>NW_020664563.1:8678333-8690297 GCF_002925995.2 Terrapene triunguis | reverse complement strand
GTGGCAGCATCTACCAATCCAAGGTCAGAGAAAAGCTGTAACCTTGGAAGTTTAATACAAGCCTGGAGTAGCTTTAGTATTAATTTTTAGAATCCTTGCGGGAGTGCCAGAGTGGGGAATTAGACTTGACAGCATCTGACTCAGATAATGAAAATGAACATGTGTCGGTCCGCACTCCTTCGGATTGTTATCGAGCAGAACCCGCCATCCACATGGACGCATATCCTCTGGAATGGTGGTTGAGGCCTGAAGGGACATCTGAATCTTTAGCACATCTGGCACGTTAATATCTTGTGATGCTGGCTACAACAGTGCCATGCAAATACCTATTCTCACTTTCAGGTGACATTGTAAATAAGAAGTGGGCAGCATTATCTCCTGCAAATGTAAACAAACTTGCTTGTCTGAGTGATTAGCTAAACAAGAAGCAGGACTGAGTGGACTTGCAGGCTGTAAAATTTCATTGTTTTATTTTTTAATGCAGTTATTTTTTGTACATAATTCTACATTTGTAAGTCCACCTGTCATGATAAAGAGATTGCACTAAAGTACTTGTATTAGCTAAACTGAAAAATAATATTTCTTTTGTTTTTTTACAGTGCAAATACTTGCAATCAAAAATAATATAAAGTGAGCACTGTACACTTTGTATTGTGTGTTCTAATTGAAATCAATACATTTGAAAATGTAGAAAACATCCAAAAATATTTAAATAAATTGTATTTTATTATTGTTTAACAGTGCGATTAATCACGATTAATTTTTTTAATTGCTTGACAGCCATACTAATTATACCACTACTTAACACATTCAGTGTATATTATTTCCTAAATAATTTTATTAAATGTTCACTAAAAATTATAAAATTAGAAGACATATTACAAATTCAAGAATCAAAACTTTGTATGAATGGAGGAAGATCATAGGACTTTGCACAGACATCATAGTTCAGACAATACTGGAGGAAGATGGGCCTAGCCATCCAGCAGGAGACATGTTCTCGTAAAACGTCAAGCTGAAAAGAATAAAAACTTTCTAAGACTAATTTAGAATCAAACCACAAATTGGCAGGCTTCACACCTGTTAGAGTTGCAGAGAAACAGGAATCAGAAGAAATGGAACAGAAAGCTGGATTTCTTTAAGACAAAAAAGCAGCACCAGCATTCAAACACCAATACATACTTTGTGCACTAATCAAACCTTTAACCAAGAATAAAGCAAAACAATCCTTGGGAATAGAAAGAATCAACAGGGGCTTTAAGAAACCTTGGCCAGATCTGAACAGTAGGACACTTCCAGGGAAGAAAACAAAATGGAAAACCTACAGATTCAAGAATTTCAATTAATGGGCATCAAGGCATTAATGCCAACTCACAGTTTGCTGGATCTGAAATTAAGGTATTGGAAAAGGATTCATGTCCCACTAGCAATCCAGTGAGACACTAACGCTCCACTGTTTCTATTTTTAAGATGTTAGTATAGCAAATGTGGCTTTAGCAGATATGGCTGCCAAAATTTCAATAGGAACATACTAGACACAATGTACTACATTTTGTCCCACATATTTGACACATTAAGCAACATCAAAAGCAGTTAAAGTGCATGATCAACAAAGAATTGTAGGCAAACCCAAAAATGCAACCAAGAGGTGAAGCAGAACGAAAAGCCCTGTCCGAGTATTATGAGAGAGATTTTCAGAAAATATCTGCCCCCCTCCCTTAGGTATCAAAGTAAGTGGCCAAAACTTCAACCAACGTGCAGATTTAAAAAATAAAATAAAATGGGCCTCCAAGTATTTGGTCCTGTGCTGAGCCAACACTTGTTGGATTCACCCCATAGAAGTGAACACAGGTCTTAACATTGAAATAATTCCAAAAGTGATAGATTAGCTATAAGGTATTTGGCCACTAGTAACCAATTAACCTATTTTTTTCTATTCCTTTGGATATTTAAGAAGAACCACTTGGTCATACACACAAGTTAGCTCATTAGAGCTCCAAGTCTGAATTTAGTACGTATGTATTATTAGTACACAATGTATTCAGTTCCACTGAATCACAGGTATTTTGTGAGGGCGATGATAAGCACATTAGAGACCATTTTCTTACACTTAACCTGTTTTACTTTATATCATGCTTACCTTTCAATGGCCAATTCTTTGTTTGAGAGTTGCTGGACTGTGATCACAACTTTCTTATCAATTCCCTGTTTCAGTTTGAAATAAAATTTCTCTCTGTCCTTTGGTACAGGGCTAAAAAAGAAAGAATTAGTTCCATTTGCACAGATATAGCACAATATAGGTGGATAACTATTAGAAATATGATGTGGTGATAGCTAGAGCCTCATCAAATTATTTTCATTTTATTTTTTGGCCATTTCATTGTATTTTATTGTGGGAGGCCCAAGGGGAGGGGTGTCTGTACTTTCAACATACTGATTCAAATTTATTGGCTTATGAAAACTCAATTAGAAGAGTTAAATAACTGTACTGAAAGAAACCCCAGAAAACATTGGTACAAATTTTCAGCAAGCTAGGCCTCAACTATCTTTCCAAGTTCCATAGGCACACTTGAGTATGTCCACTAAGAACTAGGATTTTAAACACTTACAAAACTTGATTAATATTGTTTTTCTACGCTGCTTTTTATTTTTGAATCAGTTTAGGCTTCTACAAAAAATGTATTTAAGACAAACAAAGCAATAACCTCATAAAGAAAAAAAATAGCATACAGCAAAAAATTAACCAAAACTAGTTTCTTCACTACATGCTGGTTAGCCACACATCCCTCAAATCAGCTGCACATGTTTTATGGAGGCTTCTAATTTTTCTCCGTTTTTCAAATTACCTAAAATTTCCTTTACCATCATCTTCTTTAACCTCTAAGGAGACACTGAAAGTGAACACATCACTATCTGGGGTAGGCAGAACAGAGTCCTTAACGTGGTCTGTGGCTTGTTTGGAAGACCGTCTGAACGCTGTTGAGAAACTATATAAAATTCTGCTGACCTGAAAAAGGGAGGGGAAAAAAGAATAAGAGCACTGATACCATCCATTCATCTTCCTATGCAGAACATGCACAGTTGTGATGTATTCCCTCAAGGGATCATTTCTCAGCAAGCATATTTTTGAAATTCTTAAAAGGAAATAATTTTACTTTTCTTCTCTCCTCCTCACCCGCTCAATTCAAGTGTTTAATAAGAATACGTGTTGAGATACCATGGTTTTAGGGTAACAGAAGTGTGTTCACTTCTGATGCAATATCTCAAAAATTATTAAATCAGCAAGTTTCGCCTACACCAGTGGTTTTCAACCTGTGGTCCGCAGACCATGTCTAAGGGGTCCATGAAAGGTTACTATGAAAATAAAGTTTCAGATCCCAGAAAAGTCATTCCATTTTTCTGATCAAAAATATGTGAATCCCCCCACCTTCAAGTCAAAACCCGGAAGTGTTGTCATTACCATAAAAAACAACAGTTTAGCACCCTTTCTCATGCTGCATCAAATGCCGTGCTGAGCATGTGAGACATTTATAGTTGAATTCTATTCAGTCAGTTTTCAGCTTATGACTACTACGGTAGGGCTCTGTGGACCACAGGCTGAATTTCCAAAGGGGTCCGCACCTTCATTCAAAAAAGCTTAAGGGTCCACAAATGAAAAAAGGTTGAAAAACCACTGGCCTACACAGTTCATGAATGTGATTTTGTTGCTAAATGACCTGCAGATTTTGTTATTGTAATTATTTTTACATTTAAAAATCTGTACAGCTTACTGTTTGTACCTGCCAGGTCCTTAACTCACATTCACTTTACTTTTTTCTTTTTACTGTTTCACCCTCAAGACCCAATATTGTGCTGATCATCATTAACTCAAGGAAAGCAGAAGTCTGCTCTCTCAAATGTCCCAATGCTCTTCTTCAACCATCTAGAGGAATACCTACTGAAGGCTTTAAGATGTTCCTTTATAACTCCAGGGCCCAAGTACACTATCTCCTTGGTAATCTCAAACCAGACTCAAAGCAGGAGCAAAGGATTTTCTCCCAAATCTCCCCATTACATTGTAGCGCAATACATTGTAAGCTAGGACTATGTTTGGGCAGGACCCACTGCAAGATATAAACTTTGATAAAAGGTACTGAAGTAACTTCCTAAATTATTTTAATATTCAAGAACACATAGCTGCACATCTTGTGAAATCTACTGCACACATGCCAAAGTACTGAGGTTGATTTTACATGACAGTATGTGATAGTATATATTTAAAGACTGGGGACAATCATAGAAAATACCTTTATTATGCTCGGTAACAAGTCACTGTGGTAGTATTTTATACTTACTGCCTCTTTAATCTCACAGGAGAAAACATGAATCTGGAACTCCTCTGTTCCACAGTAACTTTCAGTAAATGCGAAGCAGTCACTCTCTGCAGTTCCATTTTGTCCACGTGCACAGAACAATATCTTATAGATTGGGAAAGAGGCTATCTCCGTATTGCTGGTTTGGTCTATTATTCTGCAGGGGGGAAGTGACAAACGTGAAGTCAGTCACAAACTAGAACCAAATAAAGATATCCACCAGCTTCTTTCTGTAACTGAATGAGCTATTATGCAAAGTATAACTACTATTCAGTGTAAGCACCCAACATTAAAATACATTTAAGAAATGTAAGCAATAAAAATGTTCGGTTTCAACTACATTTGTTTCAATACAATTTATATCAAAATAAAATAGGAAGCATATAGTACCCTAAATTATATAGGACCAGTATTCATCATAAAAATCACTGCTCTGCAGTTCATCACCAGAATCAAAGGATTTCGTTAACTAGGAACCACAGAAATTGCGAAAATGCACTTTATATAGATACAGGCCCAGAAATTCAGCAAAGAGAGATTCTGTGAACTCCCTGTCTGAGAAGTTATTAGTAGTCTGAAATGTAGGCTGTTATGCTGTATACTGCTGAAATGTCAAATAATGGTGAAAACTGACCTTAATATCTTCTCCAAAAATATCAATAAAAGGCACACGACCCCCATTTGAGGTCAACTTCTGATCAAGATTTCCTTTACCCTGCCTGCAAGCTATTTTAAGGGCCTGATATTTTATTTTTGTATAAAATTGGGGCGTACTACCTCCTGACAACCATCAATATGAAAAAATCCAGCCAAAAGTAATAAACCTCAAGGCAACTCCAGCTCCTGCATTTCATAAAGAAAAAGATGACACACAATATGTTTCTGCCCAAGGAAGGTCTTGGAAGTGCCCTGAAGAAACTGGAGATAATTCCCCTGTCTTATCATGCCCAAGCACCAGCTCCTTTCGAAAAGTAAGTCTAAGGCTAGAAAAAATACCCATATTCAAAGGGGTTTAGAATAAAATCACTTGAAACTAACTTTAGCTGGAATATGTGAAAGGCTTCCTTTCTAGAATTTGGCAAAAGTTACCAACACTGTAGGTATGCTACTCCAAATTATTTCTATAAACCTTATAAATTGAATTTCTCCAAACACTAGGCTATGCTGATGCCTCAAGCTTTCCAACTTTGCTAACATAATTTGCTATCTCAGTGCACATTTAAACTAATACTTTATTCCCTAAATCAGAAAAGTCACCTTTTACATAATCTGCTACAATATGTATTGCATTAATACATGTTTTTATTTAAACAGAAAAGTAGGTATCTAAGTTTTTCATGAAGTGGGTCAAAGCAGCCACAGATCAGCAAAATACACAAGTACCAATGATGTGTATATTTTTTCTGTTAGACATGAACCCTCTTTCTCTCCATTTCCCTTGATTTCTCTCTTGCATGACACCTGCAAGTCTGATGCTTTAGCAAAGTCACATCATTTCCAATTATATATTAGCCTGGAAGCATTTCCAAGGCGCCACCTTGTGGTTTCCACCAAGAACAGTAACAATATATATTTTATTGTGCAGGAAAACCAGATTACTGAAAGATTTTGCTCATTCAGAACCTATTTAATGAAGGTAATTTTATTTGTTTTTGCTTTAAGAAATGGGTGCCAGGGAAACTAACTACAGTAACAATGAAAAGCAGAGTCACTAAGGGAAAGCTAACAAAAAGAGGTGGGTCTTTTCCAAAGAAGGGAAACTTTTGTCTAATACATATAATTTCATTATGGAAAAAACGTCAAGGATCTTCACTTTATGTAACAGGACCTACAATATGCACTTATACCTTATAATGTATTTACAGAATTAAGCTCAAGCACAACATCTTTAAAATCAATATAAAGCAGATAAAACTCATTTAAATCAATGGGATCTGTGCCCACTTACTTCAGTTCTGAATTTGGGTCACAGTACCAAGATCCCATTGTAAATGTATGATTACCCTCTTAAAAGGTTATTGGCATAGATTGAAATTATAAACTGAAAGAATGGCACTAGTTATAGCCCTACACAATGGTCAGCAATAGAATCTTCGCAGCCATCCTTTTGCAAGTACACTTTATTTTTGCGGTCTTCAAAAATACTCCATTTAGTGAGCATATAGGACTTTTTGGGAATATTACTATAAGGCTAGCTGCTTGCAAGACCTTTATAGAGAGTTTGCAATTACAAACATTGTATATAGGAAAATACTAATAATTTGAGCATGCTTTTGGTTACAGAAATAAAGCATGCTCAAGAACTTCTCAAAGGTGATGTTCACTGATTTCAACTTTAGGTATGTTTATTTTGTATGGACAGGCTGAATATTTCTCATTATACAGTGTGATCTGTTGAACACTATCTAGAATATTTCAAATTTGCTGCAAATTAAAAGAAGGTAGAGATTTTGTCTCATACAATGCATCAGGGAGATTGAATTTATGTGATTGAGTCCTAACATCATCATACAATAAAACTAGTTTAATATTAAAGGGTTCAAGATTCTAAATTCAACTTATGCATTTTTCTCACTGGATGTTTTACCTATTGGTTTAAATTTCCTTGATTTTTATTCATTTTATCATATTCTTCAGCAAACAGAGTTTGCGACAAATTATGCTTCTGGACAGACCTATGCAGTTCAACTTCACTGGAAGCCCAGTGTTTGCAACCCAGATCAGAATCTGAACCCTTTGTGTCTGCATAAGTAATGAAGTACCATTGTAGTTCACCTTACAGAGCCTTCTGGGACATTCGGAACATAGAGAGTCACAGGAAAAGAGGACTGGCATGAGGATTTCAAAGCTTCCATAGCACGTAGAGCTTCGGACTCACTACGAGGAGCAGAAACCTTCATAGAACCTAGATACATCAATTTGTTAAATAATACACTGTCCTCTTCTGGCGGTTCATTAGGGGAACAGGGTCTAGGTGCCGAGATTTCTGAAAAAGAAGAAAATACAAGTTAACAATAAAATTCTCAGCCATTGCATTAAATTAGTGCAAGTTAAAAGCTGCAAGCCTACATTTGTAAAGCTAAAAGAAACTATCACTGTATCTGAACAGGCTCCCTGATGCATTATCCTAGACATTGATCACACGGACCTGGAAGGGCAGTGATACTGAATTATGGCCATTTCATATTTGTGAAGCTTTTGCAGTAATAAATGAGTGTTGGGTAGTCGGGTTACAATCCATCAATCAATACATTTTAAGACCATCTCCATATTTAGTGTCAATCTCTCCCTACTGATTACAGGTATAGCTTACTGAATGAGTGAGAGTAGCCTAAGGTTGATTCATCAATCTGAGCACTCTGCAAGCATCCCCACATGGGCCATATTGAGGAGATAATTGGTTAATGACTGGATGATTGAGCAATTAGCAAGGTAATTCAGCTAGTCAGCTGAGGACAGTTAAAAGACAGACAGGAGGGAGAGAGGGAGGCTAGAGGGGGGCCAGAGAAGCTCAGAATCTCAGAAACATGAGGTTTTCTCCCCACCCTCCCCCAGTCTGGGGATTCCTGGGACTAGTTTCAGACCTCTGCATAGTCAGACTCATCTCAATTTTTCCTTTGCTCAGTTTCATACCATAACTTCATTACCTACCCAAAAATATCTTAACCAGTACCTGTAGTGGAAGGGTCCAGAATTAGATGTAAAGAAGGTTGGTTTGTCTGACTGGCTGACACATCTTCAGCTGACTGTCTGCAAGCATCATTGGAGTCTTTACAGTCAGTAGTATAACTTATTTGGCCTTTTTCAGAATCTCTCAGTATCTCTTCCATGGCTTTCTCCAGCTGTTCATCTCCATTTGAAAATATCTGTACAAAGGACAAGATACAAAAAAGACTTAAAAACTGGCTGCTACTTTTACCTTAAAAGATATTACACAAATATTTGAAAAATATTTTAAAATTTGTTTTACTTTTTTAAAGACATTTTGTCAAACAACACTTCTTCAGCTAATTATACCAGATACCCATGTTACTCATGTGGCTAAAGCCCCTGAATTCACCCAAGGCTCATCTGTATTCGTTAAACCAACAAATAAAATGTGCACAATGGAAGTATATATCTGATTACCAAAGGTTCCAACATCCAGTATTACAATGCAGCATCCAGTATAACTGCTCAGGTAATGACAATTTATATTTCTTCAAATCTTTGACTATATACATTATAAAGTACTTGGAGAGGTGAAATCTGTATAGTATTAAAATGGCATCCATGAGTCATGAATGTGTGCTATACTCAGGTAGTTTATTAAGAGGCACACACAAAAAATAAAGTGTAATTAGGTATATCCTTCTCCCCTCATTTTTAATATACATCTGTAATGAATGGCAAGATTAATTTGGAGGTTTTGTTCCTTATTGTATTTATCTTTATTTTTAAAAATAACTGAGAATTAGAAACAGAGCTCTCTCCAGGTGTTCAGACAACAGTAAAAATGTTGTTCAATTCAATTTCTGTATATAGAAAAAAGGGAAACTACCTAATCATAACAGAACACATCTAGTCAGTTGTGACAACTACCTGGGAGAGACATTTTCATGTCTGCCATCTCCTCAGGACAGTTCAACTTTGAGCCCCACTGAAAGTTAATTTAAAATTAATTTCCTCACCATCATTTTCTCTATTCTTTGAGTAGGAGCACAGTGCTCTGTCAGTCAAGTATTGACAAGTTTTCTACCTTGTCACACATTTTGGATGAAGAGAATAATATTCCTACTGAGCTTCCCCTCCCCACGCATCTGGCAGTTACTTGCCAGCTAAAGTGAAGAATAATTCACATTCAAATAAGCTCTTATAAGGGAGTGGTTTCGGACAATGCAATAGAAGCTTAAAGATGATAAAATTACAGTAAGGAAACTACTTTTACATTTCTCCCATATAAACAGTCATTGCCCTCATGAGACAAGTACTTATAGGAAACAGCAAGCAGTAAAAAGACATCCATCAAATCGAAGAGAAAGAAAAACTTAAGTCTTCCAATATCTGATAGCTGCATTGGATGAGTTTGCATCTTATACGGGCTAGTACAGCAGTTTTCAAACTGTGGGTTGGGACCCCAAGGTGGGTCGTGACCCTGTTTTAATGGGGTCTCCAGGGCTGCCTTACACTTGCTGGGGCCCGGGGCCGAAGCCCGAGGGCTTCAGCCCTGGATGGCGGGGCTCAGGTTACAAGCCCCCTGCCTGGGGCTGAAGCCCCTGAGCTTCGGCTTTGCCCCCACCCACCTGGGGTGGTGGGGGCACGGGCTTCGGCTTTGGCCCCCCCCCCCCCCCACCCAGGGCGGCGGGGCTCGGGCAGGCTCAGGCTTTGGTCCCCGCTCCTGGGGTCAGGTGGTAATTTTTGTTGTCAGAAGGGGGTCATGGTGCAATGAAGTTTGAGAACCCCTGGCCTAGTAGAACAGAGCACAGAAAACCAAGTGCACTGAAACCCAACACATCTCCTCAAAGATTCTCTGTGTTGCTGAGTCCATGAAGTAGTCATGCACCTGCTAGTGTGTGCGCTCACTCATGTGGGAGGAGTCTTATTGTATAACCGATAGGCCTAAAAATTGCATGACTATCTTGCAATATTAGACTTAACTATTCACTTTTTTAGATCCTCCATATAAAGACAAATTTGCATCAGACTTTCTCCAGGGCTTTGTTCTATGCAAGTAAAACTTCACTTCCTTGACCACATCCAAAACATTTCAGTGCTTCTCATGGTCTGAGGTGGCTTGGGGTAGAAAGATGGCAAGGAAAAACTGACTCAAGTGGAAGGTTGTGTTTTTCCCAGGAAACAAATTCTAAATCTCATCTAAGAGCTACCTTAAAATAAATATAAATGCTTTTTTTAAATTTAAATTAAATTTTAAACAAATAATTTTTTAAAAACCCACACCCAACCACCCAGCAAACCACTGTTTAATGGATTTGGTGAGTACTTGCAAAACTAGATGTAAAGACCTTAAAACAAGGGGCTCTCCTGGCTCTGCGTGGTTTCTTAAAAGCAGTGTTTCAGATTTGTTCAAGAGACAGCTGCAGATGCACCAGTTCCTGTGTCTGAAATTAAGGAGTTCTTCTGGTACCTGACTGGACAGTCCTGATGGTATGATTTTAAACCAGCTGCCTGCCACACATCTTCAAATACTCTGAGGCCACTATTTCCTTAGATATTCTGGAATTGGGAAGGCAGTTTTGCCCTCTCCCCATCATTTTATCTTAAGGTCGGTTTTGAGTTGGGTGGCCAGGTTTGCAATATTTAAGGTGCAGTAAATGCGATCCAGCAGCTCAACCTCATCCTACAGAACCGACAACCTAAATCACTGGATTGGGACTTGGCTAATGCAGAGAACCAGAAAACTGGTGAAAATCTTGAAATCCCAGCTCCTGCTTCCAAGGCTATTGTGTGTACAAACACATGGAGCTGAGAGCAGCTCCTTTGATCTTAGTGCTCTAACCACTTCTAGCACTGGAGAAACCGACTGAGTAAAGGAAGTCTCCAGCTTCCCTTCAACCTTTGACAAAACTCCTCTCCCTACCAAAACTGCTGCTAAATTAAAGGGAAAAGGTGGGGTTGAAGAGAAAAACCTGTCTGGGCAGAGAGCTTAGGAACAGAAACTAGGCTGAAAGTATAGTGTAGTTATAAGCATGTCAGCAATGGAAGCTGGGTCATTTTCTACAAATTTCCCACCTGTGTCTACAGCACTATAGCTGCACCAAAGTTCACTATGCTGGAAACCCTCATAAGACAAGGTCCCACAGCCAGAGCCATCTGTAACACTATCAGCCAAAAACGCTTAGAGAAAGTCTGACGTGATATTAAAAGTGGCTCCAGTTGCAGGAGTCTTGCCTGTATTACGTGTTCCAATGTAATCAACAGTGGGAAGTTTTTAGATAGTTTCCTTAATGGATACCAGTGTTTCTCAACCTGAACTTTAAAAAAGAAAAGTTGGGCCCCTCCCCCCCAGTAAGACTTGAAAAATTGTGACCCCCTACCTTAAATATAATTAAGTAAATTATGAATAATACTCAGGGTCAGTGCTATGGGGTGGCAAGCAGGGCAACTGCCTGGGTCTCAACACTTCAGGAGGCCCCATAAAGCTAAGGAGGCCCCCAGGCAATTGCCCTGCTTGCCACCCCCTAATGCTGGCCTTGCACTTGTGACCTCCCTAAACTCGTCCCGTGACCCCTACGGGTCATGTCCCCCAAGTTAAGAAACACTGGTATAGACAATGCTAAGGAAAGCAGATCAATAGGGCAAAAGGCAGTGCAGTCTATACATCCATAGCTTAGGGTTACCATTCGTCCGGATTTACCCGAACATGTCCTGCTTTTTGTGTTAAAAATAGCGTCCAGGGGGGAATTTGCAAATCACTAAAAATGTCTGGGATTTCCCCCCCATGCAGAGCGAGGCGCGGCTGGGAGGGCTGCAGGAAATTCAGCCACTCGCATGGGGCTCTGGCAGCCAGAGCCCTTCCCCCGCAGCTTGCCGGGCTGGACTCCGGAGCAGCTGTAGAGCTCCTCCTCCCCGCCCCCGCATTCTGAGCTGGCCAGCCTGCCGGGCCGTTTGCATC
>NW_020664563.1:8671644-8678233 GCF_002925995.2 Terrapene triunguis | reverse complement strand
GGCTTTGGGGGGGGTGGATAAGGTTTTGGGCAATCAGGGTACAGGTAGGGGGTAGGGTCCTGGGGGGCAGTTAGGGTGGGGGGTCTTAGGAGGGGGCAGTTAGGGGACAAGGAACAGGGAGGCTTAATCTTAATGGCTCTCCATGCGTCTCTGGACCCTCTCAGCTGTCGGGCTTGGACGGAAACATTGCCTGAGGGTAGTGAGAGAATGGGTTATCGGTGAGGTGGGGGTGGGCGTGAGCCCGGTCAATAGGGGCAACCCCTACCAAGATCTGAGCCTTTTCTCACACGCCCGTTAGAGCTCGACATTATGCTGTTTGGGACCCCTCTTTGAGGAAAGCCTCTGGATTGCAAGTCCAACCGCTACCTCCTCGTGGTGAGAGCCGGTAACTGGCTTGGATAGCCAGGCGGATTGCGGAGGACGAACCCACATCCCACATTCAGTGGGGTGTGGGACGGGGTTGGGCATATGGTGCCACATGGATGCCCCCCTGGTAAGGGTAGCCTCCCCCAGGTACGGGTTGACTCCCCCTGGTAAGGGTTAGATTCCCCCTGGTAAGGGTAGTCTCCCCCAGGCACGGGTTAGTTTCCCCCTGGAAAGGGTAAGTTTCCCCCAGGTACGGGTTAGTTTCCCCCTGGAAAGGGTTAGTTTCCCCCTGAGAAGGGTAAATCTTTTAGCTATGGAAAAAAGTAATTTATATTTTTATACCGGATTGGCGCTGGACCGGGTTAATAACGCCCCCGCTGTTGGCTTTGATGCCCCGGCTGACAGTGTTAAATATATTAGGGGTGTGATCAGGGTCGCTGGACCAATGGATAAAATGGTGTGGACTATAATGAAGTCTCATGAGCATGAGAATGAGAATCAAGTCCTCCCAGTGGAGCATGGAGAGGAGGTAGAGGAGAATGTTTGTGATGATCATGGTGAGGAGATTTTATCTATCTTACCGATGGTTTTTACAAGGGACACTTTTAATGATTTAACTATGGAAAGTTTCAATCCAGATTTTAAGTATTTAAGTACATTTGATGATCCATATGTTAGCGAATCGGGATATCTTAATGCTCATTTAGTTAATGGGTCTAGTTTATTAAATAGTTTTAGACCAAGTACTGATTTTAATAGGGATCGTAATAAGGATCTTAACTGTACTGGTAGTAATATAAATATATTAGAAAGTAGTTCGTGGAAGGATGGGGTTTTTTATTTAGAGTATCCCGTTGATAGTTTTAATTGTCCAATATGTCCCCAGATATTACCAACATTTGGTAAATGGGCCAAACACATTAATGTGGTTCATAAAAGTAAAGCCATACGAGTTGTATGTAGTAAATGTGGAAAATCTTCTCAATATCATAATATAGCTTGCCACTACCCCAAGTGCATACCCAAGAAGGCGGATACCCCAATGAAGAGCCATACGTGCTCGGTCTGTGGGCTTGGTTTTCATACTAGATCTGGATTGAGCCAACACTGTAGACATAGACACCCTGCTGTGAGGAATGAGCAAAGAAAAGAAGATATGGCTGCTAAAAGTAAGATCAAAGAGGGATCGACTAGATCTCGTATATGGACCAAAGATGAGGTTGCGCAGCTTATACAGTTGGAAAGGAAATATATTGGGAAAAGGAATATAAATAAATGTATTGAGAGCGAGATGAGGACCAAAACGAATAAACAAATATCAGATAAAAGACGAGAATTAGCAAAGAAGAAGTTAGTGGTAACAGGAGATAGGGAGGAAGTGACTGAGGTAGAGGACATTAGAGTAAATATATTAGAAATTCCGCCCCCAAGAGAGAGGATTTTCCCACTAAAAGGACACCCAGAAGTGGATTTAGTGGAGAAAATATGTAAACGGGGAAAACAAAGTAGGGAGGGAAGAGAAATAATAAATAGTTTAGGGGAAATTGAAGGATTATTAAAGGAGGATTTAACAAAAGCTCTCGGTTGGGCAATGTTGGAAAAATTATGTTATTCATTAGTAGAGGGAAAGGACCCTAGAAATGAAAGTCAAATAGAGTTGAGGAATAAAGGAAAAGGGAAGATGAGAAAGGAGGGGAGAAGGAAGCAATTTAATGCAATTAGGAGATATGCTACAAAGAAAGCTAAGTATAAATTCTATCAACAATTATTTGATAAGGATAGAAGAAGATTGACTCGCATTATAATGGGAGAGCCAGATAAGGCTAAGTGTGCTATCCCTATGAAAGAAATTGAGGAATACTATGTCAATATTTTGGGAACAATTGGACATGGTAATATGATAGGGTGGCCATCATCCACAGAGAATGCGGATAATGATATATTAATGAGTCCGATCTCTGTGGATGAGATTAGAATAGCTTTAAGAGAAATAAGAAAAGATAGTGCTCCTGGCCCAGATAAAGTAAAAGTGAGCAATTTGTGGGATATTTTTAATTTAGACTCCTTAATACTTACAAAAATTTTTAATATATGGTTTCTAAATAGACAGGTACCAGATGAATTTAAGAAAAATAGAACGATTTTAATACCAAAGACACAAGATGAGGAGGAAATGAAGAAGTTAACATCTTGGAGACCATTGACAATTGGGTCAGTTTGGATTAGAATCTATACCAAAATATTAGCAAAAAGACTGGTGGAAACAGTTAAGATATGTAGTAGACAAAAAGGGTTTATATCCGCCCCTGGGTGTGAGGAAAATATTGCTATATTAGATAATTTGATTAAAGGGGCTAAACGAAATGGGAATGAAATTGCAATAGTGTTCGTAGATCTGGCTAAAGCATTTGATTCTGTGGGACACGGACATATAATAGCCGGGTTGAGAAGATTTAGTATAGATGAACATTTTATAGATATTATTAGGGACCTTTATGATAATTGCACAACTAGGGTATGGGTGGGTGATGAAGCTACTGAGTCTATTTTAATTAGGAGGGGGGTCAAGCAGGGTGACCCGTTGTCCCCAATTTTGTTTAATATTGCTATGGATCCCCTTTTAACTAGATTAGAAGTAGAAGGAAGTGGTTTTTATGTTAAGGGTAATGGTGTCACGTCATTGGCTTTTGCCGATGATGTGGCAATTTTAAGTAGCTCATATAAAGGAATGATTAAAAATTTGGATATCTTAGAGGAGTTTTGTAAAAATACTAATCTCTCTGTTAATGTGAAGAAAACGAAAGGCTTTCATATTTTAACTAAACATAAAACCTATGTAGTTAATCCTAAGGATAATTGGCAGATAGGGTCAGAGGAGATTGAATATGTTCAACCAGGGGATTTTGAAAAATATTTAGGGGCTAGAATAGATCCCTGGATAGGTGTAGGGGGACCGGTACTTAAAGAAAAATTGAAAGATTGGAGTGAGAATTTAATTAAGGCCCCATTAAAACCGGCCCAAAAAATATTAATTTTACAGACATATATCTTACCGAAGCTATTTTATAATCTTCTTTTAATAGAACCCCCTTTTAATCTTTTAGACGATCTTGATGTGTTAGTTAGAAAAATAGTTAAAGAGATTTTACATTTACCTCAGTGTATCACAGATGGGATATTTTATTCTAGAGGTAGGGATGGTGGTTTAGCTCTCACTAAGTTTAGTGTGCAAATCCCAAATATGTTAATTCGTAAATGGAGGAGACATATTGTCTCGAGAGATGATTGGATGGACCTATCTTATCTATATGCAGGAGAAAATCTTGTGGATAAAATATTGTCATTTAGTGCAGTAACATCTCATCCCAAGAAATGGAGGGAAGAGGAATTTTTAAGATGGTCGGAACTGAGATGTCAGGGAATAGGGATAAAATATTTTAAAAATGATTTAATTAGTAATTCGATTTTTAGAAACTCTAGTAAAGTTAAATCGTCAGCGTATATCGCAGCATTGCAGCTTAGGGCAAATATTTATCCTACTAGGGAGACATTAGCAAGAGGAAGAGGAGGTGTGAATGCTCTTTGTAGATGGTGTGGTAAAGTGCGGGAGACTGTTCCCCATATCTCAGGACAATGTTATAAGACTAAGAATGCTAGGATAAAAAGGCATAATAGAGTAGTGTCTGCAGTTGTAGATAAGGTTGGTAAATTAGGGTGGAAGGCAATGATAGAGCCCCATTTGAGAAATAGTAAGGGTGAGTTAAGAAAGCCGGATATTATATTTATAAAAAGAGATACAGCAGTGGTGGTTGATGTTACAGTGCGATGGGAGGATAATGCCGGAAGTTTGGAACAAGCCCACAGTGAGAAGGTGGCTTATTATCTTGAGTTAGAGGAAGAAATTAAAAACTTAACGGGAGGTAAAAATATTCACTTCTTTGGTTTTGTGCTTGGGGCGCGTGGCAAGTGGAGTGAAGGTAATAATGATTTGTTACAATTATTGGGAATGGACAGAAATAAAAATTTTAAGGAGAGTATATGTAGACTTGTTTTATATTCCACTATTGGTATGATGGCTATATTCAGTGACAGGTAAAGATCCCGGAGTTTCCATTCCGTGTATCTTGCCAAAACTAAATTTTAGCTATTTTGGTTTCCATGCTTTAAATTTTCAAATTTTTAATGTTGTTTTGAACATTAACTTATTTAGTGTTATTTAATATCTGTCCTTCAATAGAATGGTTTTAATTATATAATAAATACTTATTAATGGATGAAATTCCAATTTAAATTATTAGTTTATTTTTTTTTTTTTAACTACTGGATGTGGATGCGGACTGGCCGCGTATAATAACCAGGAAAGGGCAGGTAGTCACGCCTGTACATAAATAGGGGGTGGGGTTCTGGAGGGCAGTTAGTGCAGGGGTCCCAGGAGGGTCTGGGGGTGGGGGTGTGGATAAGGGTTGGGGCAATCAGGGTACAGGTGGGGGTAGGGTCCTAGGGGGCCAGTTAGGATGGGGGGAGGGTCTCAGGAGGGGGCACTCAGGGGACAAGAGGCAGGGAGGCTTAGGTAGGGTGGAGTCCTGGGGGGCAGTTAGGGGCAGGGGTCCCAGGAGGGGGCAGTCAGGGGACAAGGAACGGGGGGAGGGTTGGAGGTTCTTAGGGGGGCGGGAAGTGGGAGGAGCAGGGGCGGGGCTAGGGCGGGGCTCCTCCTGTCCTCTTTTTTGCTTGCTGAAATATGGTAACCCTACCATAGCTTAATCCTGATCTCATATACAAACAGCATTCCGAGTCTTTGAATCATAAAGCCACATTATTTCCTATCTCCCAATTGAAGTTTTTTAATTTATAAGAATAACTGGTTTCTTTTGTTGATTGTATAAATCATAAGGATGCACAGATGGCTAATAAGTCTTGACACTTCAAGTTATTACATAAGTGACTGGACTGAAACCTTCATTAGACAAACCGATTTGCTCACTCAGGTCTGTTCATTTTGCAAATATATACAGTACAGCAAGAACAAAGGTAACGGATTTTAAGAATCTCCCCAAACACCAAAGTCAATTAACTTAAATAAATTGTAATATAAATCACAACCTTTTGGGGCAAGAGTTTCTTACTATGCATTTAAAACAAAAACAAAACAAAACAAGTCTACTTTTAGTTGAGGTTTCTCATCTTTTGCATGGGGATCCTCAGGTTGCTGATGAACCAAGACAAATTCTTCACTGTTTAATGTGGACACAGATTCAGATGATTGACTAAATTTATCAAATGAAGACCGGACTTCCATTTCAGGACTCAATCCCTTCCTGCTGCACCAACCTAATAAAAAAAATGTTGAAACACGGAGTCAGATCTGAAACTGTACACAGTTATCCTTTTCTAATTGATAAATATATTTAATAGCAGTTGCAGAAGAAGAATAGTGCCTAACAAAATAACAGAATATTTTAAATTATATAAACATAACGGTTAATGGGAACTCCGTTTTTATTTTTGGTCTCCCAAACCATTATTTTAGATAACAAGACCCTATAAGAGACATTCATTTTCCTTCCCTTCCTGACCATTTAAAGGGAGGGTGAAAAACAATCAATCTAAAAATATACTAATTAAAAAGGAGAAGGGATTAAAATATTCCATTCTGAATGGTGATTTTCAAAGCCCCCACCACAAAATACAATTGTTTGGCATGCTCTATGGTGGCTCTAGAGCCAAAACAAGTCTTTGGCTCTTCCCTAAAGAATGGTGGTTTTATTGTGCCCATATCAACGCATGCAACTCCAGCAAAGATCAAGAACATAAATACGACCTTGAAATTTTCACTTCCCCTGGGCTTACAGACATTATAAACAGAAATCTTGGAATCACTGCACAACTCCATTCTATCCAGGGACTGATTTATACAGATTTTATACAGTATACTCTTGTCAGAAGGCCGTGCTTCCAGCGAAGCCACTGTCCTCTGGTTGCAAGTACCTTGGTAGAGATTACTAGCTGGGGTTAAAGATTTAGCTATACCTGTGCTCTTTCAAACACCCACATATTTAAGAAATATTTTCAGAAGAATGGTGTAATGTGAGCTCCACCCAAGCCTAGTTTAGAGATTCACTGTTGCAATAAGCTTTGTTCCAGAGTTTAAAAATTGTTCTCTCACTTACTGGTAAAGGAATAATCCCTTCCAGCACCACATTGGAAATACATGAGAATAAAGACA
>NW_020664563.1:8637072-8656644 GCF_002925995.2 Terrapene triunguis | reverse complement strand
CAGAGCCGCCATTTTCCCGGACATGTTCGGCTTTTTGGCAATTCCCCTGAGTGCCGAAAAGCCGGACATGTCCGGGAAAAAGAGGACGTATGGTAACCCTAGTAGTAGCAGATACCTGTTTCCATTGTTACTTGACTTTGCTAATTACAGTATCATCCTTTTTCTCTTCCCCCTTCCCCCGATTTAGTTCAGATCTCTGGATATCCTAGATGCTGTCATATCCTGCTCTTCTTTCCCCTGCAATCCTCTAGCAGTTTGTTATAGCTAAAGCTCAGCTTTCATGAACTACATTAAAAAGAGCAAATATTGTCTATGGCAGTGGTTCACAACCAGGGGGCCATTAACAGGTTTCAGGGGGGCCGCCAAGCAGGGCCAGCATCAGACTCACTGGGGCCTGAGGCTGGAGCCTCACTGCCCCGCCGCTGAGGCTGAAGCCGAAGCCAAAGCCAAAGTCTGAGCAACTGAGCTTTGCGGGGCCCTCTATGGCATAGGGACTAACATTGGAATTGTTTTTTATAGGCAGAAAAAGAGTTATGGCACAGGCGGGCAATGGAGTTTTTATAGAATGTTGGGGGGAGGGCATGCCTTGGAAACAAAAAGGTTGAGAACCCCTGGTCTATGAGATGTAAGTTTAAGGCTACATTAATAAAAGACATACATATGTGTGTGTGGGGGGGCTATATACACACACACACACACACACACACACACACAGAGATAGATCTTAATATGTTTTAAAACAAAAACACCACTATATAAATCTTTTACTGGGTCCTGATTTAGCCCTTTTAAATGGGACCTACAAAGGAGGAAAGGAAGAGTCCCCTCCTCATGATCTATAATCAGGGCCGTCTCTAGGTTTTTTGCTGCCCCAAGCAAAAAATTTTTTGGCTGCCCCCCCCCCCACGCTTTTTTTTGGCTTTTATACATGTTTGCACTTCGCAGTTTTGTTTTGACTGTTTAAAATTAAAAAAAATGAAAACAGAGAATTTGTAGTTAGTGAAATAAAACAATTTCCTACTAGTGTAATTTTAACATTTAATTTTAACAAAAACACAATAACAAACAATTTGAGTTCAACTATACACTGTAATGAAAAACTTTAGTGTCTTCCAGTTTCTCATAAATTAAAAGAATTTATATGAACTGAATTTTTCTGGTTTTTATACTTGTGTAGTCATTTAATTTTAACAAAAACACAGTTACAAACAATTTGAGTTCAACTATACACTGTAATGAAAAACTTTAGTGTCTTCCAGTTTCTCATAAATTAAAAGAATTTATATGAACTGAATTTTTCTGGTTTTTATACTTGCATAGTCTTTTAATAAGTCAGTGAAATCTAAATTTTTTGCAATAGTACTTTCAATTGAAATTAATGCCAGTCCTGACATACGATTTTGAGACATGGTGGACCTCAAATAATTTTTTAGTAATTTCAGTTTTGAGAAACTGCGCTCACCAGAAGCCACTGATACTGGTAATGTTAAAAAAATGCGTAATGCTATAGCAGTGTTTGGAGTGAAAAAATCATTTCTTGCTATAAATTCTAATACTTTTAGAGGAGAAGTTTTAGGACTTATTAGCTCAGATAAAGCTATTAATTCATCATACAATTCTACTGCATCAATGTCAGCAGTGTTATCAGTACTGAGCGCTAAATGTAGGTCTTAGCACTGCTTCATGAGGTCTTCTTTGGAAAACTGATTTTTAATATTTCCAATATCGTATAAAAATTCGAAAGTTTCACAATGACCATGCAACTGACAAAATCTTTCTTCAATGGAAGTTATAGCTACATCCAAAATACAATAGAAACATTCAACTTTAAACCTTTCGTTTGGATCGAGAATAGGATCATCATGAGCCTCATAACAAAACTGTCTTGTTTTTTTCCGAGGACGAATGAATTTTTGAGGTGCAAATGTTGGTTCAAAATCAAGATCCTCTGCTATTGTTGTTGCTTCTTTGACAGTTTCTTCAAATCCTTCATCTGAACGGTATTTTGTTAAATATTCCAGCGTTTTATTCAAAATCATCTTTGCCTCGGATATGTCTATGGTTATGTTCTGCATAACTTTGCTGGTCAAATTAATTTGATTTAGAATATTGTGCCAAATAACCGTGCAACATGAAAATTGAAACTGCATCATTTTCTGAGCCAATGTTTCAGCTTCATGTCGAAATGAAGGATCATACGACAAGTCCTGGCTTATTTCGAATAGTGCATCGTAAATCTCTCCTGATGAATATCGGAATGGTCTAATAGCTTCTATCCTGCTTTCCCATCTAGTTTGACTCAGAGGTTTAAGTGTGAGTTTTTGATGAATCCTGATGAATATCGGAATGGTCTAATAGCTTCTATCCTGCTTTCCCATCTAGTTTGACTCGGAGGTTTAAGTGTGAGTTTTTGTTCAAGATGCTTCTTCAAGACTGCCCAACGGTGTGTGGAAGCACTAAAAAAGTTGTAAATTGCTTGCACTGTGGTAAAATATGAAACGGCATCTTTAGATGATTTGGCGGCATCACTGACAGCCAGATTGAGCGAATGCGCATGGCAAGGAATGAAAAAAGCTCGATTGTTTAAATTCAATATTCTTTTCTGTACACCTGCATGTCGTCCTCGCATGTTTGAGCCGTTATCGTACCCTTGGCCACGCATATTTTCTAAAGGTATTCCATAGTGTTCCAATCTCTGTAGAATTACATCTGTGAGGGCTTTTCCAGTAGTTTCATTCACTGGTATAAATTCTAGAAAGTGTTCACAAATTTTCACTTCTGCATTTTCATCAATTTTCAGAAATCGTAAAACTATTGACATTTGCTCGGTTTTGCTCAGATCTTGAGTACAATCAACTATAATTGAGTAATATTTGGCATGTTTCAAATTCGATAAAATTTCATTACGCACTCCATTAGAAATTAATTCTATTATCTCATTTTGTGCATTTTTACCCAAATAATGGGTGTGAATCTCTCCATCTTTCACTCTTCGTACATGCTCAGCCATAACATTATCAAATTTTGCCAATAACTCAACCAATTTTAAGAAATTTCCATTGTTATTCTCATATAAAATATCCGAGGCTCCACGGAATGCGAGGCACTGTTCGGCTAGGAAATTAATGATTGCCAGTAAACGTTCCAACACTGCTTGCCAACGTAGAATTTCTGAATTTAGTTGACGTTGCTGTACCGTATCGATTGTTGTACCGGTACGTAATCTGTTTGACAGCTCAATCCAATTTGTCAATGAGCGTAAATGATTTTTTGATGTTTCATGTTCTTTCAAATGCTGATGCAAATTTCGCCAGTCATTAAAACCTGCAGTTGCCAGAAAAATGTCCGAGTTACCGAACAGTTTGCAGCAAAAACAAAAAACTACATCTTTGGTCTGTGAATACACTAACCACGATCTATTAATTTGTTCCCCATTTTTCATTTTTTTCTTCATAGTGGATGGCATAAATCGACGATTTGACTCATTAAATGGATATTCAAATGTAGGATCTAGTTTTGAAGGACCTTTTTTCACAATAATAATTCGCATTGTATCAGTAATTATTGTCGGCCATGTACTTGGATCCGATCCTATGTCAGTCTCTCCACCTTCCAATAATTGTTCTTCAGTTTTAGATTTGGATAACAGTTCTTCATTTCTGGACTCTTCAGCTGAAGTAGTAAATCTTTGGGGAGGAGGGGGCGGAGTCGGGGTGGGGAGGGGGGTGCGAGCACTTCCGGGCTCCGGAGCATTTCCTTGTTTGTCCAGTGTCCCGACCGCACATCGGTCGGGACGCGGGACAAACAAGGAAATATCGGGACAGTCCCGATAAAATTGGGACTTCTGGTCACCCTATATTTAAAGCAAACACCTGAAACCTCCCAACAAAATTGACAATTACCCTAAAAGTCCTCCAACAAAACCAGAAGCTGAACTCAAACACTCCTAGTATTTCTAAAAAAAATTTCTCAGCTTTTTTTGTTTTAAAGTCCACACAAAACACACACACACACACACACACACATCACGTTCCACACGACACGCACAGTAAAGTACCAAAATAGGGTAGAACCCTTTAAAAATCCTTTGTAGGATGTTTAATAATAAAATAACCCAGGAGCTTCTAGAGACGCTCGAGAAGCACTGTATGACTCTGGAGGATTTTTAAGAGTGACTGGTCCTCTCTTCTTACCCCTGAAACAAGTAATATTTTCCTAATAATCTTTTAAAGCTATAAATAGACAAAAATTCTGTTGCATCTGAAGCTTGTAATTATGTAGTACTAAATACCACTCAAAAAAAGAATACAATATTTTTCCACTATATTTTTTCCACCATCCCCCCACACACCCATATTCAGCCTACATAACAGCACAACAGATACCATTTATGGAAAAAAAGATTCTATTTTATGGAAAAATTAAACTGACCAACAAAAAGGCTCAGCCAGCCAATTTCACTCTAGCTTTTGGCCACCTATATCTAAAACCATACCAATTTTCTGTTTAAAAACAAATAAAAGTAATGTGCTGGATAATGAAACAGAAAAGGTGACACACACAAAAAAACAAAAAACAAAACAGACTTTTCATAATGACTAAGCTGAGCCTTTTTAATGTGGTTTGATTTTTTGAGTCACCCTGCTGTATTTATACATGCAGTGTTATTCAAATTTCTAGTTTGCTAAAGTGATGTGCACCACATACTAATTTGCTGCTGTGAAGCTACATATTGTCAGCTTACTGTTCAGTATTAAAATCAGTATGCCTGAGGACTGAGGCCATGTCTACACTATGGGCATTATAGTTGCATAACTACATCATTGCAACTATGCCAGTGTAACACCATAAAGCAGAAGTAAAGATCATAAAATAAAAATCAGTTAGAGGGAAAAAGGCATCCTTTAAAAATTGAAAGTTAAGAAGAAAATAAAAGGGAACAAACTCTGACAAGTCAAAGTCAATGTATAATTAGGCAGGCCAAAAAAGAATTTGAAGAGCAACTAGCCAAAAACACAAGAACAACAACAAAAAAATTAAGTAGATCAGAAGCAGGAAGTCTGCCAAATAATCAGTGGGGCCACTGCACGATCAAGGTGCTAAAGGAGCACTCAAGGAAGAGAAGGCTGTTGTGGAGAAACTAGACTAATTCTTTGCATCAGTCTTCATTGCAGAAGATGTGAGGGAGATTCCCACACCTGAACCATTCTTTTTAGGTGACAAATCTGAGGAACTGTCAGATGGAGGTGTCAATAGAGGAGGTTTTGGAAGAAAGTGATCAACTAAACAGTAATAAGTCATCAGGACAAGACTGTATTCACCCAAGAGTTCTGAAGGAACTTAAAAATGAAAATGCAGAACTACTAATTGTGGTATGTATCCTATTATTTAAATCAGCTTCTATACCAGATAACTAGAGGATAGTTAATATAACACAATTTTTTAAAAAGGCTTCAAAGATGATCCTGTAAGCCTAACTTCAGTACCAAGCAAATTAGAAGAAACTATAGTAAAGAACAGAATTATCAGACACATAGATGAACATGATATGTTGGGGAACAGTCCACAAGGCCTTTGTAAAGGGAAATCATGCCTCACCGATCTATTAGAATTCTCTGAGGGTGTCAACACACAAGTGGACAAGGGTGATCCAGTGGATAGAGTACCTGGATTATCAGAAAGCATTTCACAAGCTCCCTCACCAAAGGCTCTTAAGCAAAGTAGGCATGGGTTAAGAGAGAAGGTCCTCTCCAGTGCTGGATTAAGGCAAAAAATAACTAAGCTACAGCTCAGGGCCTCGCAATATGAGGAGCCTCTAAAAAAGAAAAAACTGACTCCATTTCAAATTTTATCAAAATCGGTTGATAAATAAAGGAGATATGGGGAAAAGATTATCTCTACATATATACATTTTCATTAAAATGTGACAAAAATATACACATATGGCTATACAAATACCTTTACCCTACCCTTATCCTTCACTAATTGCTCATTATTGACAGGTGGGAGACCAGGGTTGCAGGGGGGGGGAACCCACTATAATTGCACTTGTAAAATTAGTATTTCTACTAGTAAGTCTGCTATCAGTCTCCTAAGGCAGTGTTTTGTTGCCCAGCTGCTACTGGTAAAATTCTGACCGTGCCTTCATAATTTATTTAAATAAATAATCTCACTGCTGATAAAAATTGGGAAAAATGTAAGGTCGGAGACGGCAGTGTCGTGAAGCAATCCTGCCAAGCTCATACTCGTATGGGACTCTCCTAGGAGTAACATCATGTATAGCGTCCCCCTTGGCTGATAATAGCCGGAAGGCCGCCATCTTTTGTTTATGGTCCAGCACGCTCAGTTGTATAGTGTCTTTGTTCCTGTTTTTCTTCGTTTTCTGAAGTGTTAATGTGTTCTTTCTTCTTTTGATCTGTACATACGTACAATTGAATATTTTAGTGCGCATGCCACTTTCTGCTTCATGCGCTCTCCATACTTCACATGACTGAGTTTGCAGGTGAACGTCTTATGGACTTGGATTGAGTGGATCTTGAGGAGGAGAAGAAATTTGTGTTGGCTTCCCTCCGTCAGTTTTGGGAACCTTCACAGTAAATATCAGAGGAAAGGATAAACAGAGGATTTTGAGAGAAGTGAAGGTAGATATATATCTCAAAATATTCTGAGTACTTGGTGAGAAAGTTATTTCAAACTATGTGCACATATGATTTAAAAGCTATTAAAGCCTATAATATTCATTACATTTGCTTGAATACAGGCAAGTTTCTCTCACTTTCTCAATGCTTGTCTAGAAATTACCAGTCTTTTTTTCTGGTAAATTCTCTCTCTCTTTCATGCATATAGCTTGTTGTCACTCTGTGTGTCCGAGGCGTTTACTCAAGATTAATTAGTGGTCCTGAGGAAGTGAACGTGAAGAGAGGGTAGTGAAGTGAATGTGAAGAGAGATTTCTGTCTAGAAAAAAGACTGGGATTTTCTGCTAGGTGGGTTTGGAGCACACAAGATAATATTTTATTATAGGTAGTATGCTGTGTAAAAATTCTTATATAGACTTATAAATATCATATCATATGCATAATACATTGTATTTGTATAGTATGGCAAAAGAAAAATCCCAACAATTCATTGTTTTGTATTGAAAATTAAATCTGAATAAACATTTGTAAATATATTTTATGTATAGTCTGGATAAACTTCGTATTTTCTAACAAAATTAATCAAATGTTTTTTAATTTATTCATATGAAAAGAAGGATAATTTTCCTTATTCATGGTATAAAAAAAATTATATATCCTCTCTTCTTTACCTGTGAGAACATAGACAAAATAGCACTAGCTTTTAACAAAATATCCTCTAAGAGTCTCGTTGCATATTCAGACAAGGAATTCCACAATTTAGATGCCCCAACAGAGAAGAAAAATTTCCTGAGAACTCTTCTAGTAAATAGTATTATTTACTGTATTGTTTTTTGTATTTTTTTATATTGTATTGTTTACAATGTCCTTTCTGTGAAATTAATAAATTCTTTTACACTTGACGTCGCTTGGGGCCTCTGAATGTCATAATCCATCCCTAGTCCTCTCATGGATCAGTAACTGGTTAAAAGACAGCAAACAAAGGATAGGAATAAATGGTCAGTTTTCAGACTCGAGAGAAGTAAATAGTAGTGTCCCCCAGGGGTCTGTCCTGGGACCAGTGCTGTTCAACATATTTACCCCCTGTTCCAGATCATTTGTGAACAGTGAGGTGGCAAAATTTACAGACAATACAAAAATCACTCAAGATAGTTAAGTCCAAAGTGGACTGCGGAGAGATACAAAGGGATCTCACAAAACTGGGTGACTGGGTAAGAAAATGGCAGATGAAATTCAATGTTGATAAATGCAATGTAATACACATTAGAAAATATAATCCCAACTATACATACAAAATCATGGGGTCTAAACTAGCTGTTACCACTTAAGGAGGAGATCTTGGAGTCATTGTGGATAGTTCTCTGAAAACATCCGCTCAGTGTGCAGCAGCAGTCAAAAAAGCTAACAGAACGTTAAGAACCATTAGCAAAGGTATAGATAAGATGACAGAAAATATGATGCCTCTATATGAATCCATGGTACGCCCACACCTTGAATACTGCATGCAGTTTTGGCCCCGTTTCCCCACGTCTCAAAAAAGATCTAGTAGAATTGAAAAAGGTACAGAAAAGGGCAACAAAAATTATTAGGGGTAGGGAACAGCTCCCGTACGAGGCGCGATTAAAAATACTGGGACTTTTCATCTTGGAAAAGAGATGACTAAGAGGGGATGATAGAGGTCTATAAAATCTTGACTGGTGTGGAGAAAGTGAATAAGGAAGTGTTATTTTTTCCTTCATATAACACAAAAACCAGGAGTCACCTGCTGAAATTAATAGGCAACAGGTTTAAAACAAACGAAAGAAAGTACTTCTTCACACAATGCAAAGCCAACCTGTGGAACTCATTGCCAGGGGATGTTGTGAAGGCCAAGACAATAACAGGGTTCAAAGAAGAACCAGGTAAGTTCTTGGAGGATAGATCCACCAATGGCTATTAGCCAAGTTGGTCAGGGATGCAACACCATTCTCTGAGTGTCCCTAGCCTCTGTTTGCCAGAAGCTGAGAGTGGACAACAGAGGATGGATCACTCGATGACTGCCTGTTCTGTTCATTCCCTCTGAAGCACCTGGCACTGGCCACTGTCAGAAGACAGGATACAGGGCTAGATGGACCATTGATGTGACTCAATATGGCTGTTCTTATGTAGACACAGCCTTCAGCAATGGAAGGGGTTTTTCTGTCACTGTGCGTACACCATCTCCCTGAGCAACAGTAGCTAGATCGATGGAAGCATTCTTCCATTACCCTACCTGCATCTACACTGGGAGTTAGATATGCAGAGGTACAGCGCTAAGAGGTGTGGATTTTTCACACCTTGAGTGCCATAGCTATGCCAACCTAAATTCTGTGCGCAGACCAGACCTATTCCTTAAAAGTGCTAATATTTTCAGGCCCAATATTTGAACCTAGTTTTTTTGTTCATGAACACGTCAAACAGCTTAAAATTTATAAGAGATATATGCATATGGTGTACATCCACCACTAAACACACCTTATGTTTTTAGTACATATCTGCATCTTAATTTTTAAATGCCTCTGTTGGAGGCACGCTAAGTGCTGCATTAGGGGGGCTGTGTTGGTGAGTATCTGAGTGTCTGTTGCAGGGGACAGTTTGTCAGTTTCACCGTGTGCTTGATTGTTTGATTGTTTGTTTGAACAGTGTGAATTGGGAGTGCTTTGTTCCAGGTGGGCCTTGAGTGGGCCTGACTGGTATAAAAAGTCAGTCAGCAGCAAACCAGCTGAGCAGCGAACAGCGGGAGTTTGCCTGGGATCTGTCAGAGAGGAGGTACGCTAAGTGCTGCATTGGGGGGCTGTGTTGGTGAGTATCTGAGTGTCTGTTGCAGGGGCTGTGTTGGTGAGTATCTGAGTGTCTGTTGGAGGCACACTAAGTGCTGCATTAGGGGGGCTGTGTTGGTGAGTGAGTGTCTGTTGCAGGGGACAGTTTGTCAGTTTGACAGTGTGCATGATTGTTTGATTGTTTGTTTGAACAGTGTGAATTCGGAGTGCTTTGTTCCAGGTGGGCCTTGAGTGGGCCTGACTGGTATAAAAAGGCAGTCAGCAGCAAACCAGCTGAGCGGCGAACAGCGAAGGCTAACAGAGGGAGTTTGCCTGGGAGAGCCCACTGAGCCTTCCATCTCAAGGGCTTCTGTGAGTTGCTGCAACAGCTGAGGAAGCTCTTAGAAGGAAGGTGATATGGAAGGTGAGTGTTCAGTTGTTGTAACCTGCACAGGTTGTGCCATGTTTGTCTTTCTTCCACAGGACAGAAGCGACTTTGTCTGTACAAAGTGCAAGCTGGTCTCCATATTGGAAGAGAAGGTTCGAGATCTGGAGAAACAAGTATCGACCCTGCATTGCATACGAGAAAATGAAGATTTCCTGGACAGACGTCAGGATATGCTTCTACAGGCACAAAGTTCTAAAGAATTGGAGCAGGTTGCGCAGAGGGGACTGAGGGACGGTGAAGAAAATTGGCAGCATGTGACCTCCAGAAGAAGAAAGAGGAGTGTCCATGTACCAGCAATGGAGATACAGGTGAGCAACCGTTTTCATGTTCTCGCCACAGGTACTAATGCGGAGAGTGGAGTAAATGATACATCTGAGGGAA
The DNA here is from genome assembly GCF_002925995.2 of Terrapene triunguis. Taxonomy (NCBI): domain Eukaryota; kingdom Metazoa; phylum Chordata; order Testudines; family Emydidae; genus Terrapene; species Terrapene triunguis. The sequence goes on along the minus strand of NW_020664563.1, from coordinate 8,646,402 downwards.
GGGAGCAGAAGGAGACTCCACCAATTGGAAGGCATGAGATGCACCGTCCTAGGGATGGGGGTTCCACGACCACTGCTCCCAAGAGAAGGAGGAGGGTGGTGGTGGTTGGGGACTCCCTCCTCAGGGGGACTGAGTCATCTATCTGCCGCCACGACCGAGAAAACCGAGAGGTCTGCTGCTTGCCAGGAGCTAGGATTCACGATGTGACGGAGAGACTGCCGAGACTCATCAAGCCTTCGGATCGCTATCCCTTCCTGCTTCTCCATGTGGGCACCAATGATACTGCCAAGAATGACCTTGAGCGGATCACTGCAGACTACGTGGCTCTGGGAAGAAGGATAAAGGAGTTTGAGGCGCAAGTGGTGTTCTCGTCCATCCTCCCTGTGCAGGGAAAAGGCCTGGGTAGAGACTGTCGAATTGTGGAAGTCAACGAATGGCTACGCAGGTGGTGTCGGAGAGAAGGTTTTGGATTCTTCGACCATGGGATGGTGTTCCAAGAAGGAGGAGTGCTAGGCAGAGACGGGCTCCACCTAACGAAGAGAGGGAAGAACATCTTCGCAAGCAGGCTTGCTAACCTAGTGAGGAGGGCTTTAAAACTAGGTTCACCGGGGGAAGGAGACCAAAGCCCTGAGGTAAGTGGGGAAATGGGACACCGGGAGGAAGCACGAGCAGGAGAGTGCAAGAGGGGAGGACTCCTGTCTCAGACTGAGAAAGCGGGACAATCAGCGAGTTATCTTAAGTGCGTATACACAAATGCAAGAAGCCTGGGAAACAAGCAGGGAGAACTGGAAGTCCTGGCACAGTCAAGGAACTATGATGCGATTGGAATAACAGAGACTTGGTGGGATAACTCACATGACTGGAGTACTGTCATGGATGGATATAAACTGTTCAGGAAGGACAGGCAGGGCAGAAAAGGTGGGGGAGTTGCATTGTATGTAAGAGAGGGGTATGACTGCTCAGAGCTCCGGTATGAAACTGCAGAAAAACCTGAGAGTCTCTGGATTAAGTTTAGAAGTGTGAGCAACAAGGGTGATGTTGTGGTGGGAGTCTGCTATAGACCACCAGACCAGGGGGATGAGGTGGATGAGGCTTTCTTCCGGCAACTAGCAGAAGTTACTAGATCGCAGGCCCTGGTTCTCATGGGACACTTTAATCACCCTGATATCTGCTGGGAGAGCAATACAGCAGTGCATAGACAATCGAGGACTGTAGGGGACAATTTCCTGGTGCAAGTGCTGGAGGAACCAACTAGGGGCAGAGCTCTTCTAGACCTGCTGCTCACAAACAGGGAAGAATTAGTAGGGGAAGCAAAAGAGGATGGGAACCTGGGAGGCAGTGACCATGAAATGGTCGAGTTCAGGATCCTGACACAAGGAAGAAAGGAGAGCAGCAGAATACGGACCCTGGACTTCAGAAAAGCAGACTTTGACTCCCTCAGGGAACTGATGGGCAGGATCCCCTGGGAGAATAATATGAGGGGGAAAGGAGTCCAGGAGAGCTGGCTGTATTTTAAAGAATCCTTATTGAGGTTGCAGGAACAAACCATCCCGATGTGTAGAAAGAATAGTAAATATGGCAGGCGACCAGCTTGGCTTAACAGTGAAATCCTTGCTGACCTTAAACGCAAAAAAGGAAGCTTACAAGAAGTGGAAGATTGGACAAATGACCAGGGAGGAGTATAAAAATATCGCTCAGGCATGCAGGAGTGAAATCAGGAAGGCCAAAATCACACTTGGAGTTGCAGCTAGCAAGAGATGTTAAGAGTAACAAGAAGGGTTTCTTCAGGTATGTTAGCAACAAGAAGAAAGTCAAGGAAAGTGTGGGCCCCTTACTGAATGAGGGAGGCAACCTAGTGACAGAGGATGTGGAAAAAGCTAATGTACTCAATGCTTTTTTTGCCTCTGTCTTCATGAACAAGGTCAGCTCCCAGACTGCTGCACTGAGCAGCACAGTATGGGGAGAAGGTGACCAGCCCTCTGTGGAGAAAGAAGTGGTTCGGGACTATTTAGAAAAACTGGATGAGCACAAGTCCATGGGGCCGGATGCGCTACATCTGAGGGTGCTAAAGGAGTTGGCGGATGTGATTGCAGAGCCATTGGCCATTATCTTTGAAAACTCATGGCGATCGGGGGAGGTCCCGGATGACTGGAAAAAAGATAATGTAGTGCCCATCTTTAAAAAAGGGAAGAAGGAGGATCCGGGGAACTACAGGCCAGTCAGCCTCACCTCAGTCCCTGGAAATATCATGGAACAGGTCCTCAAAGAATCAATTCTGAAGCACTTAGAGGAGAGGAAAGTGATCAGGAAGAGTCAGCATGGATTCATCAAGGGCAAGTCATGCCTGACTAACCTAATTGCCTTCTATGAGGAGATAACTGACTCTGTGGATAAGGGGAAAGCAGTGGATGTGTTATTCCTTGACTTTAGCAAAGCTTTTGATACGGTCTCCCACAGTATTCTTGCCGCCAAGTTAAAGAAGTATGGGCTGGATGAATGGACTATAAGGTGGATAGAAAGCTGGCTAGATCGTCGGGCTCAACAGGTAGTGATCAACAGCTCCACGTCTAGTTGGGGGCCGGTTTCAAGTGGAGTGCCCCAGGGGTCGGTCCTGGGGCCGGTTTTGTTTAATATCTTCATTAATGATCAGGAGGGTGGCATGGACTGCACTCTCAGCAAGTTTGCAGATGACACTAAACTGAGAGGAGTGGTAGATACGCTGGAGGATAGGGACAGGATACAGAGGGACCTAGACAAATTAGAGGACTGGGCCAAAAAAAACCTGATGAGGTTCAACAAGGACAAGTGCAGAGTCCTGCACTTAGGACGGAAGAATCCTATGCACTGTTACAGAATAGGGACTGAATGGCTAGGAAGCAGTTCTGCAGAAAAGGACCTAGGGTTACAGTGGACGAGAAGCTGGATATGAGTCAACAGTGTGCCCTTGTTGCCAAGAAGGCTAACAGCATTTTGGGCTGTATAAGTAGGGGCATTGCCAGCAGATCGAGGGACGTGATCATTCCCTTCTATTCGACATTGGTGAGGCCTCATCTGGAGTACTGTGTCCAGTTTTGGGCCCCACACTACAAGAAGGATGTGGAAAAATTGGAAAGAGTCCAGCAGAGGGCAACAAAAATGATTAGGGGTCTGGAGCACATGACTTATGAGGAGAGGCTGAGGGAACTGGGATTGTTTAGTCTGCAGAAGAGAAGAATGAGGGGGGATTTGATAGCTGCTTTCAACTACCTGAAAGGGGGTTCCAAAGAGGATGGATCTAGACTGTTCTCAGTGGTACCTGATGACAGAACAAGGAGTAATGGTCTCAAGTTGCAGTTGGGGTGGTTTAGGTTGGATATTAGGAAAAACTTTTTCACTAGGAGGGTGGTGAAGCACTGGAATGGGTTACCTAGGGAGGTGGTGGAATCTCCTTCCTTAGAAGTTTTTAAGGTCAGGCTTGACAAAGCCCTGGCTGGGATGATTTAGTTGGGAATTGGTACTGCTTTGAGCAGGGGTTTGGACTAGATGACCTCCTGAGGTCCCTTCCAACCCTGATATTCTACGATTCTATGATTCTGGCAGGTTCATGTGTGTTTAAGTAACATAGCTGTCTATATGGAAGGCAAATAGCACACTAATAGGGCTAAATCCTGGACCTTCTGAAGTCAATGAGATTGTTCCCATTGACTTCAACAGAGCCAGGATGTCACCCCTAGCCTCCATCTTCTCACTTCTGTGGAAACTTTCACTATAAAGATACAGAACAAAAATTACATCTGCTCACTATTAGTTGATTAAGCCCCCCCCAGTGCCTTAAATCCAGCAGTACTAGAAAGGTGTTAGTACTAGAAAGTCTTGCATCTGAAGAAGTGAGGTTCTTACCCACGAAAGCTTATACTTCCAATACTTCGGTTAGTCTTAAAGGTGGCACAGGACCCTCTTGCTTTTTATAGAAAGTGTTAAACATCTCTGAGAAACCAGTAAACTTTTAGTATTTTCTTGATTTGCTAATACTGTTGCATGGGATAGAATAAAAACTTTTCATGAACAGAGAGGAGACAGATGTATATTATCAATATACGTCTACAATCATGAAATCTTAGCTCTTCATAGCTTCCAAGAAAGCAGTGTTGAGGATGAAGTCCTTTAAAAAAAAAAAAAAAAAAATCCCCTACCACACAGACTTATTTTGGAAAAATGGACATTTCTGTGAAAGTAAAACTACCTTCCATGGCAAGAGCACAATTACTGGTCTGTTCGTGGAGAGCAAAGAACGATTGTTTTTGGTGAAGTTGTTGTATCGGGTGCCTAAATAAAGAAGTGATGGCCACATTACAAATGGCATAGACCGGCAGTTCTCAACCAAGGGTCCAAGGCCCCCTGGGAGTCCGCCAAGCAGGGCCAGCATTAGACTCACTGGGGTCCAAGGCAGGGCCGGCTCCAGGCACCAGGCACCCAAGCTGGTGCTTGGGGCGGCACCTGGAGGGGGGCGGCCCTGCGCTCTGGCCGCCGGGGGGAGAGCCGAGCCCCAGCCGGGGAGAGCCGAGCCCCAGCCGGGGCTCGCGGCCCTGCCCCCGGTGCTCTGGCCGCCGGGGGGAGAGCCGAGCCCCCGCCGGGGCTCGCCGCCCTGCCCCCGGCGCTCTGGCCGCCGGGGGGAGAGCCGAGCCCCCGCCGGGGCTCGCCGCCCTCCTCCCAGGGCTCCGGCCACCCTCCCCTTCGGCGCCCTCCCCCCGGCCGCTGGGGGGAGAGCCGGCCCTGGTCCAAGGCAGAAAGCCGAAGCCCCAACATCTGGGGATGAAGCTGAAGCTTGAGCAACTTACCTTCACTGGGTCCCGTGTGGCATGGGGCCTCAGGCAACTGCCCTGCTTGCTACCTCCTAATGCTGGCCCTGGCTTTTATATACAGAAAAAAACAGTTGTTGTAGCACAGGTGGGCAGGGGAATTTTTATAACACGAGGGGGAGGAAGCTCAGAAAGAAAAAGGTTGAGAACCCCTGCCATAGATAAACTTTAAAGTCCCTGCAACTTGTAACCCAGGATCAACCACTTAAGGAAAATGGCATCACTACAAAGTCACATAAGCCAAGATTTATTCTCCCTCTGCAAGATTTTGCAACCAGTGCTTTGCACTAGATCATATTGTGAATACCAATGTATTTATAAGAAAGTAGAGAAAAAATGTTTTGCTTACTCGGACTTCGTGTATGTGCTGAGTCCCTGAACCACTTAGATAACACAAGAATTCATAGTCTAGAGCAGGGGTCAGCAAGCTTTCAGAAGTGGTGTGCCGAGTCTTCATTTATTCACTCTAATTTAAGGTTTCGCGTGTCAGTAATACATTTTAACATTTTTAGGTCTCTTTCTATAAGTCTATAATATATAACTAAACTATTGTTGTACGTAAAGAAAATAAGGTTTTTAAAATATTTAAGACGCTTCATGTAAAATTAAATTAAAATGCAGAGCCCCCCGGACTGGTGGCCGGGACCCGGGCAGTGTGAGTGCCACTGAAAAATCAGCTCGCGAGCTCCCTTTGGCACGCATGCCATAGGTTGCCTACCCCTGGTCTAGAATCATTCAGGGAAAAATACTGTCCTGACTAGCCTTAACCAACTAAGCTGGGGAAAGAAGGGTCCCAGAGCAGTGCCAGCCATGTGGCTGGCACAGAGTCAATCTGCCAGCTCAGTGCAGCATGGCTCAAGACGACAAGGAGCACACACACATGCACAACCACACAAAGGAGCAACACATCCCCAGCCTCGTTTCTGCACACAGTCCATTGCAGAAGGGGAGGAGGAAGTAGTTAAGAAGTCCTAAACATACAGCCAGTGTGCCAACCAGGACAACTAACTGAAACACTAGTCTAGGTTTTTCAAATGAAATCAGTCCTTAGTAAACCGCCCCCCCCCCCCTTTTTTTTTTTTAAATAAACATTCAGAAAGTCAAGTTGGGTCCTTTCCTTTTCACACATCCTCAATAATAAATATTATACAGGCCAAACTATGCTCTCTACATTAGGTTGCACAAGTGTTGTGACAGGTTTGTAACTGGAATTTAATACACAATTCTACTGATACTGCACAAGTTATAGAATCCCAGCTAACACTCAGCCGTGTGCGCAGTGCTAGGCATTAAAAACAGAGTAAAAAAAATAAATGTTTACTTTTAACAGATAGAGGCCTGTATCTATTTAGAAACTGATTTAGAGTTTGTCTGTAGGGGGACACTCAAGAGAATTAATCCTAACTAAGTATAAAAGTCTGAATTTAAAGTGGATTAGTTAAAACCATATTAAATCCATGTATGGATGCTCTCATTCAGAATTAAAATGACCTTCAGCTGGTTTAGTTTCATTCACTTTAAAAAGGAATTAAGCTAAACATATTGAAAGCCACTTGAATTCTAAATACACCTCTACCCCGATATAATGCTGTCCTCGGGAGTCAAAAAAATCTTACCACGTTATAGGTGAAACTGCGTTATATCCAACTTGCTTTGATCCGCCGGAGTGCACAGCCCCGCCCCCCCAGAGCGCTGCTTTACCGCGTTATATCCAAATTCATGTTATATCGGGCCGCGTTATATCGGGGTAGAGGTGTACAAGGATCCTCACAGGGATTTTACTAACCCACTTTATATTTACACCTTTAGTTAATTCAGATCAATTTTCCTGAGGTTTCCATGTGTAAATAAGCCATTAGTTACACTGGTTCAGACCTGTGTGTGGACATACATCAGATTACAACTGGTTATATTACTTAAGCTTATGCCTATAAATTTATCAATGCAAGCTAAACTGATGTAAGTTAGGTTTAAGTTGATTGAAGGATGTCCGCCCATAGGCCTGGTCTACACTAGGCGTTTATTTCGAATTTAGCGCCGTTTCATCGAATTAACCCTGCACCCGTCCACACCACGAAGCTATTTAGTTCGACATAGAGCTCTCTTAAATTCGACTTCTGTACTCCTCCCCAACAAGAGGAGTAGCACTAAATTCGAAATGGCCATATAGAATTAGGCTAGGTGTGGATGGAAATCGACGCTAATAGCTCCGGGAGCTATCCCACAGTGCACCACTCTGTTGACGCTCTGGACAGCAGTCCGAGCTCGGATGCTCTGACCAGCCACACAGGAAAAGCCCCGGGAAAATTTGAATTCCTTTTCCTGTCTGGGCAGTTTGAATCGCATTTCCTGTTTGGACATCGTGGCGAGCTCAGCAGCACTGGCAACGATGCAGAGCTCTCCAGCAGAGGTGACCGTGCAATCCCAGAATAGAAAGAGGGCCCCAGCATGGACTGATCGGGAAGTCTTGGATCTGATCACTGTGTGGGGCGATGAGTCCGTGCTTTCCGAGCTGCGCTCCAAAAGACGGAATGCAAAGATCTATGAGAAGATCTCTAAAGCCATGGCAGAGAGAGGATACAGCCGGGATGCAACGCAGTGCCGCGTGAAAATCAAGGAGCTGAGACAAGGCTACCAAAAAACCAAAGAGGCAAACGGACGCTCCGGATCCCAGCCCCACACATCCCGTTTCTACGAGGCACTGCATTCCATCCTAGGTGCGGCCGCCACCACTACCCCACCAGTGACCGTGGACTCTGAGGATGGGATATTGTCCGCGGCCGGTTCCTCGGACATGTTAGCGGACGGGGAAGATGAGGAAGGAGATGAGGAGGACGAGGCAGTCGACAGCGCTTGCACCGCTGATTTCCCCGACAGCCAGGAGCTCTTCATCACCCTTACAGAGATCCCCTACCAACCGTCCCCAGCTGTTACCCCGGACACAGAATCAGGGGAAGGATCAAACAGTAAGTGTTTTAAACAGCTAAACATTTATTTTTAACAGAACTGGAATATTAATAATATTAACAATGGGTTTTTCATGATTTGTTTGCCCTAGGCGCTTAACTATTTAGTCCCAACTATTTAAAAAAAAATCTAACAATGTCCGTTTTTTCATGATTCTGCTGCCCAAGACGCTCCACTCTTTAGTCCCTGCCAGTGCAGCTACACCAAAATCCGGTCTATATGTCCGGGGATAGAGATGAAATCCTCATGGGAGATCTCAACGAAGCTCTCCTGGAGGTAATGTCCAAGCCTGTTCATCAGGTTCCTGGGGAGAGCGGCCTTATTGGGTCCTCCATGGTACGAAACGTTTCCGCGCCAGGAGACAATCAAGTACTCAAGGATCATTGCCCTGCAGAGCATGGCGGCATACGGCCCTGGTTTTTGCAGGCTTTCCCTAAGCATCCGTTCCTTTTCGCTGTCCGAGATCCTCATCAGGGTGATGTCGCTCATGATGCCCTGCTTTGAATTAGGTAGGGGAATGTTAGTATTGGGACTGCTTTACAGCCACGCGGTGGAGGCAGGAGAGGGGCAGCATACAGGGATCTTTCCCTGGGACAGCCGCGAGGGGGTGGGACAGGGGCACAGTTCATGCTTGCCTGATTGCTGGCAGCAGAGACTGGCATTGCTTTCAATGTGAAAGGAGGCCAGTGCTACTATTAAAGTTTTAAGCAGCCACAAGTCTACGGCTTACCATGTTTGCCTGCTACACAAATTCCGGTGTCCTGCCCCGCTTCTCAGATCGCCAGTGCAAGACCACAGGCACTGAAGGCAAGGGCCGAAAATTCGACCTTGTCCTGAGTGCGCATGTGATAGGTGCAGTGCATGGTCTTGTTCTCAGAGAAAGACTATGTTCTTTGTTCACAACTTCATTTATCTGTCTCAGGAATTCACTCCCTTTTTCCTATTCCCACAGACACATCTGCGACTGTCTCCCAACCCAGCCTGGCATCACACTCCCAGAGGCTAGTGCAGATTAGGCGGAGGAAGAAGACGACGCGGGAGGACATGTTCTCAGAACTAATGTGCTGCTCCCGAGCCCAGGCAGCCCAGCAGACACAGTGGAGGGAGAACTTGTCCCAAATGCACCGAGCAATCATGGAACGGGAGGAGAGGTGGCGTCAGGAAGACCAGCAGGCGACTCAAACGCTGCTTGGACTGATGAGGGAGCAAACGGACATGCTCCGGCGCCTTGTGGATGTTCTGCAGGACCGGAGGCAGGAGAAGAGAGCCCCGCTGCAGTCTATCTGTAACCACCCTCCCCCGCCACCAAGTCCCATACCCCCCTCACGCAAAGTCCAAAGAAGGAGGGGCGGCAGGGGCCGTGAAAACATTCACTCCACCCCTGCAGACTGCTCTAGCACTAGAAGGCTCTCATTCCCCAAAATTGGAAAAGTCCTTTCCTACCCACCTCACACAAGCCCCCGTCCAAGTTTCACCCCCCCGTTTCATGTGTAGTTGCTAATAAAATATACGTTTCTGTTAATTA
>NW_020664563.1:8625989-8634072 GCF_002925995.2 Terrapene triunguis | reverse complement strand
AGCTGCCCAAGCGCTACCGGCTTCGGGCAGCCCCCATGCCTCCGGACCCTGCGCCGCCGGAGCCCGGGAGGCGGGCAGGGTCCTTTCCCTGTGTTAGAAAATACATATTTTTAGTAGGGCTGTCAAGCGATTAAAAAAAATAATCTCATGATTAATTGCACTGTTAAACAATAGAATACTATTTAAATATTTTTGGATTTTTTCTACATTTTCAAATATGTTGATTTCAATTGGAACACAGAATACAAAGTGTACAGTGCTCACTTTATATTTATTTTTGATTGCAAGTATTTGCACTGTAAGAAAACAAAAGAAATAGTATTTTTTCAGTTCACCTAATACAAGTACTTTAGTGCAATCTCTTTATTGTGACAGTTGGACTTACAAATGTAGAATCATGTACAAAAAATAACTGCATTGAAAAATAAAACAATGTAAAATTTTACAGCCTGCAAGTCCACTCAGTCCTACTCCTTGTGAAGCCAATCGCTCAGACAAACAAGTTTGTTTACATTTGCAGGAGATAATGCTGCCCACTTCTTGTTTACAATGTCACCTGAAAGTGAGAACAGGCATTTACATGCACTGTTGTAGCCGGCATCGCAAGATATTTACCTGCCAGATGTGTTAAAGATTGATATGTTTCTTCATGCTTCAACCACCATTCCAGGGGACATGCAGATGACTGGTTCTGCTCGATAACAATCCAAAGCAGTGTGGACTGACGCATGTTCATTTTCATTATCATTATCTCAGTCAGATGCCACCAGCAGAAGGTTGATTTTCTTTTTTGGTGGTTCAGGTTCTGTAGTTTCTGCATCGGAGTGTTGCTCTTTTAAGACTTCTGAAGGCATGCTCCACACTTCGTCCTTCTCGGATTTTGGACGGCACTTCAGATTCTTAAACCTTGGGTCGAGTGCTGTAGTTATCTTTAGAAATCTCACATTGGTACCTTCTTTGCGTTTTGTGAAATCTGCAGTGAAATTGTTCTTAAAATGAACATGTGCTGGCTCATCATCCGAGACTGCTATAAAATGAATTATGTTGCAGAATGTGGGTAAAACAGAGCAGGGGACATACAAGTCTCCCCCAAGGAGTTGAGTCACATATTTATTTAGCAATTTTTTTAAATGAGGGTCATAAACATGTCCTTTGGAATGGTGGTTGTAGGCTCTGAAGTTTTATATTGTTTTGTTTTTGAGTGCAGTTTCTATTTCTTTTGTTTATCATTTTTACAGTGCAAATATTTGTAATAAAAGTAGTATACACTTTAATTTTTTAATCACGAAATTTTTTTTGTTAGTCACGCGAGTTAACTGCGATTAATCGACAGCGCAAATTTTTAGAAAGTTTAAAACTTTTTTTAGAGATTGTGTGCTTTATAGATCTGTTATAATTGTAATTGACCAATCTTCCATCCTCCAGAGGAGAGGGATCTTTAAAGAAATTGAAACTCCTGGTCAAGTATTATCCCATAGCATAAATGCAGGTGAAAACAACACCTTGTTATATGGGAAAATTATTTACAGAGGACATGAAGTGATTTCAGGAAAGGCGGGTGGTTCAACTATAAACTAGCTGCAAAGACAATATATTAAAAAAAACAAAAAACAAAAAAACCGTAACTCCATAGAAATGAGGGGAATTGGTAATTCAAAAGGTGAATCAAGACAGAGGCTTGCTCTCATTGACCAAAGTAGCAATGATTTACTGGTATTCTAGAGCTGTTTCATTAGCATCTTCTATCCCAAAGGGACAGTCTTGTTTTCCCTCACAATCCAGAGTCTCTATACCAGGCAACATGAGTCATAGGATATTGACTTTCACAGATACATGTTCAAGTTCAAGCAGTCCTCTACTACAATCTAAGAAGTTTTCAGCTTGGAATTGTTACTCAGAATGGAAGAGATTTTTTTGGTATGAGATTGTGAGAAGGGCCTGTCACCTGATTCTGCATTAGTATTCTCCATCTTCTCTCACTAGATTTATTGCAGTTCCTGGGGAAAAGTGCAAGAGGGATTAAGTGGATAAGGTCCTGTATTGAAACTTTTATGACATAGCTAAAATTCCCATATCTGCGGGTCTTAGGGCTCACTTAATTAGAGCTACAGTTGCTTTCATGGCTTAAGTTAAACATATCCCTGTTATAGAAATATGCAGAATAGCTGTGTGGTGGTCAGTAAGTGCATTTACTGTACATTAGCCTCTGGACTTAACATCCTTCTCTGATGCTGGATTGAGGAGAGCAATGTTCGTTTCTGGTTTAACTAAGAACTCCTCAGCCCACCTTCTCATCTGGCCAGTTCCGCTCATTAATCTCCTTTTTGAGTGGAAGTGCACAGAGGCCCTTGAACAAGTAAGAGGTTACTGGTAACTCTGGTTCCTTGGGAGTTGCTGCTGTATTCACACTCTCCACCCACCCTCCCCTTTGCCTCTGAATTCTTATATACCTTGCACTCTGAGGTTTAGGTGAGGAAACTGAAGCAGTTAAAAACTGCACTTTCCTTATGATCTCGGGTGCCAGTTGTTCAGCAGCATAAGATGGAGCTCATGTAGCCCCAACGGATATAGCTTTTCAGAAAGTTCCTGGAATTCAGATGCCAGGGGCCACCTTTCCCAAGAATACGTATAAGTACAAGGCACCTCTTCAAGAATCAGTTACTGGTAAGAAACTCTTTTTTTTCCGTTTTCTTTTTATTACACTTTCATTTTGTGATCAGTTGGCAAAACTATTGAGTTTATATGATCTACTTGAATACAAAATAGGTCAGCTTTACTAAGCAAGAGTTTGCCTGTCCTGCCCTGGTTAGCTTTGATGACAAACGTGCACATTAGGAGCTTGCTTTTGGTTTCTCTGAGAGCACAGGAAACTTACTTCCTGTTAGAAACTGTTAATGTTTTATATTGAATCATTTCTATTTCAAGAAAGGAGCAATGAGGTTAATTTCTTCTCATTCTGCTGTGGTTTTCTTTTTAGTTCATAGCACTAACATGAAAAGCTGTTTGGATCCATAAGGCAGTACTGCAATACAGTCAACATCAGGGCCCCATTGTGCTAGGCACTGTACAAATGCATAGTAAGAGACTGTCCCTTTCCCAAAGAACTTATGCTCTTAAGTACACAACACAGAAAAAGGATTGGAGAATTGGAAGCCGCATATGAGCAAGAATTGGAAACCGAGGCCCCGAAAGATTAAGTGTCTGGCCCCAAATCACACAGGAAATCTGTGGAGGAGACAGGTAGCAATTTAATTCACATCTCCTGAGTCCAGTCCATTGCCTTAACCATCCTATCTTCTACATTGTCAGCACAATTCTTAAGACTTTCCCAATGTAGATTGTTGCATGTGGTCTTTCTATTTTAAAACTAGATAAAATGGGACACATTTAATTTTTGTGAAGTCCCAAATATGTAATCCTCTTCAAATTTAAAAACAGGACTCAGTTTTGGAGTTGAAAATGTGACCTATTTGGCAAAAAATCCATTTGGGCAATGTTTTCTGCATTCCTAGGAAGTATATTACTAGTTTATGTAATGCTAAATAGTTTAAACAAAAAATGCACTGTGTGTTTTTCTAGGGGTTTCTGCACCAGCATGTGTACTGTATCTCTGATCAAGGCTTGATGAAATAAATTTGCCCATGGGAGTGAGTGTGGCTGCCCGAGCCATTATCTTATGTAGAATTTAAATTTTTACAGTAAATATAAAGCTCTAATCTGTACAGATGTAGAGAGAACTTTCCAAATGTAAAACGGTATACTGTTGTCTTTCTGAGGCCTGGTCTACACTAACCCCCCAAGTCGAAGTAAGGTATGCAACTTCAGCTACGTGAATAACGTAGCTGAAGTCGACATACCTTACTTCGAACTTACCGCGGTTCAGACGCGGTCCACACGCGGCAGGCAGGTTCCCTGTCGACTCCGCGGTACTCCTCTCGCCGAGCTGGAGTACCGCAGTCGACGGCGAGCACTTCCTGGTTCGACTACCAGACGCGATAAGTCGAACCCAGAATTTCGATCCCCAGCCGCCGAATTAGCGGCTGGGTGTAGACCAGCCCTGAGTCTGCAGTCAGACTGCTCCAGTGCCTCTGCTGCTGTCAGTAACTTTGATAGCAACAACAGTGAATTTAACAAGACTGTGGTCCGCGTAAGTGCTCTTATTCAGAATTTAGTAAGGAGGATGTCAATCAACAAGAATTGTCCTCATCCATAGGTGTAATTTGGGGTCATTCATATGGAAAGTGGGCCTACAAAATGGAGGTTGGGGGAGGCATAGAATAATAGAGAATTCTTCTCTTAGATTTTGAGTCCAGTTGCTGACATCCATCATATTCCATTACCCAAAAGTGGAAACCAATACTTCCTGGGCTCTAGGAGTGCCTCTCTCCTAGGAAGCTGCTTCCCTATCATTACTGCAGCCATATATGTTCCAGGGAAGAGAGTTTCTAGAGCAGCATTGTGATTGTATTGTGGGTTATAACCTGTCAAACTTGAACTTGTGATATTTAGATTTAGTTTAGAATATATAAACCTGTCTGTCTGCCTGCCACATCATAACTTTGACCTTGTTCCATTAAACCAAACACATTAACGTTTCTGACATTTTAAATTGCTACGATTTAGGAAGGGAAGAATTTAAATTCAAAACTGCTGGTAGTGAGAGAGATAGGGGAAGGTGCTAATATACAAGAGTAAAACTAGCTACCAAAGAGAGAGTCCTCATAAACTTCTGTTGTCTAGAAGCGACTAGAAAGTCAGTAGGAAATGTGTCTGTTTTCTTTTGGTAATAAAAAAGCATGTTACATCATTACATTACTCTCTGTGTGCGGCCCCTGCCCCAAAAGATAGTCAGTTGCCTCATAAAGATCTTTTAATCTGAATGGATCACTTGACAGGTTTTACTAGATTATTACTATGTCACTTCATAAGTGTTCAAATGTATGATGTATCAACATCCAAATATTTATTATGTGGTATATGTGAATATTTTTTCTTATAGGCAGCTCATTAAAAAAAAATTGGGGTAACTTTTAAATTTGGTGTACATTTTGGGAGTGTTTATCATGACTTTAGGCAGTCAATCTAATACTTGTGCTAATTGCTCTGGAATGTGACTCAAGTTGATAATTCTTAGTACCTGGTGGCTAATTTGTACAAGGTATGGGAAGCTAATTTGGCTTGTGGATGGTGTCATACTAATTTTTGTTTACAAAACTTTTGCTATCAAAATAGCACATGACTAGAATGGGCTAAAGAGATGAGAAATCAAATCACTTCTGTGGTTCATTCATGCATTTCAGCATCAGAAAAGGTACAACTGAGTAGCATGTTCATTCTGCAAGTGGTACTCTGGGGACGCCATTTTTACTTTTGTACCTCAGTGCCATCTGTCCTCACAGCACAAGACAAAAGTACTGACACCCATTTCTGTTCTATATTGTGGTACTAAAAGGTGCTGAATGACTCTCCATCTGTCTCTGAGATGAGACTGCTAAAGTTACTCTTGTGACAGAGCAGAAATTCTATATTAGAATACAAATGCTGCTATAAAGTTGCTGTTTGCCATATGACAATATATCAAAGATCTTTAGCATCTAAAAGAGGGTATCTTGAAAAGACACCAGGCCTAGATTTTAATCTGAAATTACCCTCACATTCAGGCTGTGTCAAAATCTTTGAGTCTTTTTGCATAACATATCTAAGATATGACCAGGGCTGTCCCTACCAATTATGGTGCCCTACGCAGCCCAAGCACCTGCTCCCCCCTTCCTCCCTCCCATGGAGGGTCTGGGCTGAGCTCAAGGCCTGCGGGGCTGGGGAGGCAGGAGCTGTGGAGCGCCGCTTTGGCTACAACGTTATATATTCTGGATTTTTTTTTCTTCAACAGCAAATATTTTAACAAAACAAGCATATGAATTTTTGAATTTAGTTAAACATTCAAGTTTTTTAAAATCAGGTTTGTTTTTGTTTGTTTTTAACTAAAATAGTTAAATGAGTTTTTAAGAAAAACAAAAATTAAATTGACTCTGTCAGCCAGGTCAACATGAGAAACTTAAAATGTTGGCTTCTGCAGCCAACTCAGTCGTCTTCACCTTCATTTTCCTGTTTGTTCATAATCTGGAAAAGAAAAACAAGCTTTCCTGCTTTTTCAGGTCCCAAACGATTTCTCAATTTGGAATGAATTGGTCTAAAGGAAGAAAATATTCTTTTCTACATGGGCAGAAGTAGCCACTGCTGTTAAAAGTGAGATTATCACTTCAACAGTTTCTGAATCCAAGGGCTTACGTGACTTCCACCAGTTCACTGGTGTGACTTTCTTTAAAACATCATCAGCAAACATATATTTCTTGAATGGCTCACCCTTAGCTCTGAAGTTTATTATAGTTGGCATTACGGAGGGATGTGTGATGGGTTGGGTCACAGAGACCCCCTTGGAACTGTCACCTGATGCGCTGAGACTACCTCTGAGCCCATTTTCTCTGCCAGTTTGGGCCTCCAGAACCCTGCCTTGTTGAGCCAGACACACCAGTCTGTTCCAACACAGAGCCAGGGTCTGAACCATGTGCCCCAAAGCTGCAGATTTAACTGAAAACAGCTTAAGAAGTGCTCTTGTCTCCAGCACCCAGACACCCAGCTCCAATGGGATCCAAACCCCAAATGAATCCGTTTTACTCTGTATAAAGCGTATACAGGGTAAACTCATAAATTGTCCGCACTCTATAACACTGATAGAGAGATATGCACAGCAGTTTGCTCCCCCAAGTATTACTTACTTACTCTGGGTTAATTAATAAGCAAAAGTGATTTTATTAAATATAAAAAGTAGTATTTAAGTGGTTCCAAGTAATAACAGACAGAATAAAGTAAGTTACCAAGCAAAATAAAACAAAACAAAACATGGAAGTCTAATCCTAATACATTAAGAAACTGATTACAGATAAAATCTCACTCTCAGAGATATTCCAATAAGCTTCTTTCACAGACTGGACTCCTTCCTAGTCTGGGCCCAATCCTTTCCCCGGTACAGTTCTTGTTAGCTCCAGCTCAGGTGGTAACTAGGGGATTTCTCATGATTGGAACCCACTTTGTTCTGTTCCACCTCCTTATATAGCTTTGGGACAAGGCGGGAATCTTTTGTCTCTCTGGGTCGCCACCCCTCCTTCTAAATAGAAAAGCACCAGCTTTAAGATGGATTCCAGTACCACGTGACATGGTCACATGTCCTGTGAGACCCCAAGCCTTCATTCTTCCTGGCCTGACTCACAGGAAGGCTTGCAAGTAAACACAGCCATTTACAACTAATTGCCCTAGTTGATGGGAGCCATCAAGATTCCAAACGACCATTAATGGCCTGCACTTTGCATAATTAAAATAGGACCTTAGAGTTAAATTTTATATTTCTAGTTTCAGATAGAAGAATGATACATTTATACAAATAGGATGACCACACTTAGTAGATTATAAGCTTTGTAATGATACCTTACTAGAGACTTTTTGCATGAAGCATATTCCAGTTACATTATATTCACACTCATTAGCATATGTTCATAAAATCATATGGATTGCAACGTCACAGGATGATTGCTGGGCGTCCATGTCATAGCCAACTCCTCTTCTTCAGCAGTTAAGTTTTAATCTTGGTACCGAGTATTGAGAATATTTTCAAGAAAATGAGCGGGAGATAGCGCTTGTCCCATTCGTTTTTTTAATGCTTGTAATTTAACTCTGTCGTTGCATATTGCTCTTTTTAAGATCTCACTCAGTTCCTTCCAAATTTCAACAGCGTCAGCAATAAAACAGCTATTTCCCTGCATTTTGTTCAAGGCTACAGAAATAGGCTTCAGGGTACTCAGCATGTGTTCAACATTTCGCTTAAGCCCAATGTTGAGAACTTTGGCTGTGACAGTGCCATCTATTTTTTCATGATTTTGTTCACAAATGGTCATCAGGTTAGGCCAGTTCTTGATATAGTGCTCAAAACAGTCCACTACTGAGTTCCATCACACGTCTTGTGGGAGAGTTAGCTTGGTTCCTCCCACTTTTTTCAGAGCAGCTGCTGCTGCAAAGTGGTTGTTACGGATGT
>NW_020664563.1:8585857-8622989 GCF_002925995.2 Terrapene triunguis | reverse complement strand
GGTTGCTTAGGTCATTGAAGTTCACAATAATCTTTTAAGTAAGATTACGTAAATGTATTACACAACTGACAGCTGTATTTGGCTGCCAGTTATGTTATGAGCAAATACATTTGCACAACGTAACAAATAAGCACATATCACCCATCTGAACATTTAAAATTCATTATCTTTTAGTCTCTGATTTTTTCAGTTATAGTCTCCCTGAATACTGTACAACTGAATCTGATCACTTTACCTACGAATATCCTTCTTCAAATTGTTTCTACATACAGATTTAGTTGCTTTATCCCTCTTCATCTACTTAATTTGTCATTTTGCAACGGAAAGGCGACCTGCAAGGGGAGAAAAATTGGTCTTTTACCCTTTTTACTTCTCTATGACACATAAATCAGATTCAAAAGTTTTGTCCTCTAGCCCAAAGAAAAAAAAAGTCTACTTGTTTTTCCAACTCAGAATTTCAGGTCTTTTCTGGCCTGGAAGAGCCTGATGACCATAGAACTTAGTAAAATGACAATTACACAGAATCAAGACAGAAAATAGAGCAACAGAAAAGGCGGTGGCAGCAGCATCCCCAGGTATAAAGCCAGTGTCCGAGAAAACATTAATGTGGGAAAAGCTGACACCACGGGGGGGGGGGGGGGGGGGGAGAGGGGGAACGAGGGGTGTAAGCAGCAACAACCCGCATCTTGAGATGCATTTGGTACAGCAACAGAAAAAACCCTTTCAGTCGCTGTAGTAAAGCCTGGTCTACGCTACACAGTTAGATCGATGCAAGGCAGCTTACGTCAACCTAACTATGCAAGTGTCCACACTAAAATTGCACTCCCGCTTACATAATTGCCCCACTACGCTGACTTAATTCAACCTCCATGAGAGGCATAGAGTCAGCGTGGATGTAGTTACAGAGACACAGTGTCAGTGTAGACAATGCACGGCATCAACTGTTACTGGCTTTCAGAAGCCATCCCACAATGCCCTGCACTGACCATACAGTCGGTACAAGCACTCCTGGTGAGGACGCACACCGCCAACAAAACGAGCATAGTATGGACAAGAAAAACCAATTTAATTACTGCAGCAACTGTATGCCGACGTAACTTAGGTCAACATAATTTTGTAGTGTAGACATGCCCTAAGTGTCTACACTACAGTGGCATAGCTGCACCACTACAGCTGTGCTACTGTAGTGCCTCTAGAGTAGACATCCCCTAAATCTGAAGAGAACCGGAACAGTAGCTGAGAGGTGTGAACTTCTCCCATTCATTTCAGTTAGGTTAACTGTCAACACAGGCTATGTCTATAAAATGAACTAAGGGTGCTTTTCCCCTGCTCTTGTACACACTCATTGTTAGCTCTCATCAAGCTAGGGCACATGCAGCCACAGCAGCACAAACAGAAGCAGTGGAGGTACAGCTGAGCCATGCCGAGTACGTCACTACCAGTTTCAGGTGGCTTTGTACTCAGCACGGCTCAGCCGTGCCTCCATTGCCACTAGCTATGGTATCATGGCTATGCTGCTATTTATACTCATACTAGCTCGATGATATGCTAGCATGAGTATGTGTACATGAGCAGGGAAAGTCACACCCCTAGCTCATAACGTAGATGCACCCATAGTAAATGGTTATACTGTTGACCTAAGTGCACAAACAATATGGATAGTCATTTATGCATATTCATACATCACATTTGGAGGAGAAGAGAGTGGGGGCATGGCTTGGGAAAATTTCACCCATTTATTTCAGATCCCAATCTGACCCATGGAGCCAATGAACTATAGTGGAGCCAGGAGAGATATCCAAGTTTCACTAAGAGCCAAGACCAAGATACACAGAATAGCCCAGAGGGGCATCCAAGCTCCTTCTAGGGGGTAATCAAGCACAAAATGCCCACAGGTACATCTGAACCCAACTGAAGAGGAGCTGAGCTCAACCTTCAAGGTGCCCAGCAATGCACTCAAGCCTCACCAACATGGAGCCAAGCCTGAGGAGTCCAATGGATCCTAGCAGAACAACACTGTATTTTGCACATCTGCACGGTCTACTGAGAATGGAGTCACCCCAAGTAATCAAAACTTGGTTTGTTGGTGAAGTATAGAAGAATGCCACTACTTTCCCTCATCCCTCTCAATATGATGCCGGGCATCAACATAATAAGGACAAGGGCAGACACGTTGAGGGTGTAGAAGACCTTGAAGGCTAGGGCAAGAATTTTACATTTTATATAGTGCAGGAGAACAAGTGAAGGGATTCAAAGAGGGGAATGAAGTGGTCACAGCAACAGGCCAGGGAACCCAAG
Organism: Terrapene triunguis; assembly: GCF_002925995.2. NCBI lineage: Eukaryota > Metazoa > Chordata > Testudines > Emydidae > Terrapene > Terrapene triunguis. The sequence continues at coordinate 8,620,691 of NW_020664563.1, read as the reverse complement.
AGAAACTTTAAATATAAAGGGAATTTCCAAACTAATTGCCTTCCTGGATTTGGCAAGACTTCCTTCGATATATCAACTTTTTAGGGGGTGGGGGTGGGGGGGCCACACAGGACTCTTACCTGGATCAATCCCCAAGAAAAAGAGAGATAAGTAGCAGTACTGACCATAAGAATTAAAAATTATTGAATTTTCTAGCACTTGTCCTTAGAGGTTTCTCTTTCCATTGAAGTGGTGAACCATTTCTTTATCTCCAAGAAGGATTCAAGTAAGTGGTTCTCTGTTTACTGGAAGTTCTATATTACTAACACAAGCTATCATTTAAAGTGTTGACAGCTGGGACCAGCTAAGATTAAGGGGAAAATATATCTTTATCCTATATCTGTGTAGCATGCATAAACGAGTACAGCTTCTATCTGTAAAGGCAGTAATATCTTACAAGTACAGAAACTATTAAAAGTTAACATATACCAGGGAAGCCAAAGGGTACATGGCATTGAAACAGAAGTAGTTAAGGTAAGCATGCTGGATGAAGCCTAAAAACAACTATCACAAAGGAGAAACAAATCAGAACAAGCTGAGGGGTGTAAACAAGCAAAGTCAAATCTTAAAATGCTAATTCTAGACCGGAAGTCAGGCTCTTAATTGTGCAAGCCCCCTTTTCTCCCCACCAAGAAAAAAACCCTACAGTGTCATCACATTTTTAACTGATATCAAGGCCTTTGATATGCTACCCAAAAGGGTCCCAAACAAGACATGAAGCTAAGCTATTGATCTTTTATTTTTCAAATAGATTTTCCTGATTCTCTGACAGAAATGAAAGTAAAGAGTTTGACTAAACAGAATGCTACTGTTTTCTATATACTATAAATATGCTACATATTCCATCACGGAATTAACAAAAAAAGATGTACAGCCAACAGCTGGGACCTAGATGTTCTAGCCTGGCACTTGGGAGACCTGGGTTCAATTCCCTGCTCCACCAGACTTCCTGTGTGATCTTGTTTAGATTTGTAGTTTGCAGGAGTTAATATTTATTTTCAAATTAATTCTAAACCTGCCAAGAGAAAGGCTGAGGACTTTTTGTGGCGGGAGAGAAAGTAAGATTCAACCACAGACCACCAGCTAGCATCTTGTTCTCAGCCTCCTTTACATGCAGAGAGCATGATGCTAGAAAAGGAACAAACCTAGCATGACTATCAGCCTACTTAAAGTTTGCAGGGCAGGCAGTTATTTCTTTTTAAACACATTAGATACAGAAATCATGGACAAAAAAAAATAGATCCTGGGGTCCATTGCCAGCAAAGCCATTTTTGTACAGTCACATTTCAGAGAAAAATCACAACATTTTACACACAGTACAAAGATAAAAAAACCTTGCTTTCTTGATTACTGCTTATGCTGCAGATAAGCAAGCTAAATTTACTCGAAATCCTTTGAAATCCAGTAGCAAGGGAAGGGCGAGGTTACATCTTTTTCAAGATGAACAGCTATTATTTTTGTATGTGCAAACAGAATCCAAGTTATACATTTATGATTCTCCACTGTGTAGGCTACAGTTTAAGTTTCTTTTCTGCTTAATTAAATTATCTATTCATCTAGCAACTCACTGAAATGTTATTGCCTTTCAACCACAGTGTTTTTAAATATTTCCAATTTTTTAAATTAAAAGCAAAGCAACACAAGTGACAAACGATCTACTACAGAAGTTTTTATCAGGTGTTATTGAGACATTGGGGAAGTTTTCAGACAAATTAGGCACCTAATTCCCATCAAAGAGTCATTCCTTAAATAAGGTCTTTTCCTCTAGAAGTCAAGCTTTCCTCTAGAAGCTTACAAGAAGTGGAAGATTGGACAAATGACCAGGGAGGAGTATAAAAATATTGCTCAGGCATGCAGGAGTGAAATCAGGAAGGCTAAATCACACTTGGAGTTGCAGCTAGCAAGAGATGTTAAGAGTAACAAGAAGGGTTTCTTCAGGTATGTTAGCAACAAGAAGAAAGTCAAGGAAAGTGTGGGCCCCTTACTGAATGGGGGAGGCAACCTAGTGACCGAGGATGTGGAAAAAGCTAATGTACTCAATGATTTTTTTGCCTCTGTCTTCACAAACAAGGTCAGCTCCCAGACTGCTGCACTGGGCAGCACAGTATGGGGAGAAGGTGACCAGCCCTCTGTGGAGAAAGAAGTGGTTCAGGACTATTTAGAAAAACTGGACGTGCACAAGTCCATGGGGCCGGATGCACTGCATCCAAGGGTGCTAAAGGAGTTGGCGGATGAGATTGCAGAGCCATTAGCCATTATTTTTGAAAACTCATGGCGATCGGGGGAGGTCCCGGATGACTGGAAAAAGGCTAATGTAGTGCCCATCTTTAAAAAAGGGAAGGAGGAGGATCCGGGGAACTACAGGCCAGTCAGCCTCACCTCAGTCCCTGGAAAAATCATGGAGCAGGTCCTCAAGGAATCAATTATGAAACACTTAGAGGAGAGGAAAGGGATCAGGAACAGTCAGCATGGATTCACCAAGGGGAAGTCGTGCCTGACTAACTTAATTGCCTTCTATGATGAGATAACTGCCTCTGTGGATGAGGGGAAAGCAGTGGATGTGTTATTCCTTGACTTTAGCAAAGCTTTTGATATGGTCTCCCACAGTATTCATGCCGCCAAGTTAAAGAAGTATGGGCTGGATGAATGGACTGTAAGGTGGATAGAAAGCTGGCTAGATCGTCGGGCTCAACGGGTAGTGATCAATGGCTCCATGTCTAGGTGGCAGCCGGTTTCAAGCGGAGTGCCCCAAGGGTCGGTCCTGGGGCCGGTTTTGTTTAATAGCTTTATTAATGATCTGGAGGATGGTGTGGACTGCACTCTCAGCAAGTTTGCAGATGACACTAAACTGGGAGGCGTAGTAGATACACTAGAGGGTAGGGATCGGATACAGAGGGACCTAGACAAATTAGAGGATTGGGCCAAAAAAAACCTGATGAGGTTCAACAAGGACAAGTGCAGAGTCCTGCACTTAGGACGGAAGAATCCCATGCACTGCTACAGACTAGGGACCGAATGGCTAGGTAGCAGTTCTGCAGAAAAGGACCTAGGGGTCACAGTGGACGAGAAGCTGGGTATGAGTCAACAGTGTGCTCTTGTTGCCAAGAAGGCTAGCGGCATTTTGGGCTGTATAAGTAGGGGCATTGCCAGCAGATCGAGGAACGTGATCGTTCCCCTTTATTTGACATTGGTGAGGCCTCATCTGGAGTACTGTGTTCAGTTTTGGGCCCCACACTACAAGAAGGATGTGGAAAAATTGGAAAGAGTCCAGCGGAGGGCAACAAAAATGATTAGGGGTCTGGAGCACATGACTTATGAGGAGAGGCTGAGGGAACTGGGATTGTTTAGTCTCCAGAAGAGAAGAGTGAGGGGGGATTTGATAGCTGCTTTAAACTACCTGAGGGGGGGTTCCAAAGAGGATGGAGCTCGGCTGTTCTCAGTGGTGGCAGATGACAGAACAAGGAGCAATGGTCTCAAGTTGCAGTGGGGGAGGTCTAGGTTGGATATTAGGAAACACTATTTCACTAGGAGGGTGGTGAAGCACTGGAATGCATTACCTAGGGAGGTGGTGGAGTCTCCTTCCTTGGAGGTTTTTAAAGCCCGGCTTGACAGAGCCCTGGCTGGGATGATTTAGTTGGGAATTGGTCCTGCTTTGAGCAGGGGGTTGGACTAGATGACCTCCTGAGGTCCCTTCCAGCCCTGATATTCTATGATTCAAAACCCCAAAAGAAAGGCTAAAATTTTTACTTAACTGCTGAATTATCCATGTGTAGAGATGTTCGAGATATGCATCCTTCCTATAAAAAATATAGCATGATGTCCCTAAAACACACAGAATTGACATACTATATGCAAGATGAATCTTATCATGCTTGAATTAAAATTGCAGCCTGTTAGCCCAGCTCAACAGCCTGAAATGTCTAGAAGTTAAGAAACATTCATCTGTTAGATGGGACAAATGTGGTCTCCCAAAACAACATTAGCTATGTAAATTATTTCTGCCTCTAATTAGTCTCAAATGGTTACCTAACAGCTTCAAAGACTACAAACCAACAGGAGACTCAGATGCAATGCAACTTTCAATCTACTCAAGAACCTAATAACATTTGGGTGGGATCCTTTTAATTAAAACCTATTTAACCCTCTCAGGACTCCAAGGGCAGCTCCCATGCCTTTTAGGAAGTTAACATTTCACTAGTTTTTTTCATAAGGTTACCCATCACCATGGCATCTGAGTACCTTCAGGAAAAGTAAAGACCTGTTTACCAACCCATCCTAAAAAAGTCCATAAGGCTCAATATTCTATTTTTACTGAACGTAGCAGCATCCCTTCTGGGCTTTCCAGATACATGTGAGCATGACAACAGTGCTCCATGTACTTCAGTGACTCCCATTTGATTACAGGTCTAATTAAAGATTCTAATAAAAGGCTCTTAACAGTCTAAGGCTAATTTGTCACAGGCACATTATCCTCTTACACCTGTCAAGATCCATGAAAGAAAGTTTTCAACTGTAGCAGGCAGGTTGTCCTTGGCAGAGGACTTTAGATGTCAGACCCTCCCCAGGGGAAAGAGAAAACAGATTAAGTCCAAACTTAACAACGTTCAGGCAAATTGCCACACCTTCCACCCCTCACCAAAAGGAAGATGGAAAGGGGAGATACCTCCCCTCCAGAGTATCAGAAGTCTCAAACGCCAGTTAGGTGTCAAAAAACTGCCTCCAATCCCCAAACTAGTTATTAAAACCTCAAGATTCCATCTTGACAACTTCTACAATGCAGTTACACATTGCAATACAAAAATCCATTCCATATTGAAGTTTGATAGAGGAAGGACTAAAAACAATTTATAGGAAATTAATACAAGGGATACAGTGCATCTTAAACTGCTCTGTGATAAGGAGGAAAGGACTGGGAGTGAGGGGTGTAATGCACGTAAAGTGAAGTTTTTATGTATAAAATTCAAGGGTCACTACTGCACAGGATACACAGCACCTTGAATATAAAATTATAGCTTATTGAGTCTAGTAGGAAGTACTGAGAAGGGACTTCAATTTTGTCTCTAAGAAATCTAATGAGTCACATTTCTTCAAACAATCAAGTTGTAACCTCATTATAAACTGCATCAGCCCCGCCCAACAATGGCACTGAACTCGTGTGACTTTGGGCAAGTCACTTCACCTCTGTGCCCCAGGTACCCTACGTGCAAAATGAGAATAATGCTTACTTGACTACACTTGCAGATGTACAGCGCTGTGAGTTAAACCTGACTTCGTGCAGCTGAGTAGGGAAAGCGCTGCAGTCTGTCCACACTGACAGCTGCCCAGCGCACTGTCGTGGCCACATTTGCGGCAATTGCAGCGCTATTGGGAGCGGTGCATTATGGGCAGCTATCCCACAGAGCACCTTTTCCCATTCTGACGCCGTGGGTTGTGGGAAGGGGGCGTGGGTGCGGGGGATTCTGGGTCCTGTCCCAATGCCCCGTGATGCATCGCTTCGCATCCCAGAAATCCCTTTGTTTCCGTTCACCTTTGGCGCCATCTTTCAACGGTTTCTGTGCAGCGCGATCTGTCTGCGGGAAATGGAGTCCGAACTGCCGAGGCGTATGCTGACGAGTCTTGCCAGCACGTCACGTTTGGCTGTCGAACTATTCCTTAAGATCCAAAGTGACAGTGAGGGTGAGGAGTCCGACGATGCTATCGAGCCGCATAACGCGTATGACACGAAATTGCTTGTGGCATTCACGGACATGCTCAGCACCGTGGAACGCCGCTTTTGGGCTCGGGAAACAAGAACCGAGTGGTGGGATCACATCGTCATGGAAGTCTGGGATGACGAGCAGTGGCTGCAGAACTTTCGGATGAGAAAAGCCACTTTCATGGGACTGTGTGAGGAGCTCGCCCCTACCCTGCGGCGCAAGGACACGAGATTGAGAGCTGCCCTGCCAGTGGAGAAGCGGGTGGCTATTGCAATCTGGAAGCTGGCAACTCCAGACAGCTACCGGTCGGTCGCAAACCAGTTTGGAGTGGGAAAGTCGACCGTTGGAATCGTGTTGATGCAAGTTTGCAAGGCCATTAATCGCATCCTACTCAGAACCACCGTGACTCTGGGTAACGTGCAGGAAATAGTGGATGGCTTTGCACAAATGGGGTTCTCTAACTGTGGAGGGGCGATAGATGGGACGCACATTCCTATTCTGGCACCACCCCACCTAGGATCCGAGTACGTTAATCGGAAGGGGTATTTCTCTATGGTTCTCCAGGCGCTTGTGGATCACCGTGGGCGTTTCATTGACATTAACACAGGCTGGCCCGGAAAGGTGCATGACGCACGCATCTTTCGGAACATGTGGCTGTTCAGGAAGATGCAGGCCGGGACTTTTTTCCCAGAGCGGAAGATCACAGTAGGGGAAGTTGAAATGCCCACTGTGATCCTTGGAGATCCCACTTACCCGTTAATGCCGTGACACATGAAACCCTACACAGGGAGCCTTGACAGCAGCAAGGAACGGTTCAACTACAGGCTGAGCCGGTGCCGAATGACTGTGGAGTGTGCCTTTGGCCGTTTAACGGGCCGCTGGCGATCTCTGTATGGGAAGCTGGACTTGGCCGAAAACAGCATCCCCGCGGTTATATCCGCGTGCTGTGCCCTCCATAATATTTGTGAAGGGAAGGGTGAAAGCTTCACTCAGGCATGGACCTCCGAGGTTCAACACCTGGAGGCTGAATTTGCACAGCCAGAGAGCAGGGCTATTACAGGGGCCCAGCGCGGGGCTGAAAGTATTAGGGATGCCTTGAGGGAGCAATTTGAGGCTGAAAACCAGCAGTGATATCTGGTGCCCTGCACGGGAGTGAAGTGCAGTAGTTCCAATCTTTAGGAATCAGTGTCTGCTTAGCAGACAAACAGACTTGCAGTGCGTGTTTATTTCCTGGGCTAAGGAGTCTTTTACTTTATGCAATAATAAAGAATGTTTTCAAAGCCAAAGAATCCATTTATTGAAAAGAAAAAAAATTTATTTATTGAAAAGAAACAAGGGGGTGGAGTGGGGAACAGTACAATCACAGATTCGCGTATGTCCTGTCTGGTGTGCTGTGCAGTGAGTGCTGCACTTCAGGACAGCTATACTGCATGGTGATGGGGGTTGAGTGCAGAGGGTAAGGGTCGTGGTTTTCAGGGCTGGGTGGTGAAGATACTGGTGTTGGAGGCAGCGGGTAGCGTGAAGAACATGGAAGTTGGGGAAAGTGGGTTGGAGGTGACAGTGGGGCACAACGGAAAGAGTTTTGGGACAAGGGCTGTGGGGGCGGGGGTGTTTGCGGTACTGCTCCTCTTTCTGCATGGCTACCAGCTCCTGGATAGCATCTGCTTGGCGCTCCAGGATGCTTATGAGCCTATCAGTGCTTTGCCGCCAGTGCGCTGTGTTTTCCTGGCGGATACTGCTTTCTCTCTCCCTCCAGTTCTGTGCTTTCTCATTCTCTTTAATAGATTGCCGCATCACTTCTTGCAGCATGTCTTCTTTGCTTTTTTGCAGTCTCTTCCTGAGTCTTTGCAGTCTCAGAGCAGGCGATAAGAGGGACGGCTGAGGTCTCAAGGTTGATGCTGCTGTATAGGCAAAATGCAACATTTAACAGAGACAGCATTGTTTATACCAGACAGAGTAATGATTCCCCCCGCACTTAAGGAGTAGAAAACACAGGGTCTACACAATAGCATAATTTTCCCGTCTGAAACAGAGCACACATATCCCACGGGAGCCTCAAAATGGTGAGTAAGGGGGACTGATTGTTTCAGGGCTGCACTGTCCTCTGGGTTTCTGTGCCTTGGGGAGAGCCAACAGCTTCAGGGGGCACCTACACTGAACACTGTCCCAACATTTTCCACAGGAGTTCATCCTGGACGATATCTCGCTGCTGAGGGTGACCTGGGAAGCAAGGGAGGATCTTCTACTGCAATGCAGCTTCCGCCCTGGACCACATGCAGCTTGCCTGTGTGCAGCAATGGTCCCCCCGCCCCTCGCGGCACAGTGGTGCAGACACGTTAGCCTGGCTGGTACAAGGACCACGGTGGCTCTCCCGATAAACCTGCGCAAGCGCATTGCACACGTTCTGGATGAAACATTTGAGGAGATTACCGAGGCCGATTACCGCGATGTGATAAACCACATCAATGCACTATTCCGCATCTAGGCATGCATGCCTAACCCTCCTCTCCCAAAGAGCCCGTACTGAAAAAATTCCTTCCCGAAAAAAAAATGCTTACCGGGAACCTGCTCTTCTGTTTGTCCTCCACCAAGTACCAGCCGCTGCGACTGGCTGCCTTCCTCCTGGCTCGAGAAGAGCTCCTGGCTGCATGGCTCCAGGGATTCCGGGGTGTCTCCATCCAGCCCACCACCATCACTCCCGTTTTCCTCCTCCTCTTCCTCCCCCCTCCCCCCCCACCGGCTCTGAAGTGTCCATGGTGGTGCTCGGAGTGGAGGTGGGGTTAACCCCAAGTATCGCATCCAGCTCTTTGTAGAATCTTTGTCGCGGGGGGAGCACCCGAGCGGCCGTTTGTGTCGCGGGCTTTGCGGTAGGCACTCCGCAGCTCCTTCACTTTAATCCTGCACTGCAGGGCGTCCCGGTCATGGCCCCTTTCCATCATGTCCTTTGATACCTTCCCGAAGGTATTGTAATTCCTACGGCTGGAGCGCAGCTGGGACTGTACAGCTTCCTCCCCTCAAACACTGATGAGGTCCAGCAACTCGCCATTGCTCCATGCTGGGGCTCGCTTGGCACATGGTCACCTGGAAAGATTCACTGATAGCACTCCACGCCACGCCGGGCTGAGCAAACAGGAAGGGGATTTTTAAAATTCCCGGGGAATGTAAAGGGTCGGTCACATGGTTGGTTACCTGAGGCCAGGGCGTAGAGTTTCAACTGATGACCAGAGTGGCTAGAACAGGCATTGTGGGATACTGCCGAATAATTCTGGAGGCCATTAACAGCGCATTGGGCAGCCACACTGGCGCTGCAGCGGCAGCGCAATACTCGCTATTCCTCTCGCAGAGGTGGAGTACATGCAGCGCTGCAACCACGGAGATACAGCGCTGCAAATGCCTTGCCAGTGTGGACAGGGAGTGAGTTACTGCGCTGGGGGAGCCTTTACAGCGCTGTAACTCGCAAGTGTAGCCAAGGCCTTAGACTCTTTGTAAAAGTGCTTTGAGACACAAGTATTTTAGATTCCGCCTCCAGCTTAACTCCAGATTGACTACTAGCTACAAAAAGGTTACTTGCTCTGTAACTGTTATCCTTTGAGATGTGGGTGCAGGCATGTATTCCACTGAGGTGTGTTCAAGCCAAGTGTGAAAGTGTTGGAGATTTTTCCCTTAGGAGTACCCACCAAGAAAATGCATATGCCCTATGCCTTCTAGTAGCCCATCCTGAGACTATATAAGGGCCATACCCCAACACCTCTCAGTTCCCTCACACTGAAGACACTGGCTTAAGACTCCGACGGAGAGGGGATGGAGAGTAAGTCATGGAATAAACACCTGCACCCACATCTCAAAGAACAACAAGTAACATTTTTTTCTTCTTCAAATGGTTGCAGACATGTATTCTACTGCAAAGCAATACAGTTTGGAGATGAGATTGGAGTCTACCTGAACAATGTTTGTAGCACTACCTTGCCAAAGTTTGCATCAGACCTAAAAGGCCGTTGTGACTGCATAGTGCCAGATAAATGTATGTACTGAGGACCAAGTAGCAGTCCCACAAATGTTTAGTATGAGAACATCCTGAGGAAAGTCACTGACATGAGTTGGGCCCTCAACAAATGAGCTGAGAGCATCTATGGAGAAGGAATACAGGCTACACCACACACTCAACTGATGCAGAAAGCAATCCAGTGAAATACTGTTTGACTCAATACTGCCTGATCCCTCTCGTGATCCACACAGGAAACAAAAAGACAAGACGACTGTCTAAAGGGCTTTAACCTGTCAAGATAAAAAGCCAATGCTCTCAATATTTAAGGTAGAGACATGCCTCATCTCTGACAGAAAGTGGCTTCAGGAACAAGACTGGAAGACATATCACATGATTTAAATGAAATACTGACAAGACTTTAGTTGAGAACTTTGTCTTTAAAAACATTAAGAAGGGCCCACCAACAATGGGTGAGCTCAGAGATTCTTCTGGCTGAAGTTATAGCTATAAGAAAAGTATCAGGGGGTGAAGAAGTGAGGTTTTTACTCACGAAAGCTTATGCCCAAATAAAGCTGTTAGTCTTTAAGGTGCTACCAGACTCCTTGTTGTTTTAGCTATAAGAAAGAATCTTCTGGCTTAGGTAAGGCCAAACACAAGTGGTCAGGTCATTGGTTTGAAGGGTGGACCCACGAGGGCTGCTAAAACTGTGTTGAGGTCCCAAATAGGTACTGAGTCCTGGATTGGAGGGAAAAGGCAGGTTACTCCTTTAAGAAACCTAACCACCATTGGTTTGGCACAAACCAATCAAGACTGTTTTGGATCACTACCGAGTGTGCCCTCGGCAAAATTAGAGGCAGGTCCAAAGATTTCAAAATGTAGGAGATACTCTAGTACATCTTGGATCTTTGTTTCCGAAGGCTGTACCTTGCAAAAACAGGCCCAGATGGAAAAACGTTTATGCTTAAACCAGGTAAGCTGGATTTGTTGATTGCTTTCTGCCACTGAGAAGGACTTCTTGACCCACTATTGAACACTGTGATGAAACAGAGCAATGGCCAGCCAGCATATCGGGGGTTAAAGAGAGCTTCTGGGCCCAGCTAGCCCTGCCCCATTATACCTGAAGCCAATGCCAGCCTGGAAGGAGTTAAAAAGGAAAGTGCCTGGCTCAGTTCAGGGCTGACTGGCAAAGAAGCAGGAGCTAGCCACCGCTCTAACTGAGGGGAAGGATCACTAACCTGGCCCATCAATGCAGCCATCTGAGAGGAAGCACTGTCTCCCTAGCCAAAGGAGACTTTGGAGGAGACCTAGAAGCCTCCAGCTCCAGAGGCAACTGAGTGGGCAAAGCCCAGACACATTGTGGGGCTTGGTCTCCCCAACTTGCGGCCATCTGTCCACAGGAGCCTAGGACCATGATGAGGTGCCACTCAAAACCCATGGGAGGACCCTACGGAAGCAGACCACTCAGCTAAGCAGACTACAGGAGCCATGCCCCAAACCGAATAGACTGATAGGAAGTAGCCCAGGGAAGTGAATTTAGACACCCTGCCAGGAGGGCTGCCCCTGTTCAGGGGTTGACACACACACACACACACACACACACACGGGGCCCTGGGCTGGGACCTGGTGGCGAGGGAGGGCCCAAGTCCCCCTACCTCCCCACCGCCAGTCTTAAACACTGAGGCCCCGCAACCAAGCAGAGACGAGGAGCAACATGCTCTAACTCAGAGGTCGGCAACCTACGGCACGCGAGCCAATTTTAAGTGGCACGCAGCTCCCTGCTGCAGTCCCGGCCCCCAGCCCCACCGCCCACCACTCTCCCCTGCGGGGGCAAGAGGCAGAAGCTTGGTTCTGCGGCAGCCAAGCTTCCTCCCTGCCCCACCTCTTCCCACAGTGTGGTGCTTTCCTGCCCCTCCTCCTCTCCTTCCCTGCGTCAATCAGCTGATGGCCCTAGCGAGGGGGAGGGGGAAGAGCAGCAGCGTGCACACAGCTCCGTAGAGGACGCAGAGAGAGGTAGGGATGGAGCCTGGGGGAAGGGGGTGGAACAGGGCATATCCCTTCCAGACCCCTGCCATGAGCCACTCAGGACAGGGGGATGGGAGCACCTCCACGAGCCGAGCACCCCAGCCTTCTGCCCTGCACCCCTCCACCCCTCTGCCCTGAACCCCCCCACCCCAACACACACCCATTCCTCTGCCCTGCACCCCCACAGCCCCATCCCTCTGCCCTGAACCCCACAGACACTCAGCCTTCTGCCCTGCACCCCCTATTCCCCCAGCCTTCTGCCCTGAACCCCCCCACCCCAACACACACCCAGCCTTCTGCCCTGCAACCCCCACACCCTCCAGCCCTCTGCCCTGAACCCCCCCACTCAGCCTTCTACCCTGCACGCCCCACTCCCCCAGCCCTCTGCCCTGAACCCCCCACACCCCAACACACACCCAGCTTTCTGCCCTGCAGCCCCCAGCCCTCTGCCCTGATCTCTGAACCCCCCCACCCCACCCTTCTGCCCTGACCCCTGAAACACACACACCCCCCCCAGGTCTGGGGTCCCAGCTGCAGGCCTTGATCAGCCCTCTGCCGGCCTAGGTGAACAGAACCCCAGGCTGGCAGCGAGCTGAGCAGACTGGTGGCGTAAGATCAGCATTTAAATTTAATTTTAAATGACGCTTCTTAAACATTTTGAAAACCTTGTTTACTTTACATACAATAGTTTAGTTATACAATATAAACTTATATAGAGAGAGATCTTCTAAAAACGTTAAAATGTATTACCGGCACGCGAAACCTTAAATTAGAGTGAATAAATGAAGACTTGGCACACCACTTCTGAAAGGTTGCCGACCCCTGCTCTAACTTCTAGACTGACTGGCCCTCCAGGCCATCCATTACAATCGCATTCTCTCTTCTTGGTTAACCAGTCAGAAGCCAGGCTGAAAGGTGGAAGCTGGCCATGCCTGGATGCTAAAGGAAATCCAGGAGAAGAGGCAGGGGTAAGGAGGAGGAACTGTAAGACTGAGGAGAACTGAAAACCAATACTGCCTTGGCCATTCCAGGGCTATAAGGATCTATCTAGCACAATCTCACTTCAGCTTGTGAAGGACTTGCAGAAGAAGAATTGAGGCAATATATACATTTAGACCCAATGTCCATTTCAACATGAAGGTGTCAGGAAAGGTATATGGGCTATGCCCTGCTCAAGAACAAACCTAGTGACATTTCCTGTTTGCTTTTGTTGTGAACAAGTGGATGGAAGGGATGCCCCCCCACCCCTCTGAAAAATGAATCTCAACGTTCTTCTTGAGAAACCATTTGTGACTGAGTGAAAGCCTCCTGCTGAGGAAGTCAGCTAGCTGGTTCTGCACTTCAGGTAAGTGTGCAGCCACAGGTGAAGCGTTTTCCACAATGCAAAACTTCCAAAAGTTTACTGCCTCAACACAGCAGGGTGCACCAGGCCCCTTCAACCACCACCTGTTCAGATAATACGTCGCAGTAGCGTTGTCAATGAGAATATGCACCAAGAGTCCCTTGATATGAAGGAGAAAAGCCTGGCAAGCTTTGTGGATTGCTCAGAGCTCAAGGACATTTATATGAAGATTTGCCTCATGCTGTGACCAGAGGCCTTGAGCCCAAGAACCCTCCATATGAGCGCCCCATCTTATTAAGCTATGTCTACACTACAGCTTATGTTGGCAGAAATGTCGTCACTCATGGGAGTGAATAAACTATCCCCCTGAGCGACGTAAGTGCCAATATGGACTGTGCTATGTCGGCAGGAGACCGCCTCCTGCCAACACAGCTTTTGCTGCTCGTGGAGGTGGTTTTATTATGCTAATGGCAGCGCTCTCTCCTGTCGGCATAGAGCATCTTCACCAGAATTGATGCAGCTGCGCCGCTGCAGCACTGTACATGTAGACATGCCCTTAGAAATGAGTTCATTACAACTGCCAACTCCCAAGGCTAGGGGAGAACAGGGGACCCCTACCCCCACATTGCCTGGGTTCATCCACCACTGTAACGAACCCGGCGCTGTTGGTGTAGTCAGACAAACTTGTCGCAGTGGTGCCTCTGGCCCAACAGACTAATCTCATCCACATTTGAAGTGTGCAGAGACAGTCTGACATACTTGGTTACTTCTGTACATGAGACCATATGGCCAACCAACCTCAGCTCAGTCCAAGCCACGGTGGATAGGTGAGTCCTGAGAGACAGGCACAGATTGTGAATCACCTGAAATTTCTGCTGAGACAGAAATGCAGTTGAACTCATTGAATCGAGTAGGACTCCAATGAACTCAATTCTCTGAGTAAGAATGAGTGATGTGTTTTATTCAGGGCGAGTCCCCCATGACTGACGAGGGGGAAGATGAATTTGACATGACAATGAACCTGATTCTCAGATGACCCGTGGAGCAGCCAGTGGTTGAGGTAAGGGAAGATGTGAATACCCTTTTTCCTTAAGAATGCTGCCACCACTACCACACATTTGCGAGAGAAAAAAGGAAACTGATGAGAGGCTAAAGGGGAGTACTATATACTGATAGTGATGACCCCTTTCAACAAATCTGAGATATTTTCTGTAACCAGGAAGCACCACAATTGGAAGGGAGGATCGATGCTAGAGATTCCATATGGTTACCCACGTGCTTAATGAATTTGTTGAGAGCACAGAGTTTGAGTATGGATTGCAGTCCCCCTTTGGCTTTGGGGATTAGAAGATGGCAGGAGTAAAAACCCTGTCCCTAAAACAGTGGAGCTCCTCTATAGCTCCCAGGCTAAGCAGTGACTAGATTTCCTGAAGGAAAAGTGTCTTGTGAGATTGGTCCCTGAAAAGGGAAATGGAGGAAGAGTGAAGAAAGGGGGAAGTGAGCAGAATTAGATCAAATATCCCAGACCCACAGTATTTACGACCCACTTGTCTTAGGTTATCGTCTGCCAAGTGCTGAGGAAAAGAGCTAGTCTGTTTCCAAAATGACGATAAAGAATAAGAAGATTGCTGCTGGTTGTGTCGCTGCCCTCAAAGAAGTCAAATGGTTGCTTCTCTATCATAGGAGGAGAACAGAGACAACTGGTTCCAACTGGAGTTAGACAATATCTTCTTTTGAGGTCTGTCTTCTTCTGGAGGTGACCTGGTCCTTTGAGCCTCTGCTGTTGTTGATAAGGTTGAGGAGGTTTGTATTGGCACTTCTTAGTGAATGGGGTACACACTCCCAGAGGACAGAGGGTAGCACGGAAGTCTTTAGATGAAATCTTGCATTCTTCTATCTTATCAGAGAATAGCAACTGTCCACCAAAAATTAAGTCCTCATCTCAGTAGTATGTTGAATGTCTAGTGCTATTCCAGAATTGCATAACCATGATCCCCTTCTTATTGTAGAGGCCATAGCTTACAAAAGGCATCTGCAGCATCAAGTGCCAACTGGAGTGAAGTCTTTGCCACCAGCCTACCCTCAATGAGGAAGGCCTGGAACTCATCCCTTGCATCCTCCAGGAGCTTGTCAAAGAACTTAGCCATCCCCTCCCAACTGAGGAAATCATATTTTGCCAAGAACATTTGCTGGTTCACTATCTTCATCTGGAGCGAGGCAGTCAAATAAATTCTCTTTCCTAACAAATCCAGACTTTTCGGCTTTTTCTTTCTAGGTTGCTTTGGACCTCCCCTGCAGAGACCTCTCATTGGCAGCTGTGATGATTGAAGAGTTAGGCATTGGATGTGAATAAAACACATTCAAACCCCTGAGCAGGTACATCATAATGCTTATCCACACATTTAGCCTTTGGGGGATGCAAAGCAGGGGCTAATCATAAAGCCTTCGCAAGTTGTAATAAGGAGTCATTAATCTGAAGGACAACCCTCCCTAGAGTAATTGAGTATTTTCCTGGACTAGTTCAGCCTCTATACTCAGAGCTGAAGCCACCCTTCAAAGCAGGTCCTGGTAAGATTTAAAGTCTTCTGGAGGGGAGATGAGGAGTCTGGGACTAATGATCTTCCTGAGGTGGCAGGGAGGGAACTGGGTATATCCAACGTTGTCTCACAAGAGAGAGGTTGTTGCTCTGACAAATGTTCCTCCAGGAATTGTGGCTTGAGAGGATGGATATCCTCCTGCATCCTTGACAGGGGCTTTTCTATTGGCTGGTCCCTTTGAGGGTAGGGAGATCTGCTTGCAGATGGGAATGGAGTCCTAACTCTATGTGAGCAGGAGGCACTCCCCAGTTCCCAGGAGGGGCACTGCAAGAAAGGGCAAGGCATACAAGAACAGTACATCAGGGACCAAGATGGTCTGTCCTTTCTATAGGAGTGGAGACACTCTCTGCAGGATGCTTAGGGGAGTTGCAAGATTTCTTCCACCATGGAGGAGAAGAACTGGAAGACTTTATAGCATAATCTGAGAAGTCCTCTATATAATCTGTGGGCTTGGGTGGAGCCCAGCCAGATGGGACTACAAGGTATTTTGACTTGTCCACAAACCAAGAATAAAATGGCAAAGACAGCCCAGGGATGGGAGCATTGTTGGTACGGAAAAGTTCAGGAAATCACCTCTTATTGGTGCCGAGCACCACAATGGAGTTGGTGTGGGCTCAAAGGGGAGTCTAGGTATCGAGATCCTCAGTGACAAGGTGAAGAATATACACAGTGCTATAGTGCACCTCTACCAAACATACAGCCTCCTGCCCCGATGATGGCGTCTGTTCCAACTTCAGTACCAAGGATGTCAACGGCATCAACCTTAGCCTCAATGCTGAAGAAGCGGAAGGGCTTGGAATAGCAGTTGGTATTGATAATCCTGATAACTCCTGAAGTAGGCAATGCCAGCATGGACAAACAGAACAAGTTCAGTGCTGCCACCTGGGCCTGCAAGGCTGAAGATACCAAAAGCAGCTGTGCCGCAACTGTTTCCATAGGTACTGGATTGGAGTAAATGGTATAGTACTGGAAATCTCCTGCCCTTGTACCAGGAAGATGCAGGCCAAATGGCCAGCTCTGCCTTGGGTACCGTGGTCTTGCAGATGTCCCAAGGCTGCCTTTGAGAAGGAAGATGATGAATCCCTCCTTTCTTTCAGATGCCCCGATCCGTCTTGTGGGTCCTCCTTTCTCTTTTTGAGGGAGAACCAGAGTCCAGGGGTCTGTTCACCGCTTCCTCAGAGATGGAAGGTGGCTCAAGGTGATTAGAACTGGAGGTTGTGGAGGGTCCCGGTGACGACGCAAGCCTCATAGTCTGCACCATCAAGTGCTGCTTCAGATGATGGTCTCTTGCAATCTGCATTCTCTTTTTGCTTTTTTACCCTTATTGTACCTGGATTTAAGTTTTCAGCTAAAACAGGTGGAGATCAGAGCGGACTTAAATCTGTTTTTTTTTTATTAAATAAATTTTATTTTTCAAAAAAATGAAGTTACTTAAAATTTAATTTGAATTTATAACAACTGTGTGAAGTCTAAAATTTACTGTAATCTATTACAATTGTTTAAACTAAAAAATAAATTAAAAACTATCCAACCACTACTTGTTTGCTGCTAGAGCTTTAAAGAAAGTCAAACCACTGAACTAGTGGCAGTCATTGGCTAATCACTTGGAATCACTGTTTGTTGAAGTGCTGTTCAATGACTAGTTCATTCAAAGTTAAGAGATCGATGGGGAGCTGAAAAAGCAGGAAAGCTTGTTTTCCTCTTCCAATCTATTAATAAAAACTAGGTGTGAGAGAATGAGATATACTAGTTCTAAAGACTTAAAGAACATGGTGACCAGAAACAACCAGTTAAATTCACTAACTACAGATAATTCCTTTGTTTAATGCATCAGTTACTTTTAAATGCAAAAGCAGTTTTGATAATTTTTTTCTTATGTACCCAGCACATAAGATTTTATTTAATAAAAAAAATTTAAATCCTCTTTTTGTGCACTTTTAATTTAATTCCAATGTCCATTCAAATACAGCTTGACACAAACTATGAGCAAAACAAAAACAAAAATCAATCTAGTAAATAAGAAATGCACCATTCATCATTTCTTGACATAATAAAAAATTCTGTGCAAGAATCTGAAAAAAAAGTATGTTGAGCTATTTAATTGCTTGAACATAAATTAAATAAATAAAATAAATTAATGGAGATATCCTATCTCCTAGAACTGGAAGGGACCTTGAAAGGTCATTGAGTCCAGCCCCCTGCCTTCACTAGCAGGACCAAGTACTGATTTTGCCCCAGATCCCTAGGTGGCCCCCTCAAGGATTGAACTCACAACCCTGGGTTTAGCAGGCCAATGCTCAAACCACTGAGCTATCCCTCCCCCCAGACAGTGTATCCTCCTCGTTAGCAAGAAATAGTACCAAATTTGGTGTAGAGGCTATATTTAGTTAACAATCAACATGTTTTAATGGTTACCAACCAATAAGAATCAGCCTCTTTTTACAAAAATAACTAAAGTACAAATGCAAAACAAGAATGACTTAAAACAATCCATCATGATTCATGGTGCAAATTCAAGTTCTGGAATAAACTTGAACAGGGGTGGCCAACCTGAGCCTGAGAAGGAGCCAGAATTTACCAATGTACATTGCCAAAGAGCCACAGTAATACATCAGCAGCCCCCCCCGTCAATTCCCCCTCCCCGCGCCTCCTGCCCACTGGCTGTCCCGCCGATCAGCCCCTCCCTCCCCGCACCTCCTGATCAGCTGTTTTGTGGCATGCAGGAGGTGCGGGGAGGGGGAGGAACGAGGGCATGGCAGTCTCAGGGGAGGGGACAGGAAGAGGTGGAGTGGGGGCAGAGCCTGTGGCAGAGCCAGGGGTTAAGCGGTGAGCACCCCCCGGCACATTGGAAAGTTGGCACCTGTAGCTCCAGCCCCGGAGTCAGTGCCCATACAAGGAGCTGCATATTAACTTCTGAAGAGCTGCATGTGGCTCCGGAGCCACAGGCTGGCCACCCCTGAACTACAAGGTACTATCACTGCCTGTCCTTTACCTGTTCTGTGCATGAACAGAGGATTTTTTCCCCATAAGAAGAGCCCATGGTCCATTTTGGTCAATTTCACGGTCATAGGATTTTAAAAATCATAAATTTATTGACTTCAGATATTTAAATCTGAAATTTTACAGTGTTGTAACTGTAGGGGTCCTGACCCAACTCTGAAGGCAGCAGCGTAGAAGTAAGGGTGGCATGGTATGGTATTGTTACCCTTGCTTCTGCACTGCTGCTGGTAGGGTACTGCCTTCAGAGCTGGGCACATGGCCAGCAGCTGTCACTCTCCAGCGACCCAGCTCTGAAGGCAGCACAGAAGTGAGGGTGGCAATACAACGACCCCCCATACAAAAACCTTGTGACCACCACCACCCCACACACACAAAACTCTCTTTTGGGTCAGGACTCCCATTTTGAGAAACGCTGGTCCCCCCATGAAATCTGTATAGCAGTGTTTCCCAAACTGTGTTCCGTGGAACACTGGTGTTCCACACGATGTGAATAGGTGATCCGTGAAAGAATCAATTTTAAAAAAGGATCTTCAAATATGCCAAATTTAAAATTAAAAAAAAATTTAAAGCGTAGTTTACAACTCTTTTTGAATGACTATAATTTAACCTAAAACTCTTTTTCCGGTTATTGATAGATCTCGTATTGAATATCATGGCGTAAAGAGAATGTGGCACGCAAGCATGTTGACGTCTACCCCTTTCGGGCACGTTTCAGTTAGTGACATCATACCCCTTCCACTCGAGGCTGCGCGAACTGCAGTGGTATGCACACACCATTCTCTTTACGCCATGCTGAATATAACATATTCACTCAACACATTCAAACCTGTGGGTCTTTACCGTGTGTGCGATAAGCACAACTAAACTAGCTTCGCTAGAAACAATATAAATATTTGTGACAAACAAAATTTGACAAAAATCAGTATTTCTAAATATTGTTACTAAATCTAATCATCATGGATTTGTGGCTAAAAGAAGGAACTTTGAAACGAAAAGCAAGTTGTTCTGGTACTCCAACGGTGGCCAAAATAAACGAGCAAAATATTGTGACACTTCAAAGTGAGGATGAACAATCGCAGTTTTTTGTTGCCGAAAAATCTGTTAGTACTAGTGAGTTATCCAAGGTGAAAGAATTTCCACCCAAGTATATCAAAAAACAAGAAGAAGCAGGTGTTAAAAGACCGAAACGGAAGTATGATGAAAGTTATTTGTCTTTCGGTTTTACGTGTGTTGGAAATAAAGATGTTCCTGATGCGCAGTGCGTCATGTGCAACAAAATACTAGCAAACAAGTTCATTGGCTCCTGCTAAACTTCGTAGGCATTTGAAAACCAAGCATGCTGAATACAAAGACAAAGATATACGTTTTTTCAAGAGGAAGCGTGACTCACTTGGAAATTGTAAACTTTCGATGATTAAAATTACTAAAACAGACAACAAAAGTGCAACAGAGGTATCTTATTGAGTAAGTTACCGTATAGCGCTTGCCGGAGAAGCTCACACTATTGGAGAAACGCTTATCAAGCCTTGCGCGAAAGATATTGTAACGTGCATGTTGAGCGAGCAGTCTGGTAAAAAAATTGGTCCTGTACAGTTGTCAAATAATACTGTTGCACGCCGTATTAAAGATCTTGCCGATGACATAGAAAAAGAGCTAGTTTGCCGACTGAAAATTTGCCATGAGTATTCATTGCAGCTAGATGAGTCCATTGACGTTTCAGGACTTGCTGTGCTACTAATATTTGTCCGATATAGATTTAATAATATTATTGAAGAGGACCTGCTCTTATGTGAATCTCTGCAAAGCAACACAACTGGAGAAGAAATATTCATCAACACTTTTATCAGAACGCATGAAATTAGTTGGGGAAAATGTATTGATGTATGTACTGACGGTGCTCGGGCAATGATTGGGAAGATGAAGGAAGCTGTAACGCGAATCATAAGTGTGGCACCAGAAAGCACTAAGAGCCATTGTGCTCTACACAGACAAGCACTTGCAGTTAAAAAAATACCAGCATATCTGAAAATTGTGCTCGATGAAGCAGTACAAATTATCAATTTTGTCAAATCTCAACCAATTCAATCCAGGTTATTTAAAATTTTGTGTGAGGAAATGGGTAGTCAGCACAAAGCCCTTCTTTTACATACGGAAGTGAGGTGGCTATCCAGAGGAAAAGTGCTTGTGAGGCTTTTTGAGCTTCGTAGTGAACTACTGGTATTCTTCACTTCAGATAATTCAGGATGAAAATTAATGACTGTCTGACAAATTCCTCATGGCTAATGAGACTTCCGTATCTTGCAGATATTTTTGCAAAATCAAATGAAATTAATCTGTCGCTGCAAGGAAAGAATGTGACCATTTTTACGACAATGGATAAAAATTTGTCATTAAAAAAGAAACTGGAATACTGGGCATCTTCTGTAGAACAGAATAACTTTGACTGCTTCCCTACAGTACATGAATTTCTGACAAATAAATTCTACAGTCCATGAAGAAGTTTCCAGCACCATTTTACAGCACTTAGGTGACTTGCAGGCCTCTTTATTAGAATATTTTCCTACAACTACTGATGATAATGCTTGGGTTCGAAATCCGTTTGTAATTACAGCCAAACCAGTCGGCTTTACTGTGCACAATTATGAAAGCCTAATTTGACTCTGATTTGAAACAAAAGTTTAAGGCTCTTCCGCTGAATAATTTTTGGAGCAGCCTAATAGAAGAGTACCCTAATGTGACTAAACGTGCAGTTCGAGTGCTCCTTCCTTTTGCTACAACTTATTTGTGTGAGACAGGATTTTCGTATTATACTGCAACAAAAACCAAATATGATGCTGCACCTGACATGAGGATTCAACTTTCCAGCATTATTCCTAATATTAAGCGAATTTGTGATAGAAAAACGCAGAAACACCAATCCCATTAAATCCAAATTCATATTTCTGTTTATAAAAATAGATTTTCCTAGTAAAAATCTAATTTGTTTGGTGTTTGTGTATATATAAAAACAGTTTTTTTAAGTAGAACACTGTTTTTAATTTTGACTCTTGCACTTGATTTTTTTACTACTTTATACGCGCTTTCCAGTTAGAAATTGTTAGTTCAAGTTATTTTAAATTTGTATTTTTGCTTTGTTTTATAAAATAAAATATATTTGAGCATAAATAACGCAATTTTTTATTTGAAAACCAAACGACTACAAAATAATATTTTAAGTGTTCCGTAATAGGCTAAATAGTACACAAAAGACCAGATTATGGATGTAAAAGACTTGTCAACACACAAAAAATTGCATTGCTTTAAAATCAGTTCAAATTCTGTAGTGTATACACAGTTACAACTGCATGAAGGTGCCTTTACAAGAGAAGGGGAATAAACTATACCAGTAGAAAGCATCTTCACCACCCAGTATAACTGCATACATACCAGTGTCATTGTACTGGTGCAATTTTTTCAGTCAAAGAATCTCACTACTAACCAAAGTAATACTGGGGCGGGGGTGGGGGGTTTACAGGGTGTGTAAACCAGGCCAAGACAACCCTGAGCATGCGAGCAGAATTTAAGCCAATACAATGCTGTTTTTCTGTGTACGCAAGCAGCTTGAAACAATAGTTCACACCTCTGAGAACTACGCCATTTATCTCAATGGGTTAAGAAGCCGGAAATGTAAAGATGATAACTTAAATGCTGAATAGAGGCTCATCCCACAATCCCAAAATGTCTCCCATACCTCCCCCGATACCATACAACTCAACTGCCAAAATCTTTAGGTTTCATCCCTAGTGAATTCTACAATGCAGAGTGAATCATAAAAAAAAAACAAAAAAAAAAAAAAAAAAACACAACTTCTGGCATGCTGAAAATGTAGTGGAAACAAATTTAATAGCAAGATAAAGGACTTACTGTACTTTCACTCTATGCATCCGAAGAAGTGAGGTTTTTACTCACGAAAGCTTATGCCCAAATAAATCTGTTAGTCTTTAAGGTGCCATCAGACTCCTTGTTGTTTTTGTAGATACAGACTAACACCGCTACCCCTGATACTTGTACTGATTGTATTACTCAATTTCACATTTAATTCATTTAAGACCAGCTTGCTGCAGAGTACTTGAGGCCTTGATTATATTTGTAGCATACCAAAGACAGGAGAGTGTGCACAGAAAACATAGATATAATAAAGTTTCTACCTGAAATTGTTCCTTTTAGTTGTTACAAAAATAGTTACGCTATGATGCATATTTCCTATTGGTGGTTTCATCTGTATCTCAGTACAAGCTATGTCACTCATTTTAGACACAAATTATTGTCTTATCATCCAAAACTGGTGTTTCACTGTTTCTTCCTTACATCATTAATTCCAAATATGTTTTAACAGAGGTTAGAGAAAACCTGATTGATTGATAGTATATTTTAAAAAAAAAAAAAAAAAAAAAAAGGAGCTCCCTTTCAATTTTCCACATTTTATAGATTCATAGATTTTAAGGCCTCAAGGGACCATTATGATCATCAAGTTTGATCTTGTGCATAATATCGGCCATACAATTTCACCCAGTAATTTTTTAATCAAGTCCATTACTCTGGTTTAACTAAAGCATATATTTTATTGTGTAACTCATTCTAGGTCTGAGTCATATCTGCTTAATTTAGACATACTTATACCTACCAATGGGTCTGTCCACACTTAAGCAGCCTCCTTGTTTGTGAACCCATAGGAACATCTATTTCACTGGGGAACAGCTACACTATTCCAAGGGAGTATTTCTCTCTTATTTCTGGTTACCATGTGCCTAAAAACATTATAGGGTCATTCAAGTCCAGACCCATCTCACATTTTTCCCAACCCATTTGCTCTAAACGAGTATATCCCCTTGATGTCCTAATTTGTGGCAGAGCTCTTCTATGGTGATCTGCAAAGGAAAAATAATAAGTTTGTGACCTGTTTTGCTTTAAGACGGGGTTGGCAAACTTTTTGGCCCGAGGGCCACATCTGGGTATAGAAATTGTATGGCGGGCAGGGATTTCCCTAGACCCCCTCTATTGGGGGTGTACACACACCCTGAATTTCCCCCAAAAAACTCCACCCCAATTTTGTGAACTAGTTACATGCAATGTTGCCAATTTAGTGATTGTTTGGAAATCTGAATTGAAACTGAAACATTAATACACATTTTAAAAGCATATACAGTGTATGATAAAATATGTGTATCTGAAAAAGTAAAATAGATTTGAAAAGTATGAACATAGACTAGCTTCTTTATACAGCTGTTGTTTTTATGACAATGTTAGTGAATTCATTTCAGCGATATTGGCCAACCTAATAATTTCAAATTATGATTTGTAAGCAAAGTCTAAATGAGCTATCCCTGACAGCTAGTGATGAGCTGGGGGATGGGGGCGGGAAAGCCTTCAGGACCAGATTGTATTTCCATTCACACTCAATCTACCTAGGTATCCAGCAAACAGAGCTGTGTTGCCGAAGTGATAGATTTTGGCTGGGGTTGGGTTACAAATCACTTGAATGCGGGGGTAATGAAATGTTATTCTTATTGTATGAATAAAGGGCAGTAGAACTGATAATAGAGGACATTGAGAGAGGATGGGGACAGGTGTTTTGCTTGATGGTCTGCCTGAGTCACAAGTACTATCTGACCTGCCCCTCTCCACTGTTTAAAGACAGAGCTGATTAGGCTCCATAGATAGTCTTTTGTTTTGTTAAATGACCAGTACAGCTGAAATCACTGATAATCAGATTTAAGTGCTTAGACCTGCTGTGGGACAGAGTTTCTGTGGAAAAGATAGCCCAGCCTGCACTAGCAGTGAGGTTCCCCAACTGAGAGCTCAGCTGAAATCACTGATCACTGGGTGGAACCTCTAGAGACCAACTCGCAGAGGTCACAGTGCCAGGTGGCAGCAGAAGGTGATGGCGCAGGGCCGTTGGCAACAGAGCGATTGAGTGAACGTTGGCACAACAAACAACAGTGGCTAGAGCGAACGATGACTAGCTGGAGGAATGAGCAAGATGCCTTCTTGCCCCCCACTTGTGAGGTGAACTCACATGAAAGCACCTCTGAACTCCGAGTCTCCGCTGACCAAGGACACCACCAGTGAGTGGGGTGTGGTAGAGGGAAAAGTGAGGAGCATGTTAAATAAACGTTTGTTGGACTATATTTTAGTGACTTTGCTCCAGAATGCTAGATTTGTGACTGGCAATGGAACCTTTTTTAAATATGTTTCCTAGTAGGCCAAGATTTTTAAAATGCATTATTTGCCAAGGTTGTTATCTCACATTGTTGCGATCTTGAGAAATCATGATGTTGGGGAGTTTCTGTACTAAACATTTTTTTATTATAATTTTTACATAAGAATGGCCATATTGGGTCAGACCAATGGTCCAAATGGCCCAGTATCCTGTCTTCCAACAGTGGTCAAGGCCAGATGCATCAGAGGGAATGAACAGAACAGATAATCATCAAGTGATCCATCCTCTGTTGCCCATTCCCAGCTTCTGGCAAACAGGCTAGGAACACTCAGAGCATGGTGTTGCATCCCTCCCCATCCTGGCTAATAGCCACTGATGGACCTATTCTCCAGGAATTTATCTAGTTCTTTTTTTAATCCTGTTATAGTTTTGGTCTTCACAGCATCCCCTGACAAAATTACACGGGTTGATTTTATGTTGTGTGAAGAAGTACTTCTTTCCGTTTTTTTTTTTAAACCTGCTGCCTATTAATTTCATTGGGTGACTGCTAGTTCTTGTGTTATGTGAAGGATTAAATAACATTTCCTTATTCACTTTCTTCACACCAGTCAAGATTTTATAGACCTCTATCACATCCCCCCTTAGTCGTCTCTTTTCTAAGCTGAAACATCCCAGTCATTTTAATCTCTCCTCCTGTTTCATACCCCTAATCATTTTAGTTGCCCATCTCTGTACCTTTACTAATTCCAATATATCTTTTTGGGGATAAGGTGACCAGATCTGCACACTGTATTCAAGGTGTGTGCATGCCATGGATTTATATAGAGGCAATATGATATTTTCTCTCTTATTATCTATCCCTTTCTTAATGATTTCCAATGTTGTTTGCTTTTTTGACTGCCGCTACACATTGAGTGGATATTTTCAGAGAACCATCCACAATGACTCCAACATCTCTTTCTTGAGTGTTAACAGCTAATTTAGACACCATCATTTTGTATGTATAGTTGAGATTATGGTTTCCAATGTGAATTACTTTGCATTTATCAACACTGAATTTCATCTGCCATTTTGTTGCCCAGTCACCCAGTTTTGTGAGATCCCTTTGTAACTCTTCACAGTCTGCTTTGGACTTAACTATCTTGAATCGTTTTGTATCATCTGCAAATTTTGCCACCTCACTGTTTACCCATTTTTACAGATCATTTATGAATACGTTGAACAGTAATAGTCTCAGTACCGACCCCCGGGGATACCACTATTTATCTCTCACCATTCTGAAAACTGACAATTTATTCCTACTCTTTGTTTCCCATCTTTTAACCAGTTACTGATCCATGAGAGAACTTCCCTCTTATCCCATGATGGCTTACTTTTCAAAAGTCAATTTAAATTAAATAAATTTTTAACAAATGTTTATATTTGTTTTAGAAATCTAGAACCGTTGTGTTTTGGTGTAATCTGCATTATCCTTATGTTAAATTTGCATTATCTTAACAAAACATTTAATTTATTCATCTCTCTTTTATACGTTGCAGGTCAAAGTGAAAATGAAAAGAGAAAAAAACGCAACAATTTTTCCACTTAAAGGCCTCAAAAACCAACCAAGGTGAAGAACACATCAAGAACCAAGACTATATCAACATGTCATCTGAAGGTTCAAATGGTGTATCTACACCTGACCAGCCCGAAACACAAATACAACTACCTACTGAAGAAACAGTGTCTCCAGAACCTAAAGGCAGTTCCCAATGTTTGTCGGTCAAAGTGTTCCCATTTACTGAAGTTACAAAAGATGACTACTGGTGCACCTCTTGCAAAAAACCTTACGAAGAAGTTAAGCTTCCCAATGCTATAATTGGTAAAAGTGGGGAGCTTGACTGTCAGACCGATCAGCAAAACCAATGCTGACAAACTATATGAAAAGGCTGCAAAACACCACGCCTCTGGAGTGCATCAACATGCAGAAAGCCTTATAAGCCCACTTTCAAAGCCAATTTTAGAAGTACTTAATGAGGCTGTTAAGAATGCTGGAGACACAACACAGTTCATGTGAACAAACAAGGCTGTGGCATCATACTTTCTATTTAAGCAAGAGATACCACACACTATAAACTGGAGGCCAATGTTAAGTGCATTGTCACTTGTTCATCCTGAAGCTGAACACTGGTTCCGAACAAGACCAGCAAATGCTCACTATCTTTCCGCAAGAAACTCAACAGACTGGCTAGAAGCATGCAGTGCAACAGTGAAAGACTCAACAGTTAAAGTGAAGGACTCTCTCATCACATTCAAAAAATTTGCATACATGGCTGATGAATGCACCGATGCAGATGGGCATCAAGTATTAAGTTATTGTGTACGTTATCTTGATGTCAGTGGTAAGCCAGTACATGCTTTTCTAGATGTTCAAGTTATAGAAGACACATCAGCTGCATCTGTGACAACCCACATCTTAGAAGAGTTAAATGCTTGTCAATTGGACCCCAAACAGATGGCTGCTTGTGCATTTGATGGAGCTGCAGACTTCTCTGAAAGACATGGTGGAGTACAAGCTTTGCTCAGAGAAAAGTGTAACCCTAATCTCTCCTATGCACACACTGCAGAGGCCATCTACTCCAACTAGCGCTAGTACGAGCAGCAGACTCTTCAAAAGACATTTAAAAAGCTATAAATTTAATGTCTTCATTATATTCTTTTTTCAGCAAGTGTCCAAAAAGACTGAATGTCTTGGAAAATATAGAAGATACACTGGGACTGAAAAAAAGAACAGGAGTACTTGTGGCACCTTAGAGACTAACAAATTTATTTGAGCATAAGCTTTCGTGGGACTGAAGTTCAAATTAGTCCAACCTGGGAAAACCCACTGGCTTTCTCTTGAGCGATCTTTGGCTGTTGTCTTAAAATTACTCCAGTCATTATTACTGGCTTTGGAAAGTATCTACCAAGATGGGATGGATCTAAGTAGTGAGGCTGGTAGATTACTTTTGCTACTACGTTCAGAGAAGACTATTGCCGTTTTCAACAGTAGACTTACAAGAGAGAGACCACTTGGGTCATTAAACAATGCATCCAGGCATCTGCTACAAACAGTAGTAGATCTTTGTCCAGCAATACAAGCTACATTTGGATCAATCAGAGAGCTATCCATTGAAAAAGTACTGGAAGAGGCAAAGATATCAGTCCAGAAGTTTACTAATGAAGGCATTTATATTGAATCCTTAAGTGAAGAGGAAAAGAAGTGTTTGTTAAGACAACTGAAAAAGTACACAGACTTCATTCTTAAAAATCTACAACAGCGACTTCTAGATTCTACTCAACCTCTACGTAGCTTTTACAGATCCCTGTCCTATAAAACACCAACAGTTGAGCGGAGTGAGGCACTACCAGCAATGGGGCTGTCATGTGCTCAGGACAGAACAGAGAATTTGAACACAGAGTGGAATATCATATGATGAATGAATGAAGATTTCACTTCAACTTCTTTTTTATCATCACTAGTGGCTCGACCCGATCTTCGTGCTGTGTTTCCTGGGATGAAAGACGTAGGAATTCATCTCTTGCTACTCCCAGTCACAACAGCTACAGTTGAGCGTTCTTTTTCCTCATTGAATAGAATTTTGTGTTCTGAAAGAAATCGCCTTCTGCCTGATCATGTGAACGAACTAATTAATGTGCATATCAATTGAAGGAATGGAAGTACCGGACACACGAGAAGCCACCAAAGATGAACGCATTGCATTCAAGAAGTTTGTTAACAGAGTTGTGCAAAATTATAACAAGAAACCAAGAAGGATGTAGATGTAGTGCTTCATAGAAGGCTTGAGTAGCCAACTTTAATTTGTGTGATGATTTTAAAACATGAGTTAAATCTAATAAAATGGTCATGAAACATTTTTCAGTTTTTACTATGGTCCCATACAGCCCACCTTCACCCTCACGGCCTCACCCCTCATTGGCCCGGACACCCCCCCGAAAATTCAAACACACACACACACACACACACACACACACACACAGGCCAATTTCAATTCCTGAGGAAAACACTGGGGTTGGGGTGCAGGAGGGAGTGAGGGCTCTGGTTGGGGGGGTGTGCTCCAGGGTGAGGCCAGAAATTAGGAGTTCAGGGGGCGGGAGGGGGCTCCAGGGTGCAAGTTGGGTGCAGACGCTAGGGCGGGGCTGGGGATGAGGGGCTTGGGGTGCAGGAGGGTGCTCCGTGCTGGGATCAAGGGGTTCAGAGAGCGGGAGAGGGATCAGGGCTGGGGCAGGGGGTTGGGGCAGAGGGGGAGGCTCAGGGGTGCAGGCTCCGGGCAGCGCTTACCTCTGCACACTGCCCCATCCGCAGGCACCGCCCCTGCAGCTCCCATTGGAGCACCGGAGGGGGCCATTGGCATGCATAGGAGCCATAGGCGGCCCATGCCGCGGCTTCCAGGAGCCGCATGGAGTGGCCCGTGACCCTGCTCCCCAGCTGGAGCACCAGAACGGGGCAAGCCCCAGACCCCGCTCCCCCGTGGGAGCTCGAGGGCCAGTTTAAAATGGCTGGAGGGCCAGATTCAGCCCGCGGGCTGTAGTTTGCTCACCCCTACTTTAGGACATATAAAGGAGGCAGGATAGATTGATTTAAATCAAAGCAATTTAAATCACTAATTTTAAACATAATTTCGAGAAGAAAGCAGGAAATTTAAATTATTTTAATGGAAGTTATGTCTTGCATTTTTAGTTATTTTCCTAAAGAAAGTTGATTCTCACTGGTTGGTAATCATTAAAACATGGTGATCTGCAATTAAAATATAGCTTTCAGACTAAATTTGGAACTTCTTTTTGATAACCAGGAAGATATAATGTATCTGTACACATTTATTTAAGCAATTATATAGCTTAACTTACATTTATTCTGATTCTTAATTTTTTACATTTTTAAGTTAGAAACTTGTGAATGATGTATTTCTTATTTCTAGATTACAAGTAGTTCCCTAGAGAAACAAAGTAGATGAGATAATATCTTTTACTGGAACCATTTTCTGCTAGTGAGAGTTGGGCCAATAAAAGCTATTACCTCATCCACCTTGTCTCTCCAATATCTTGGGACCGACACGGCTACAACAACACTGCATACAATTAATTTACTTGTGATTTGTGTCTAGTCTGAGTGGCTCATCGACACTACTGAGTACACTACTCTAGTCAACTTTGTTACAAGAGCCTCTATTATAACAGGAGTTTGCGAAGGTCCTCTGGATCCTTTTCTTAGAGTGAAGAAAAAAAGAGAGAGAGCACTGGCTGTGACCATGCTCTTCATAATACCTCGTAGACACTGAATAGAGTCATCCCTGCATCTTGCAATGCCAAAATTACCACTAAGTCAAAAGCTAGTTTTCTTACCAATATCAGCCATGAGCCCCATGGATACCGACAGGCCTAACAGCTGCAAAGAGGGGCAACACAATGGGAATGAATTCAAAATGATGTCCATATTTGTGGAAACAAGGCTGAGAACAGAAGAACCCAAGACTACAGTACCTGCAACAGCGGGAAACTAACTAAAAATACTTTTTAAATTAAAAAAAGTTAGCTAATACTAAACATCTTAGGAGATGAAGGAAAGCACACAGGTCACCACCAAGAAGGAAGAGTGGCATTTGGGAGACACCTTTTTCAGTATATCTACACTGGAATAAAAGACCCACAGCATGGGCATAGCTGGCTTGGGTCAGCTGACTTGGGTTCGAGGGGCTTGGACTCAAAAGCTGAAAATTGCTGTGTAGAAGTTTGGGCTCAGGCCGGAGCCTGGGCTCTGGGATCCTCACCACTTACAAGCATTTGGGAAAGAGACCTTTTTGTATTCTTGGGCTCAAATGTGTAACATTAAAAAGTGTACATGCCCTAGGGGGTGCTATTTTGCTAGAGTACTTTAGACTTGCAAAAGAAGGATGTAGAAAAATTGGAAAGAGTCCAGCGGAGGGCAACAAAAATTATTAGGGGGCTGGAGCACATGACTTGAGGAGAGGCTGAGGGAACTGGGATTGTTTAGTCTGCAGAAGAGAAGAATGAGCGGGGATTTGATAGCTGCTTTCAACTACCTGAAAGGAGGTTCCAAAGAGGATGGATCTAGACTGTTCTCAGTGGTACCAGATGACAGAACGAGGAGTAATGGTCTCAAGTTGCAATGGGGGAGGTTTAGGTTGGATATTAGGAAAAACTTTTTCAGTAGGAGGGTGGTGAAGCACTGGAATGGGTTACCTAGGGAGGTGGTGGAATCTCCTTCCTTAGAGGTTTTTAAGGTCAGGCTTGACGAAGCCCTGGCTGGGATGATTTAGTTGGGGATTGGTCCTGCTTTGAGCAGGGGGTTGGACCAGATGACCTCCTGAGGTCCCTTCCAACCCTGATATTCTATGATTCTATATATTTCAAGAATAAAGACCTAAACTAGCAAAAAAGGAATAAAAAAAGTGAAAGACACAGATTCACAAGTGATGTGTTACTAAACAAATGCCAATGAAGCACAGGTTGAATTATACCACTACCAGAAAGGAAAGGAAAGGAAAGGAAAGTAATGCTGTTTGGATAGTCAGTGGAATTAACATGTAATTGACATTTGGAACATAAGGATGTTATGTTTAAGTTGTCTAACATGTCATAACAAACATCAAACAACCAGATCAAGGGGTGATCTGTTCCACTTTGTGTATTTATGTGGCCCACATAAAATATCCAGAATTCTGCAAAATCTGGGTTTTCAGTAAAAACAAAGGTTCTTGCCCTACCAGTTGCAAAGATAACCTTTCAATCATTAATTAAGTAGAGTAGCTAATGTACTCTTCTCTTCCTGAATCTGCAGACAGGCTGAAACAATGACTGAGAATTCCCATGCCCTATTAATCTCATTAGCATCTTAACAATGTAAAGCCTAGTAATAACACTTTATATGTCAACATTATTCATTAATTTAGGAGATGCAATGGTGGGAAGGGTGAGAGTGAAGCACAAAGAGAGGAAATGGAAATTGCTGCAGGGAACGAAATGCAGAGGGAAGAAAGACAGATGCATAGAGACAGGAAAGTTGGAGCAATAGTATAGGGAAGGAGAGGAACAAGGGGCAGAACTACAGGTGACCGTAAATGCAAGTACATTTTCCCACTCAGTGATGCTGAAAGCCAAAATAAGGAACTAATAGTGATGGTAAGTAAAAGTTTGGTAACAAAATAAAAAGCACACTATATCCTTGATCTTTATGCAAGCCTCTCATTGACATCATTGGAAGTTTCAGTGCACACATGGGTAGTATGTGGCCCTAAATGTACACCTTAGCACATGAACCAAAATTTAAAGTTGAATTCAGCCCTCTAAACAAAATGATCCAAGCGCATTGACATGCAGAACTTGGGAGTGTGCTTAAGACAAGTGAACACTTCAGTGGGGTAACATGGGTTTGTGGAGAACAGAATTTGTAGCTTTCAATCCTAACAGGTAGGTAGTTTGTGAAGGAGGTAGGGTAGGCTGCTCTTTACTAAAGTCCGATTTGGCATTGTGTCATCAATACCATCATGAGGCTGGCTAAAGCTTGATAATGAAAACATGAGAAACGTTTCTACACAGACTTCTTTTAAACAGAAGGGTTTTTTCTGGTTGTTGCTTTTATTTTTTTTAAGCAGCTGGTACTTTATATTTTTTCTATAGCTCAAAACAGAAACACATTCAGAATCCCTTGTTAAGAAAAGTGATATATGATATATGTAATTAACATACAAGAAAATCAAATACAAAAAGACCATCCTTGAACCCTTGACAGTAAGATTAAAGTAATTGCCACACTTTAAAAACATACAGTAGAGCAGACCTGCCAAGTCTCACTCCTTCAGAAAAGGACTCCCTCATTTGGGATTAAGTTTTAAGGAGTTTTTAAAGTGTCTCCATGTGGGAATGAAGGGTTTTGCAGTGTGTCAATTAAGTGTTTGTACTCCTCAGAAACACAGACAGATGCAGACGGCTGCTTTGCTAGCTTTAGGCTTGGGAAGTATCTTCATTTTTCCTACGAGGGGAGGAGAGGAACCCCTCTACCTAACCCTCCCCCCCCCCAACTCAAGATTCGAGCAACTTTACCATTACACCCCAGCTTCACAACACCTCCCTCTCCAACGCTGCACTAACCCAAGGACCACTGGAGTGCAGGGAAGCACACACACACAGACACAAAATACCTGGACACGGAGCAGGACGACACAGCAACACCCGCACCAAAACAAACACACCTCACGTCTCTTCCTCCTCCCTTGAGGGCGGGGGGGGGGGGCGCAGCCGGCGGCTCCCCGAGCAAGGGGGGGGGGGGGGGCTAAACACCGAGGCAGCAGAAATGTCGGCAGGTCACAACTCGTGCCGCCCCCTGGCAGGATAAACCACCCGAGGTCACGGGGACCTGTCACAGGCTCCAGACGCCCACCCAGGGCAGGGCGAGACTCAAGGCCTGCGGACCCGAAAGAAAGCAGCTCCCTCCCCTTTCCTCCACCCCTTTTACTGGCACCGGCGGACCCAAAAGGGAACAGCGGCGAGCTACCGCCCCCTCCCGTCCGCACACAGGGGGCAGCCCAGGCACAGCCCAGGAGGGGGACCTCGAGACGTTGTTCCCCTTCCCCTCGCTCACCAGCCGCAGAACTCTGCGTGCTCCAGCCCGGCTGCCCCGTCCCGGCTTCGCCCCACCACCAGCGCTCCGAGAGGTGGGAGGGGGAGTGAGCAGAAGGGGAGGAGCAGGGAAGGGGGGGGAGTCGCGCAGCCGCGCTGAGGTTCGAGAGGACTGCCAACATTCCGACAGCGGAGCGGGCACGCGCGAGGGACCGAGAGCCGCGGGCCAAGCGGCGGTCGAGAGCGGCCCTGAGCGCGCCCCTGGCGGCTATTGTTGCCTCCTCTTTGTGGGCGCGCGCGCGCGATCAGTCAGCGGCGGTTCAGGGCGGCCGCTCCCGCGTATGAAGGGGCCGCTGCGGGTTGCTCGTCAGAGAGAGCCATTGCAGGCCCGGATTTTCCAGGGTGGCGGTTAGGCACCTAAAATAACTGGCCTGGACTGACCTTTGCAAGGGGGGTAGCCGCACGTCTCCTGAGGAGCGGCTCTGCCAGCTCAGCCCCTTGCCCACAGGGGTCGGGGGGGGTGGCCGACTGCCTTAGTGTGGCTAATTATGTTGGTGCCTAGCTTCAGGCAATTGAAAACGTTGGCGTTCGTGGATGCTCGGTGACAGGCGTATTGTGGCCTGCCTCTGTAGCGTGGCAGGAGTAATGCCAACCCCAGAGATCAGAAAATCCTGAGTCAGCCGCCCTCCTCTGAAAAAAAACCCACCCCATTAGGTGAGATGGGCATGCAAGTGATGAGGTTCTTTGAAACAAGTCTGGTGTGGTTTTCTGTCTGTCACCCAGTGCTTAATATGTGCTAGGGCTGAGCTCTGGCACCTCTAGACTTGGCAGTTTATAGCCCTAGCATCTCTGGGCTTGTTGCATCAGTTATGAATGAAAAAAAAAATTGAGCTCTGGCACATCTCATTACAAATTAAGCATTGCTATCAGCTGATTTTCAGACTCCCCCTGCAAGCCCTCAGGGTAGTTGCCAATCACAGTACTTCCAGCTCTTGCAAATTAAATTGCTTCTTGCTGCAGCTGTTATGGAAATAATGAGAACACGTGCTGTTGTGCAGTTGTGGTGCAGGTGGTTGCAAGTCTCATAACCTCGCTTTCTTCCTCTCTGGCCCTGGCAGCCACCTGTTCCCATAGCTGCCAAAGCTTGTGCAGCTCCACCTGTAACGTTTCTGACAAGTGAGACAGTCACTAATGTATGTATCCTATATGGTTTCCTGTTACTGCTTGCTGCGGGGGACAGGGATCCATGTGAGGGACATTGGATAATGTCAGACATGGAGCGGCACAAAATAAATCTTCACTTCTTTCCAAAAATGTCAATTGCTACTGACTATACCA
>NW_020664563.1:8565566-8585457 GCF_002925995.2 Terrapene triunguis | reverse complement strand
TGTAACTACAGGGGCATGAGTGATTGCTGTACCCAGGCCATAATCTGAAAAGGATTGTACCTGAGATAACATCTAGGGTGAGAAGTTAGTATTAGTAACTAGATCCTTAGTGTATTAAATTAGCCTTGTATATTTTTATTTATTTTACTTAGTAGCTTACCTTGTTCTGTCTGTCATTACTTGAAACCACTTAAACCCTAGTTTTTATTCTTAGTAAAATCACTTTTGTTTATTATTTAAACCCAGAGTAAGTGATTAATACCTCGGGGAGCAAACAGCTGTGCATATCTCTCTATCAGTGTTATACAGGATGGACAATTTATGAGTTTACCCTGTATAAGTTTTATACAGAGTAAAACGGATTTATTTGGGGTTTGGATCCCATTGGGAGCTGGGTGTCTGGGTGCTGGAGACAGGAGTACCTGCTGAGTGGTTTTCAGTTAAAGCCTGCAACTTTGGGGACGTGGTTCAGACCCTGGGTCTGTGTTGCCTCAGGCTTGCTTGTCTGGCTCAATAAGACAGGCTTCTGGAGTCCCAAGCTGACAGGGAAAAGGGCTCAGAAGTAGTTTCAGCATGCTAGATGACAGTCCCAAGGGGGTCTCTGTGACCAAACCTGTCACACCTTCTACTGCCTCTGATCCTGCTGGATCAACATGGGGGAGAGGGGATTATATTGCCATATAATTTCAGCAGATGATACCAATTTGCTTCCGATTATTGGCCTGTCAAGAATTACGTATCCATTTATGTAACTGGAGATTGTCCCGTTAGTTTCCTTTCTCTGTTCTTTCACTCCTATTCTCCTTTTATGGTGAAACAAACCATAAAAAATAAATTGTAATTAAAATTAAAATATACATGTTATAGAGCAGGGGTCAGCAACCTACGGCACGCAAGCCAATTTTGAGTGGCACGCTGCTCCCTGCCCGGTGAGAGGAGGAGGAGGAGGGGCAGGAAAGCACCACGCTGGGGGAAGAAGCGGGGGGGAGGGGAAGCTTGGCTGCCGCAGGACCAAGCTTCTGCCTCCTGCCGCCGCAGGGGAGAGCGGTGGGGGGAGTCCCAGGATTGTACCTGATGTTATCTCAGGTACAATCCCCTCCTCCTTCCCCTCCCTCTCCCTGCTGCCGATCAGCTGATGGCCCTTGCAAGGGAGAGGGAGAAGAGTGGCAGCATGCTCCCTGCTCCGTAGAGGAGGCAGAGAAGAGGTAGGGACGGGGCCTTGGGGAAGGGGGTGGAACAGCGCATATCCCTTCCAGCCCCCTGCCACGAGCCGCTCAGGGCAGGGAGCTGGGAGCACCCCCACGAGCCGAGCACCCCAGCCCTCTGCCCTGAATGCCCCCACACACCCAGCCTTCTGCCCTGCACCCCCACACACACCCAACCCTCTGCCCTGACCCCTGAACTCCTCCCCACACCCAGCCTTCTGCCCTGCACCCCCCACACACACCCAACCCTCTGCCCTGACCCCTGAACTCCCCCCCAGTCATCTGCCCTGCCCCCCCCCCACCCCCAGCCCTCTGCCCTGACCCCTGAACCACCACCCCAGGTCTGGAGTCCCAGCTGCCGGCCCCTTGCCAGCCGGCGTCCCGGCCGCAGGCCCCACTCAGCCCGCTGCAGGCCTAGGTGAACAGAACCCCAGGCTGGAAGCGGGCTGGCGGCGTAAGATCAGCATTTTAATTTAATTTTAAATGAAGCTTCTTAAACATTTTGAAAACCTTGTTTACTTTACATACAACAATAGTTTAGTTATATAAAATAGACTTATAGAGAGAGATCTTCTAAAAAATGTTTAAATGTATTACCGGCACGCGAAACCTTAAATTAAAGTGAATAAATGAAGACTTGGCACACCAATTCTGAAAGGTTGCCTACCCCTGTTATAGAGCTTCTCAGGGCTGCTTCTGCCTCAAAGATAGATCAAGGGTGGTTGCCTAGAACAGCAATGTGTTAAGGGGCATCACTCCAGAATGTTTAATAATGACTGTTTATTGTGTGAAAGACTATGGGCTGGGTGTGGCAGATATTTTCCAATTAACATAAGGCAGCAAATTCGTAGAGATGGCACATGATTTATATCATTAGGTAGGATTTAGGAAAGGTTGTGCAGGGATATCTTATTCGTGCAATGTTCTACACTAGTTTCTCTCCACAGAAGCTAGTTCTACAATAATTTCCCATGCAAGGGACCTGGGTATACTGGTGGGGATCTTGGAAAGTGGATCAGCAACTATGTAGATCCTGTGGCCAAAATTCTATGCTTTTGGATAGTTCAGCAGGTCTAGACAACACTGTAGTAAAAATACAAGTGGCTACCAGCATCATCTCTATGTTACCACTTCTATTATTGCTACCAGCATGCTCTGGGGGGAAATTTTAAGGGAAAAAGCTAGTGCAGACAAGACCTTAGGAGTTACTGTAACAACAATAGATACAGCATTTACACATGGAAATGTGATTTTCAAGATCGTGGTGTTCTTTGAAGGTATTTAGTGTGACTAGAGAAAATTGACACATGCAAACATTCCATTCAGACAAATGATTATTCATATACTGTAAGAAAAGGATAGCAAGTTTTTGAATATACAGGCATAGGCCCAGATTCTATAGTGAGGTACGGCTGCTTTGCACTGCACTGGCATCATAAATTGGCACTAAAGCTGGCCATTCACAGGGAAAAGGTCATGGCCAGATGAAAGGCAGTATGACTGATACCTCTCTAAAACCATGCTGATCTCCAGCTGTATTTTTTGACCTATGGTGGCTGTTTTCAGCTAGCATAAGTTAGAGTAGTCTTCAGGCTGTTCCAACCTGGCCTGTGGTTAGACACAGACATGCAGCGAGATCAGGAGAGCGCAAAGCTAAATTTCATGTCCCCCTTGCATGCACATGCCTGATTTGTGCAGCGTCCAGGGTCTGGCACTTAGAGTACATTGAGTTTCCTTTTAATTATTTGGTTTACTGAGGTGCTTGCTACAGCCTTTTGTAGGATTATTTATTTAATAATCTTGTTTGACCTTTCCAGTTTAATATGATTAAGTTGCAACCTTCACATTGGCTTCACTAAGAAGAAGCATATATTGTCCCTGCAGTTGCAAAGGCTACAGAAATATACCAGAATAATTATTTTATCATCTAGAAAAATTTTGAGATTTTCCTTTTGGTGTTTTAATGCATTTAATCAATAGTTAATGACACTAATCATTCATTGATAATGGTGCCAATTATTAATAGAGTCAATTTCTATTAAATTAAATTGCAATTCATATACTCAACTATAAATTAAATCATAATCATCTAATTTGTATTGCATAGCACCTATTAATGCAGTTGACTGTGGACTGGTTATTTTGTAATTCAAACACCATTCATTAACATTAATATGAAATGCATATCACATTTTTAATATTATTTATTCTCTATTAGTTATTTTGTAGTGCATACCCACAGTGAAGGATATGATTAAATAATTAATTAAATTGCAATGAAAATGAGGTAACGCATGCCTTTAATTCCTTGTTATTATTTTGTAGTGCATCTCAGTTTACCTTTCTAATGCAATAGCCATACTTAGCTTTGTGTGTTCAATTTATTTTGTCTTTAAAATGCTACTCTCTTTTGCTGAAAATACTTTTTTTCTAATTAAAGTGTAGCAGTGCTTCCCAGCCATTGGTATTCTTCACTAGAGCTGATGCATGAGTGTGTAGGGCCCAATCCAAAATCCAATTAAGTCAAAGGAAAGTCTCTCATTTATTTCAGTGGGTACCAGGTCAAGGATCTGGAGATTGATATTCTAGCCTTCACCTTCCTGCCTTCTTCATTAGCCTCTGTTTAGTTCCTGTGCACTTCCATATCCCCCATTTAAACCGTGTACTCTAATGCAGTGGTCTCCAAAGTGGGATGCGTTCACAAGAGGATCCTTCGGGGTGTGCGGCAGGAGGAGGGTTGGTTTTTTTTGTTTTTTTGCTTCGTCAGTTCGGGTGGGAGTCCGAGCGGCTTTTATTTTTTTATTTTATTTTTTTTTGCTTTGGCAAAAATGGTAGAGCCGGCGCAGCAGGGGGTGCGTGCTCAATTTTTTTACTGATAGGGGTGCGTGATCAAAAAAGTTGGAGACCACTGCTCTAATGGAGCAGCACTAGTTCTTTTTTGAATATAAGACCTGGATTTGGAGCAGCTGATGTTCCATTAGATAGTGTATAATTAAGGGCTGGTCCAGTGTCTGTTTAAGTCAATAGGAGTCTTTAAATTGATATCAATGAGCATTGGACTAGGCTGGGGTGGCCAACCTGAGCCTGAGAAGGAGCCTTAATTTACCAATGAACATTGCCAAAGAGCCACAGTAATATGTCAGCAGCCCCACATCCACTACCCCTCCCAGCACCTCCTGCCCACCGGCAGCCCCGCCCATCAGCGCCTCCCCCTCCCTCCCCATGCCTCCCACCCGCCGCAATCAGCTGTTTTGCAGTGCATAGGAGGCTCTGGTGGGGAGGAGCGAGGGCATGGCATGCTCGGGGAAAGGGGCAAGGGCCTTGGGGGAAGGGGTGGAGTGGTGGTAGGACCTGGGGCAGAGCAGAAGGTTGAGCAGTGAGCACCCCACAGCACATTGGAAAGTTAGCATCTGTAGCTCCAGCCTCGGAGTCAGCGCCTATGCAAGGAGCTGCATGTTAACCTCTGAAGAGCCACATGTGGCTCCGGAGCCACAGATTGGCCACCCCTGGACTAGGCCTTTTTTGGGAGACATCAGGGACTGTCTGGTACAGTCAAGGCATTGCAGGATCAGGCTTTTAATCTAGTAATTACTAATGAGGTACAGTTTCTCAAAAAACTTTCAGCCAAAAAAGCTGCTTGGGAATTTCCTGATCCACAGCACCTCCCGTAAAAGAAAAAGGATTTAATTAACTTTGTTATTTGGGGCTACTAATACTTTTTTTTTTCTAAGCAAAAGCCTTTCCTGCCTTTCCTGTGTTTCCATTTGTTAGAATGGAGCCCAACTGGTTTGCAGTTTTCTCTGAAAGCATTATCCATGCTCTTCTAAAAATGAGGTAACAGGAGTCAGCCTACATCTTTCAGGTTTGTAAGAGATCAACAGCATCATTTGTACATGGTCTCTACACCATTGAGTATAGATTTCCTGTGATTACTTGCTTCTAAATTGCTTGACACAGTAGAGCACAGTAGCCCCCAATAGCCCAAATGTTTCATAGATTTGTATGAAAAAAAAATTCTACTTTTGGCATTCATCACATTTGGATACCACTGTGATCTTTATCTCATGTGGGGGCACAGAATTTTACATAACATAATAAGGAGAGACTGTATGTTTCAATATCAACACTGAATATATCCCAAACTATTAGGCATTGACACTCACCATATGGCAGTGGAAAATTAATTTTTCCTAGCTATGGAAAGTCTAAAACTTAGATTATTATTTTCATGTCAGAGTAAGATGGCTCTTCTTAATATATCCAGATCCTCAGGCAGATAACTTAATTGATCGTTCAAATAAACTTATTGTGAGATAAAAAAATCCAGTAACATAAGTGAGATGTTTTTCTAGAGGCATATACATTTTTTAAAAAATAGAAAAAGACAACATTCCTAATTAAATTTCTTTTTATTCATTGGAATTATTTGTATTCTTTGTTTTACAGGTGAGCACTACAAATATCAGGTGACTTAAAGATAGACTATTCCATACTAAGGTAATTTTTCCAAAGTTTAATCAAATTAGATCCTTTTTTGTTTAAAATGTATCTACCAAAGCTACACTGCCAATATCTTCCTATCATATCCACTAGGGGGAGCCACAGGGTAACGTTGCCAGGTGGATTGTGTGAAGGAGTCAGGCTGCTTAGTTAATTAAGAGGAGGTGTATGGTGCAGTGGCCTATTCATTCCCCCACCCTGACCTCATGTGATGGTGCTCAGAAGCAGAACTTTCTCTCTGTAACAGAACAATTGCTTTCTGTTTGAAGGACTGTGATGGTAAGTACAGGTCTTTCTGCACCCGCAGGAAGGAGTCCACTTACACGGCAGCCCTGAGAGCAGGCCGTACTGAGTCAAAAAGCAATGCGTTTTTCTGGGTTCATTGCTAGAAAGGTTTCTGAATTCAAAGAGGCACACCCACCTAGGAGTTATTTATGTGAGCTGGTTAGGCTCAGTACTTTAAAGAAGGGCTGGGTTAAAGAGGATGGAATTATAGACCAATATCTGGGGCAGATCTGGGAAAACATTATTCTTGGGTATTTGTTTTGCCCTATAGTAACTGTGAATTTGTATGGAAGGAATGCATCCAGAAACTTCTAGCAAGTTTGCATCATTTTGGTTAACCCAGAGCTCTTGTAATAAATCTGAAAACCTAGCAAGTTTAAACCTGGTGTTTAAATCTTATTCTGCTGTGAACTTTTTCTCTAGCTAGTTAGAGACTGGCTTTATCCCAGGGACCTTGCCTCCAGGTGTATGAACACACCAGTCTAATTTATTAATTTTTAGTGTGACTGGAGTTAGCTTTAAAAACAAGCAAATCAAGTAGTGTCTTTGCCCCACAACCCATGCAAAACATACAACTTGAAGATGAGGAGTCTGATTTCCTGTTGGCCTGCACCTTGTGGTAGTTATGTATACCTGCGGAAAGTGGGTGTAACATGCTTCCATATTGTTTTAGTAGCATGTTACAACCACTTTATACGAGAATAAGTAATCACACAAGGTGCAGGGCAATCAAGAATTGGGCTCGATATCTTTCTAGAAACACAAAGCATAGGGCCAGACCTCTTTTAACAAGACTGGAAGTGGTGTGGGGACAACTCATGGTATGATATGATCTTTCCAGAAACTCAGAACCTGGCAAATCTTAAGGCTGGTGCTGAACATGAGATATATGAAGTACTGTATTCAGTTAGCAAATTCCCCTCGACCAACTGTGAACTAGTCTTTGTTTTCTTGTGGGGGTATATCACATCTAAAATCTTTTGAGTTTTCTATAGCATAAAAACAACTGTGTTAGGCACTTCAGATTAACATAGTAATGCCCCAGAACATTTAAAACCTACTTTGCTCTTGCCTCTGTAATCAGCACAAAATCATATTATCAAATGGTTCTGCAGCTCTGAATTTACAAGGCTGTAGCACAGTTAAAATACCATGTAATTCTGTGTACATGGTCAAGAACAAACTATATTTTATCAATTTTTAAATGTTGTAACTGGGTGCCCAAACTGGTAATTCTGTAGCACAACAGGACCATAGAAGTTAATTCTACCAGAAAAAATGAATACTGATCTGTTTTCACCATGTCAGTGTTATACAAAACTGAATTAGTAGCATACTTTAATTGGTAATTAAAATTAGACAGAAAACATACATTGACTATTGTTGTTGCTAGCATAATTTCATCTACATTGTGGACCTAGTGTATGTGTTGTCTATTGGTTATAACAGCAGATTGGGGATCAGGACTCATAAGAACAAAACCCAGCTCTGTTAGTGATTCAGTGGGTGAGTTTGGGCAACTAACTATTTCTGTGCCTCAATTTTACCAGTCTGTAAAATGAGGCTAATACTCTGAAGTCTAATTAACTGTTGTGAAATACTCTGAGACGTTGGGTTGGAGGTGCTGAGAAAGTGCAAAGCAACATAATATAATTTAATTTTCATTTGAAATGCAAGACTTTCTCTGTTGAGATTCTAAAAGTGTAGCAAAGGACAGAAATTTCCTTCTCTGTAGATCAAATAATTATTTGCCATTGTAATGTATTAATGTTAAAATTTAATCGGATTTTGTGGGGTGTTTCATATTGCAGTTTTATCCATTTCAGGGCTTCATTCCTTTCTCTTTAACTTGGAGTGTTACTTGTGTGTAATTCGTTTAGGAATTTGATAACTTTTTTGATTTATTAGTTAGAGCTTTGAAGTTCAGCTCTCATATTAGTTTTGAAATAAAGATAAATATAATGAATTGGACTATACATCAAAATTGCCTCCATTCTGCTTCTCTAGTCCTAATGAGAAGGAAAGGGAGGGAAGGAGACCCTGATGAAAAGTAGGTTGATTGTTAAGTGTGTAGTTCCAACTTTGTGAATTACACACAGCTCACTGTTTGAAAACTCAGTTCCAAAGAACTCGTGTGGGTTTAGCTCTTTCAACAGCGTTTGGCTAGTCAGGTACAAACTTTCCTG
Source organism: Terrapene triunguis (assembly GCF_002925995.2). Taxonomy (NCBI): domain Eukaryota; kingdom Metazoa; phylum Chordata; order Testudines; family Emydidae; genus Terrapene; species Terrapene triunguis. Next base: position 8,577,281 of record NW_020664563.1, on the reverse strand, counting down.
AGATGTGATTTGCAGGTTGCAAGTGGCAGTTGATGACAGCCATGTGATACCATGAACATACCAAGATACTTGTGCTAGCAGCCAACATGATTTGTGTCTGTCCAGTGGGAAAGAAAAACTCTGGTCCAGAGCCCTGCAGCAGTACTGGGATCCCGCAGGACCTGCTGCCATAATAGCGGGAGTGGATAAAATGACTTTGTTGCAGGTGGGATTGGATGTGCAAAAAAAAAAAAAAACGATTGCGGTTGTGACAAGTCGTCGTCGTCCCCCACCCTGGGGTGCCACTTGGAACTGAGGTACTACTGAGCCCGCCTGACCCACTAGCCTGGGTTCCTTTTACACTATACAGTTATAAAGCCTGTCAAGCCCTTCCCCAGGCTTCCGACTGCACTTTACCAGCACACATACAGGTAGGGACACATTCAGCTGAAGCTGGACACACAGATGCTGAGATCAGCTCTGCATGGGAAGGCTCAGCTAAGGAACTGTCCAGTTCCTGAAATGCACACGCCCCCTCTGAATTGTAAACCCCAAATTGCACCATCTTGCGCTGTACAGTTCTCTCTGTACAGCATAAGCTCATGAAATTTGCCCCCCTCCCCCAATGTGGAGAGGAATATATACAGCTTTCTGCCCCAAGTTATTATTTCCACACACACTGGTTTTAGACAAAACAAAAGCAAGTTTATTAACTTTTAAGTGATTATAAGCGATTGTAAACAGATCAAAGCTGATGACCTAGCAAATAAAACAAACATGCAATCTAAGATTAATATACTAAAGAAATGGGTTATAAGTAGCAAATTCTCACCCTAAATGTTGTTTTAGGTAGATTGCAGACATTCTTGAATGCAAGCTGCACTTGCTTGCAGATTAAAACTCTAGATATTCCTTTCACAGGGCAGACAACCTTCTAGCCTGGGCTCAGCCCTTCTCCCCTAGTCCAATCTTTTTGTTCTCAGGTGTTTCCAGCAGTCCTCTTTCTTGGGCGGGGAGTCAATGAAGAATGAACCCTGATGATGTCACTCCCCTGCCTTAAATAGTCTTTGCATATGGCGGGAATCATTTGTCTCCCAGTTTGATTCCCACCCCCGGTCAGTGGAAAAACACTAGTATTATCATAGAGTCCAGTACCAGCTGACTTGGTCACATGTCCCTGCAGCCATAACTCAGAGACTGTTTGCAGCTAAGGCTTCCTGGTGGGAGATTAGCATCTTCAAAGACCTATTGTTCTCCCTAATGGCCCTTCCCAACCGGCCACCTAGACTGATTGCATTCTGTCTAGTAGGCATTCCTCAGGTGTAAACGCATTTGTAAAAGATGCATAGACAATGTTCCTGACTTCAGATACAAAAATGATACATGCATACAAATAGGATAATCATATTCAGTAAATTATAACCTTTCCAATGATATCTCATATGCCTTATCTTGCATAAAATACATCATAGTTATGCCATAATCATATCATATATCATATATATATATATATATAAAAAACAATCTCTATGAAGAATATGGGGGTATAGTGCCACAGTAGTAATTTGCAGGAAAACATCTTAAAACATACTTTAATTCAGGGTGGATTTGATTTAAATTATGAATTTCTACATAAAAGTGCATTCTTGTTGGTTGTTATAACCTTAATAAATATTCTTCACAACTCAGAGATAGATGTAGGTTTCATTTTTAGACGGTACACACTATAATTTTTAAAGTGATTTATTTTGAGAACTTCTCACATTAGTTTCACAGCTATATCAGAAAATGAATGATGGTTTGGTTACTTCATTTACCAAAGCTAATTGAAGCAGATATTTATGAAGTCATTGGGAGGTGAACTATCTCCAATTCAACAGGCTAATCATTAATATTTGGAGGATTTTCTTGCCGTGCTATATTAGGAGGAGAACATCACCAGACAGACATTTAAATTGTTTTTTTTAACTAAAACAACATTATGTATTCTGGATTTTTTTCTTCAACAGAAAACATATAATAGTTTAACAAAACAAGCATATGAATTTTTGAGTTTAGTTAAACATTCAAGTTTTTTAAAATCGGGTTTGTTTTTGTTAAAATTGTTTTTAACTAAAATAGTTAAATTAAAAGAAAAAATTAAATCAGCTATGTCAGCCAGGTCAACATGAGAAACTTAAAATATTGGCTTCTGCAGCTAACTCAGTTGTCTTCATAGAATATCAGGGTTGGAAGGGACCTCAGGAGGTCATCTAGTCCAACCCCCTGCTCAAAGCAGACCCAATCCCCAGACAGATTTTTGCCCCAGATACCTAAATGACCCCTTTAAGGATTGAACTCACAACCCTGGGTTTAGCAGGCCAATGCTCAAACCACTGAGCCTATCCCTCCCTTAACCTTCATTTTCCTGTTTGTTCATAATCTGGAAAAGAAAAACAAGCTTTCCTGCTTTTTTCAGGTCCCAAACCATTTCTTAATTTGGAATGAATTAGTCCAAAGGAAGAAAATATTATTTTCTACACCGGCAGAGGAAGCCACTGCTGTTAAAAGTAATATTCACGTCAACAGTCTCTGAATCCAAGTGCTTACGTGACTTCCACCAGTTCACTGGTGTGACTTTCTTTAAAACCTCATCAGCAAACATATATTTCTTGAACGGTTCACCCTTAGCTCTGAAGTTTATTATAGTTGGCATTATGGAGGGATGATTGCTGGATGTCCATGTCATGGCCAACTTCTCTTCAGCAGTTAAGGTTCAATCCTGGTACCAAGTATTGAGAATATTTGCAAGAAAATGAGCTGGAGATAGTGCTTGTCCCATTTATTTTTTTAATGCTTGTAATTTAATTCTGTCATTGCATATTTCTCTTTTTAAGTTCTCATTCAGTTCCTTCCAAATTTCAACAGCGTCAGCAATAAAACAGCTATTTCCCTGCATTTTGTTCAAGGCTACAGAAATAGGCTTCAGGGTACTCAGCGTGTGTTTAACATTTCTCTTAAGCCCAATGTTGAGAACTTTGGCTGTGACAGTGCCATCTATTTTTTCACGATATTGTTCACAAACAGTCATCAGACTAGGCCAGTTCTTGATATAGAGCTCAAAACAGTCCACTACTATTAATGCGGAGAGTGGACTAGATGACACATCTGAAGGAAGGGAGCAGAAGGAGACTCCACCGATTGGAAGGCAAAAGATGCACTGTCCTAGGGATGGGGGTTCCACGACCACCATTCCCAAGAGGAGGAGGAGGGTGGTGGTGGTCGGGGACTCCCTCCTCAGGGGGACTGAGTCATCCATCTGCCGCCCCGACCGGGAAAAACGAGAGGTCTGCTGCTTGCCAGGAGCTAGGATACACGATGTGACGGAGAGACTGCCGAGACTCATCAAACCCTCAGATCACTACCCCTTCCTGCTTCTTCACGTGGGAACCAACGATACTGCCAAGAATGACCTTGAGCGGATCACTGCAGACTACGTGGCTCTGGGAAGAAGGATAAAGGAGTTTGAGGCGCAAGTGGTGTTCTCGTCCATCCTCCCTGTGCAAGGAAAAGGCCTGGGTAGAGACCGTCGAATCGTGGAAGTCAACGAATGGCTACGCAGGTGGTGTCGGAGAGAAGGCTTTGGATTCTTCGACCATGGGATGGTGTTCCAAGAAGGAGGAGTGCTAGGCAGAGATGGGCTCCACCTAACGAAGAGAGGGAAGAGCATCTTCGCCAGCAGGCTGGCTAAACTAGTGAGAAGGGCTTTAAACTAGGTTCACCAGGGGAAGGAGACCAAAGCCCTGAGGTAAGTGGGGAAATGGGATCCTGGGAGGAAGCAAGAGCAGGAGAGTGCAAGAGGGGAGGACTCCTGTCTCATACTGAGAAAGCGGGACAATCAGCAAGTTATCTTAAGTGCCTATACACAAATGCAAGAAGCCTGGGAAACAAGCAGGGAGAACTGGAAGTCCTGGCACAGTCAGGGAACTATGATGCAATTGGAATAACAGAGACTTGGTGGGATAACTCACATGACTGGAGTACTGTCATGGATGGATATAAACTGTTCAGGAAGGACAGGCAGGGCAGAAAAGCTGGGGGAGTTGCATTGTATGTAAGAGAGGAGTATGACTGCTCAGAGCTCTGGTATGAAACTGCAGAAAAACCTGAGAGTCTCTGGATAAAGTTGAGAAGTGTGAGCAACAAGGGTGATGTCGTGGTCGGAGTCTGCTATAGACCACCAGACCAGGGGGATGAGGTGGACGAGGCGTTCTTCCAGCAACTAACAGAAGTTGCTAGATCGCAGGCCCTGATTCTCATGGGAGACTTTAATCACCCTGATATCTGCTGGGAGAGCAATACAGCGGTGCACAGACAATCCAGGAAGTTTTTGGAAAGTGTAGGGAACAATTTCCTGGTGCAAGTGCTGGAGGAACCAAGTAGGGGCAGAGCTTTTCTTGACCTGCTGCTCACAAACAGGGAAGAATTAGTAGGGGAAGCAAAAGTGTAGAAAGAATAGTAAATATGGCAGGCAACCAGCTTGGCTTAACAGTGAAATCCTTGCTGACCTTAAACGCAAAAAAGAAGCTTACAAGAAGTGGAAGATTGGACAAATGACCAGGGAGGAGTATAAAACTATCGCTCAGGCATGCAGGAGTGAAATCAGGAAGGCCAAATCGCACTTGGAGTTGCAGCTAGCAAGAGATGTTAAGAGTAACAAGAAGGGTTTCTTCAGGTATGTTAGCAACAAGAAGAAAGTCAAGGAAAGTGTGGGCCCCTTACTGAATGAGGGAGGCAACCTAGTGACAGAGGATGTGGAAAAAGCTAATGTACTCAATGCTTTTTTTGCCTCTGTCTTCACAAACAAGGTCAGCTCCCAGACTGCTGGACTGGGCAGCACAGTATGGGGAGGAGGTGACCAGACCTCCTTGGAGAAAGAAGTGGTTCGGGACTATTTAGAAAAACTGGATGAGCACAAATCCATGGGGCCAGATGCGCTGCATCCGAGGGTGCTAAAGGAGTTGGCGGATGTGATTGCGGAGCCATTGGCCATCATCTTTGAAAAGTCATGGCGATCGGGGGAGGTCCCGGATGACTGGAAAAAGGCTAATGTAGTGCCCATCTTTAAAAAAGGGAAGAAGGAGGATCCAGGGAACTACAGGCCAGTCAGCCTCACCTCAGTCCCTGGAAAAATCATGGAGCAGGTCCTCAAGGAATCAATTATGAAACACTTAGAGGAGAGGAAAGTGATCAGGAACAGTCAGCACGGATTCACCAAGGGGAAGTCATGCCTGACTAACCTAATTGCCTTCTATGAGGAGATAACTGGCTCTGTGGATGAGGGGAAAGCAGTGGATGTGTTATTCCTTGACTTTAGCAAAGCTTTTGATACGGTTTCCCACAGTATTCTTGCCGCCAAGTTAAAGAAGTATGGGCTGGATGAATGGACTGTAAGGTGGATAGAAAGCTGGCTAGATCATTGGGCTCAACGGGTAGTGATCAATGGCTCCATGTCTAGTTGGCAGCTGGTTTCAAGCGGAGTGCCCCAAGGGTCGGTCCTGGGGCCGGTTTTGTTTAATATCTTTATTAATGATCTGGAGGATGGTGTGGACTGCACTCTCAGCAAGTTTGCAGATGACACTAAACTGGGAGGCGTGGTAGATACGCTGGAGGGTAGGGATCAGATACAGAGGGACCTAGACAAATTGGAGGATTGGGCCAAAAGAAACCTGATGAGGTTCAACAAGGACAAGTGCAGAGTCCTGCACTTAGGACGGAAGAATCCCATGCACAGCTACAGACTAGGGACCGAATGTCTAGGTAGCAGTTCTGCAGAAAAGGACCTAGGGGTCACAGTGGACGAGAAGCTGGATATGAGTCAACAGTGTGCTCTTGTTGCCAAGAAGGCTAATGGCATTTTGGGCTGTATAAGTAGGGGCATTGCCAGCAGATCGAGGGACGTGATCGTTCCCCTTTATGCGACATTGGTGAGGCCTCATCTGGAGTACTGTGTCCAGTTTTGGGCCCCACACTACAAGAAGGATGTGGAAATATTGGAAAGAGTCCAGCGGAGGGCAACAAAAATGATTAGGGGTCTGGAGCACATGACTTATGAGGAGAGGCTGAGGGAACTGGGATTGTTTAGTCTGCAGAAGAGAAGAATGAGGGGGGATTTGATAGCTGCTTTCAACTACCTGAGGGGCGGTTCCAAAGAGGATGGAGCTCGGCTGTTCTCGGTGGCAGATGACAGAACAAGGAGCAATGGTCTCAAGTTGCAGTGGGGGAGGTCTAGGTTGGATATTAGGAAACACTATTTCACTAGGAGGGTGGTGAAGCACTGGAATGCTTTACCTAGGGAGGTGGTGGAATCTCCTTCCTTGGAGGTTTTTAAGGCCCGGCTTGACAAAGCCCTGGCTGGGATGATTTAGTTGGGAATTGGCCCTGCTTTGAGCAGGGGGTTGGACTAGATGACCTCCTGAGGTCCCTTCCAACCCTGATATTCTATGATTCTATGAGTTCCATCGCACGTCTTGTGGGAGAGTTCGCTTGGTTTCTCCTACTTTTTTCAGAGCAGCTGCTGCAAAGTGGTTGTTAAGGATGTATTTTGCAATTTCAACAACATTAACCTTTATTTCTGGAACACTGAAGTCTTTGGCTAGGAGTTGCATCAAAGGAGCACCACAACCGTATGTTATTAGTTTGGGACTCTCGTCTAAATAATTTCTTCTCATCTTGGATACATTTGCAGCATTGTCTGTGACCAAGCTGCATACTAGACATTTGAATTTTTTTCCCCAGTTTCTTATAGCTTTTACTGCTACTTCTTGTAAGTATTCTGCTGTGTGTGCATTTCCTGATGTATCAATTGTTTCTGTAAGGAAGACATTCCCTTCTTCTGTTGTCACACAAGCACATACAACAGAATCATTGTGGACATTGCTCCACCCATCAAGACTCAGGTTAACAATTTTACCCTCTAGATTTTTTGCACACTGCTCAATTTCTCTTTCATACACTTTATCCAGGAATTTGCCTGCGACATCTGCTCTGATGGGTGGACTGTATCCTGGTCTTAATGAAGTGTGGGTTCTCAATCATACGGAAAGGAGAGTTTGTTGCATATACAAACTGGGCAATTTTTTTCATCAATTACCTCTTTTTGTAATCTGCTGGTTCTTATCACAAATTTATCTATGGTTGTTTCTGGATGATGGGGATTTTTTTTTCTTTTTGCTACAGGTGATATGCTGTGGCTATGTGACATACATGATGTGACTGAAACACTATCCTTGGCAGATAACTCTGAAACTATAGAAAATGATGGTTGTCTTGAAGGTGGATAGTCTTCAGAATCCTGTATGTTGAGGATGGATTCTCCTAAACAAAATAAGTCAATGCAGTTATTTTATTATTATTACCATTGCATTCACTGACACTCAGTACTACTTTTAAGGTGAAATTGTAAAAGAAAGATCTGTAGCTACACCTCTACCTCGATATAACGCCACCCGATATAATACGAATTTGGATATAACGCAGTAAAGCAGTGCTCCGGGGGGGTGGGGCTGCGCACTCCGGTGGATCAAAGCAAGTTCAATATAACGCGGTTTCACCTATAAGGCGGTAAGTTTTTTTTGGCTCCTGAGTACAGCGTTATATCAAAGTAGAAGTGTATTTATTTTTATCACAACTGCATCTAAAATGATAGTACCATAGAATAACAACTATATTTCTTGCTCAAACATGAGAATTCAACAATAGTCCAGAAGGAAGACAGGCAGTTGTTAAGAAAGAAGTATGAAATAAAAAGTTAACCAACCTGAAGATCCTGCATGTTCCTTTCATCATCTTCAACGTGGCTTCCTCCTGAGAAGGAACACTTCTCATAATGTTGCTTCATTCGGGCAACCAGCCCTTGCATTTCTTTGTTGCACTGTTTGCATTTTGCATGCATGCCTGTCTTACCCACAGGTAGAGGAACTTCATTAAAATATTCCCAAACTGGGTCTCTTTTACGGCCTGCTGCCATTATAGGTTTTCCCTTCTAGCGAGAGAATGGTATGGTAGATCTCAAATCAATGAAGGCTACACACAGAAAGACCTCAAGATTTCTGGAATATGCTGCTCAAACAGTTTCGTTTTTGTTTCTACTGCCTGTCCCTCCCTTCTCACATTTATCTCCAGACTTCTTCTCCTTGTCCAGATCTATTCCACCCCCAACAATCTTCTATTCATTGAACTTTTTGAAACTTTGCACTTTTAGAGAGTGGTAAGGGATTGACTGTATGTACACAAATTTGCAGAGGGACAATAGGTTTGAGGTCTGTTATTTCTCACCTCTCTATATTTATTTATTTAAAAACATTTTTTGCTGTTAACAAGCATGTTATCTCTGGAGACACAAATCCACAGTTTAAGAACTACAAAACTAAGAATCTCTGATGGTATGTTCTAGACTGAGCACTGAGTCCCATTGGGTAGGTAGAAAGATTAATCTATACAGAAGCCCCTGGAGCTCCGTAAGATTGGGTCCCTAATCCATGAACTATTGGAACTCATTTACAAAACTTTTCTTAAACGTTACATGACTATATTGTCTCATACTATAGAATTAGAATTTATAATCCCTATTCCATGATGAGATACATTTTAGCTCAAAGATACCCAAAGATAGTTTTAATTAAGATAAGTTTTTTCTCAAAAAGCATTTTATCATAAAAATCCAATTTAAATAAAAAAAAAATTGGATTTTTTTGTATTCAAAAAATAATTTATTTTTATCCACCCTGCTTAAATTTAAGTGAGGGATAGAAAGAGATTTGATGTCTATTGTAACAGGAGTTAAAGTATGTTTTACATGATTTAAATAAGATTTGCTCCATTCTTTTCATGGTAAAAATTGTGCCTGAATTCTGTTATAAACCAACCTTTTTTGTTGTTGTTTTGGGGGTTTTTTTGGGGGGGGAGCATGGGAAAATATGTCTCTATTGTGGGATCTAATTTTTTTGTGGGTGGGAGTGGGATAAAAATGCAAGAAACAGTGTGGGAGTGAGTGAGAGTGGATATTGCAGGGCTGGACAGGAGCAAGATTAAAAACATAGTCTCACGCAGGGCTCTGCTCTGGTCTTCCTCTTTGGTTGAATAGTGCACTTCTCGTAGCCATTAGACTCTTTATCTGAGAAGAATTCCCTTCTATTTTTAAGCCTCTCATCACAAAATGAAATCTGCATCTGTTATAAAGATGTTATCAACATGACTTTTGAATGGTTGCTTTCATCACAAGATAAATGTTAGTTCTACAGATAATCCCAGCGTGAGTCAGTAGACTTTAATACCACACCATCATGTAGTCTGTATATGCTATGTGTATTACAGAACTACTTTAGGAATGTTTCTGAGTTCTAAAACTTCCTATTAGGACTATTTCTTGTATGTTTTGGGCTGTAAATCCCAGGTGTGTTAATTTCTGCAAGTCCAAATGTGTAGGGCTTGGGAGAAATAAAAACCTTAAAATATAAAACACCTCCAAAATTACCTAAAATATTGTGTTTCTAGTCCTAAATATGTCACTGACTTAGTTGGGTATCTTGGTCCCTTCCCTGTCAAGCAGCAGTTGCAAGGCTTCATTGGGAGCCTCTCTACAAAGGCACAGAGGGTAGTTGCCATTGCATGAAGCTCAACACAGGAAAGAGAGCCCTCTGTGTTATAGCCATTTGGGCCCTACTCAAAAGCTGGATCAGCTGAGTATCTGCTTTTAGGGTAACGAGCCACTGAACTTCAAAGTACCCTCACAGAGGCCTTTCCCCTGCAAGAGGGGGAAAGTGGCAAACAATTCTGAAGAAAGTAGCCCTCAGAGTGAGCTGCTGAGAGACTCAGAAGACTGGGCAGCAACATTGGTGCTGCTATTCATGAGGGGCAAAGGATACTGAAAGGCAGACTGTAATGTGACTTGAAAAGGAAACCTTTTGGCAGCCTCTGAGACTTGGAAAAAGGAAGAACAACACAGCAGATCCAGATGACAGAGCAGCAGATTCTTGCAATAGAGGACTTGCAAAAATGCTGGAGAGACAATGTTCTGAAATAGATATTAGAAAAAGAGAGTCCTCTTAGGTCATCTGGCCCAGCCCTAAGGGCTGGTGCAGGACTGTTCCCTTTAATAAAATTTCAAATTCACTGGTGCATGATTGACCTTTAGTATAGATCATAACTCAGTGCTGATGTAGTGTGGACTGAGGTGCGTGCAGTCCCTAGACTTAGAGTTTCTATAACCATGGGTTTGAACCCCAGCAAAGTCAACTTAGTTCTTGAAACAGATAAAAATTCCATGTAGAGTACTGAGACAAGGATGTTTGGCTGAAACCTCATAAACTGAGGTTCTGGGTAAACATTGAAGATTCTATATTATTTTTAATAAGGGTTTGGTCAGGTTTCTTAAGCAGTCATGTCCTTTCCCCCACATCATTATTTCCCCATTTATTTGCTGCTGTGGCCCACAAACAAAGTTTGGGTGCCTTGGACGTCTTTGATGTGTTATAGTTAGTAATTGCACAATTTTCATTTGTGGTGTTTACCTAGTTCTTCTGTTGCTGATCTCACTGAGCTGAAACAGTTGGAAGTATCATTTGATACAGCCTACGTTGTCTCATTCTTAAGTGGAAGAGTACAGTAGTTTCCTTAAATGTGCAAAGGAAAAAAATGGTCTTGTGTCCTATTTAGTCATCTTGGTGCTTAAAGAATCTATTATTTTAATTCTGTTTGCTTTGTCTTTTTGTTTAAAAAAAAAAGAAAAGAAAGGAAAAAAATTACAAATTCAAGTCTTTTCTACTTGGAAAGATTGTGCGGCTGGCTAGAGAATTAATAGAAGTATGACATCACAAGGGCCAAGGAAGTGAGACCTGATTGGCTATGGGAAAGTGATTTTTTTTTTTTAATTCAGATTGTTTAAAACTTTATTTGATTATTCCCTGTTTAACTAAAGTATTTGGATGAAAAAGGCCCTTCAGTTTCTCCATCCTTTCAATAAAGGTGTAAGAAAGCTAGTCCCATACACATTTCTGAGGCATTCAGGAAGTCTTCTGCTCAAAAAGACAAGTGAGACTTGCCATTCCTGATATTTATAAGGAAATAGGAAGGTAGGGGGGTAAACAAATGTTGAGACTGCTTTTTGCATTACAAAGAGAGAAAAGAAAACTTATAGTTTTAAGGTCTCTATTCAATACCCAAGTACTGCAACTGTCTTGTCTAGAGGGAACTTCAGACAGCTTGCTCTTCGGGTTCCCATCGTGGCTAGCCACTAGGAAAGCAGACACTGTACTCCCATTCAGGTCTGATGAGAGTAAGATCTGGAGCTGTGTGTTCTGTGCACTGATGGCACTTGCAGCTCAGAACTTGAATTAGCATTTGCTTAATTTGGCATGTGTGATGGGTTGGGTCACAGAGACCCCCCCCCCCCCTTGGGACTGCCACCTGATGTGCTGAGACTACCTCTGAGCCTGTTTTCCCTGGCAGCTTGGGACTTCAGTACCCTGTCTTGTTGAGCCAGACGCACTAGCCTGCTACAAACACAGACCCAGGTCTGAACCACGTCCCCCAAAAGCTGCAGACTTAACTGAAAACAGCTTAAGAAGTGCTCCTGTCTCCAGCACCCAGATACCCAGTTCTCAATAGGGTCCAAACCCCAAATTTTACTCTTTATAAAGCTTATACAGGGTAAACTCATAATTGTTCACCCTCTATAACACTGATAGAGAGATATGC
>NW_020664563.1:8547614-8565166 GCF_002925995.2 Terrapene triunguis | reverse complement strand
TTTTTGGAAAGAAGTGAAGATTTGTTTTGTACCGCTCCGTGTGTGACATTATCCAATATCCCTCACATGGATCCCTGTCCCCCGCAGCAAGCAGTAACCGGAAACCATATAGGATACATACATTAGTGACTTTCTCACTTGTCAGAAACGTCACAAATAAATCAAAATATGCAAGGCTAACTTAATACACTAAGGATCTAGTTACTAATACTAACTTCTCACCCTAGATGTTATCTCGGGTACAATCCTTTTCAGACCAACATTGTAGTTTATGGCCTGGGTCCAGCAATCACTCACACCCCTGTAGCTACAGTCCTTTGTTCCAGTTTCTTTCAGGCATCTCTTTGGGGTGGAGAGGCCATCTTTTGAGCCAGCTCAAGACAAAATTAAGGGGTTTCCAGGGCCTTTTATATTCTTTCTCTTGTGGGCGGGAACCCCTTTTTTTCTCCTGTGCAAAATCACAGCAACAAGATGGAATCTGTAGCCACCTGGGCAAGTCACGTGCCCACAAATGATTCAGCTTTTTGCAGGCTGACGCCATTGTTTACATGTTAGTTTGAATGTTCCCAGGAAAGCTCATATGTGGATTGGTGTCTCCCAAAGTCCATTGCTAGTTAAGTACTCCCAATTACTTGAATAACCCCTTCACACTATGTTGACCAAATCTGCCTTATGTGTTTCCTACAGCAATATGCATACAAATAGGATGAATATATTCAGTAGATCATAACCTTTGCAAAGATATGTTACATGGCATATGTAGCATAAATCATATTCCAGTTATGTCATATTTACACTCATAAGCATATTTCTATAAAAGCATTATGGGGTGCAACGTCACAGCATGTATTTTCTGTTTTTGCTTGGTTTTGTTGTGTAACATCTAGCTTCCAACAGTGGTGACAGTGATTATGCTACCCATTGGGGTAGGTTTTTTTTTTAGGGTTATGTTCCCCTTTAGGGGTAGATTTTTGCATTCACAGAACTTTCATTGAGCCTGGTCACTCTGGTGAGGTTTGGGAGCACAAGAAATGCAGGATCAAGGATTAATATATCTTAATCTCTGCATTTTTGCACTTCAGTAGTATGGTTGTAACCCTGAAAAATTAGTGAATGAATAAATTTGAAGTCTCTCTTTTAATGTGTTGTAAAGTTGATACATTTAGTTTGTTTAGTTTCTTGGTGGCTTTTGTTTTGATTTGTGGGTACTTAAACAAAATGAAATGTTTATTTTAAGTATTTAATACAAAAGGAGAATTGGGGAAGAGGCCTTTGATGTGTGGGAATTAAACTATTCATTGTTTGTTGTCTTTTGCAGAAGCTGCACACAGTAATGAAAACATTGACAAGAGGAGGAGCTGTCTTGGAGAAGCAGTGATAAACAACTGTATAAATAGCTTACTGATGTGACATTTTAAAATTCTACTTCTAAAATTGATGCTGTCTTGTTATTGAGCTGAAAGACCAATGGAGAAACTAGTGAGGAAGGGGTAAGTCACACATCCAGCTCCTGATTTCTTGCCTCTGATAGATATGCTGACACATGCTACCTGCAAGTCACCAGAATAACAAAACCATTGGGGCCAAATAGTCTAGAGACTTTAAGGACTTGTATATGCAGGAAGGCTTTTTTGGTGTAATCTAAGGGCATGGCTACACTTGCAAGTTAGAGTGCATTAAAGCAGCCCCGCGCGCCCTAACTCACGACCCGTCCACACTGGCAAGTCACTTAGAGCCCCTGGACTCTGCAGCTGGAGCGCTTCTGGTAATCCACCTCCATGAGAATCATAATGCTTGGTGCGCCTCGGCTGAAGCGTCAGTGTGAACGAGGTGTTGCATTACTGCGCTTTGATCAGCCTCCAGAAGCGTCCCATAATCCCCTTAAGTCAAGTGGCCGCTTTTGTCATTGTTTGGAATCGGCTGCAGGAATGCAGATATGCCCTTTCAAAGCTCCGTTTCTGACAGCCGGCATGCTTATCTGCTCCCGGACAAAGCAACCATTAGTGTGGAATGTTGCTTGAGGAGAGGGCGGTCTCCTGCTGTCTGAACTTACAAAACAGCATGCTGACATGCTCTCAGCCCCCCAAAAACCCACTCTTTCTCCCCCCACATACACACAACACACTCCCCCTCTTCCCCCCCGCCCCATTTGAAAAGCGGGTTGCAGCCACTTGTATGCTGGGATAGCTACCACAATGCTAATGTGGCCACGCCAGGGCTCTTGAATCTGACAGTGTGGACACACTGCAGTGCTTTCCCTACTGCGCTCTCTGAGGGCTGGTTTAACTCACAGCGCTCTACATCTGCAAGTGTAGCCATGCCCTAAGGTGTGGATTTAAACTGATATAACCCTGTCAAGGCTAATTCCCCACTCTGGTACTTCGAGTGCAGAAGGTGGCGGCCCGCAAAGATTTTAAAAAGTAATACTGGCCACTCCAGGCTTGTATTAAACTCCCAAGGTTACAGCTTTTCTCTGACCTTGGATTGGTAGATGCTGCCATCACACAGGCACAGAACCCCTTTGAGAGCTCAGGAAGGTGCACTTAGGAATTCCTTCCTGTGGGATACCCTCAAGCCCTTTTACCCCCGACTCTGGGGAAGAGCTGAGAAAGAAAACAAAAGAAATTAGCTGTTGCCACCAGCTAATTAAACATGTGCACAAATCTCTTAGGACACACAAATCCAATTCTGTTCTTAAAAAAGGTAAATTTTCTTAATAAAAAAAAGAGAGAGAAAATACATCTGGGAACTCAGGCTATTGCTAAATTTTTAAAAAAACAACTGCAAGGATTAAGCACCAACAAGTTTTCTTGAGGTACAGCTTAAAGGTTACAAGCAAAACAAAAACACCTGGGTTTAGCACAGAGGAATTCACAACCCATAAAGAAATAAAAGAAATAAACCTAATCGTGTCTTCCTAGACATTTCCTGATCTACTTACATATCTTGGGTTTTAAATGAGTAGTTTTTAGGTATGATACTGATGATTTTTTCATACCTGGCCCAAACTTCTTACAGCATAGCTCTGCCCTGTCCCCTCTCTCTGGGAGTACAACCACAGACAGACAAAAGGGAAATCATTTTTCACTTTTAGAAAGTTCTAGCCTTCCCATTGGCTTTTTTGGCCAGGGGTCCACTCACTTCCTTTTACCTATGCATAGCAGAGAGACTTTTTAACCCTTTACAGGTAGAGCAATTAGAGAACAGCTACTAAGGGGGCTTTTATAGCTACTGGCTGGCTAGGTGTCCATAAAAAGGAGCTACCCCACCCCCTTCATTTATCACAAACCCTGCTATAACTCTTCCATGTACACAAGCCTTTGGGCAGAACTGGAGTGTATATGAGAACAGAATGGCTGCCCTTGTTTCGTGTGCTTATCAGTAGCCAAAATTCTGGCTGAAAATGGTGACAATGCAATTGTGTGTAATAGGAAGATGATGGAATAGGGAGTGTGATGAAGAAGGAAGAAAGAGAAGTTGGAAGAAGAGGAGAAAACCACATCCCAGGAAGGAAAGCAATAGAAGAGGGTAGCATTCACCCCACGACGCATTCTTCATCTAAAAAAATGTAAGTCGAGTACTGCACTTCAGGCAAGCTTACGCTAGGAGAGCAATGACTGTATCGAGTTGTTTACAGTGCTTATCCTTCAAATGGTTCATTACATCCATGTAGCAACACTGGCTTTGTGAAGAAGCCAAAATGGTCTTGTCCACACAGCTGGTCTTATGTGTGTGATAATACTAGTGTATTTTGGGACACCTGAAGCACCTGTACCCTAGTGTGTAGTACTATAGCTCTGGGCTAGTGTCTTTTTAGATAATTGTCAAAATGGCTACTGACCTACTGCAGTATTCTGAGAGCAGAGGATTATTTAGAAATTTTGTACAACTATCCTAGAATATTCCAGGCCTGGTCAGCATCTCCACATTCTGGCAGGCAGTCTAGACTAGCGAGGGGTTGTATCAGCACTGAGTGTCTCCTGTGTTAAGCAGTTCTGACTCTGCATTTCTGATTCCAGTAGCCTGCTTGTTACACCCTAGCCATTCTCTGGTTTCACCTGGCAAGTGACCCCGCCAGTTCCCAGTCCCGAATTTTCCCAAAAACATGTGCTCTGCAATGTCCTGCCCTCTACTGGGCCATTCAAAGAGGTATTAACATTTGTTTATTCCTTTAAAGATACAGTACCCAGCAGCTTTCCACACTCACTTTAAATCAAAGACAGCACTGGATTTAGATTAAAAGTAAGTTTATTAACAAAAGGAGATTATACTTGAACTCACTTCAAATGCTAAGGATAGAGGTAAAACTGGTTACAAACAAATAAAAATTAAATACACTTTCTAGATGCTAAGACTAAAAAAAAAAAAAAAAAAAAAAAAAAAAAAAAATAAAAACACTTTCTTTCTGTTAATATTAAAAAAAAAAAAAAAAAAAAAACACACACTACAAGGTAGTTTCCTTCCAGAAAGATGGCTGACCATATCTCTAGTTAGCATCTTCCACAAAGTACAGATAACTCAGTTCCTTTTTCTCCCTAAGTAAAATCTCACTTGGGGTTCTCTGCCCTTCTCGCTACAGTCCAGTGAACCTTAGGAATTGATTCTTTTGAAGGTTACCCCCCAAAATAAAGTTAGTTCAAACTGTGAGGAAGGTGACATGGAGTCTCCTGGTGAAGGAAATTTCATGCAGTTTTTTCCCCCCACTGGTGTTTGCAAAACTGCAAGTTGATCTGTTTCCTGCAACCTCCTCCTGCTGCTGTCTTGATGGTCCTGTTCACTGTCTATGTAATTTGCATTCACATTATCTCTTAATGTACCTTGAAAAGTATTTCTAAGGAACCACATTCCTTTGTCTAAGATGGGGTAACTTTAGCCTTGCCTGAGAGACACACGTTGATATAATTCCCAATATGTTTATAATTTTGAATGTGTCCTCTGTACAAACACCAGGTACTAATATTAATGATCAGTATGAAATTAGTTTTCTATTGATAATCTTACAGGACATCTTCTAGTTACAGGTTATGACATTAGTGAGTTGAGGTACTGGTCAGACCAGCTGAAACTCACTACCAGATACCAATGAGCCTCTTACCCTTTTGCAGTGGGATGCTGTTTGGGTCACAGCAGTCTCACATTAATGTCTTCCTTACTGCTTCATTAGCATCACCAAAGTAGAGTGCTATTTCTGGACCAAGCTCCTGTGCTGGGCCAAAATCATTTCCAGCGGCAACAGCTCTCTTTTCAGATGTTCCCTTTTATTCTGACTTAATCCCTCGAGCAGACCACCAGCCTGGGCCCTCAGCCCCACTAATGAAATATATCCGTAAACAAGGAAGACACATATGATCTCTGTGCAGAGCTTGACCTGACATTACAGTAAGAGTCCACCCAGGTGTATATGTATTTCTACTAGATAAAAAATGCAGATGTTTGGAATAGCAGATACAATTAGTATCCATTTTAGCACTGAGCTAGAATTTTTTAATTGGTATATTAATTTAATTTATTATGCACCAGTGAGTATGGAAAAAAATCCCAAATTTAATCTGAGGGATTGGAATTAAGCCATTCAAGTGCCTTTAACTATTTATACTGTGGACCACATCTCCATTCTCACTTGCAGTGATGCAGCCTACCTTCCTATCCATTCGGAACAGTGTGCAACATCCCTTAATTGCAATCTTCCCACTCCCTTCTGCTCTGTTCCTTTCTCTCTTCCTGTGTGCATGTTTCTCTGCTACCTGGCCATTTCTTCCCTGTACCTGTTGGAACCAAAGAGGAGCAGCAGGCAGCATCGTGTGATATGGAAGTTCTTCTTAAACTACTATCAAATGAGTCACAGCCTACCATACTCACTCTTTGAGTATGGAAAAATACAATGTTCTATAATTAGTATAATCTGTTAAATTTTACTGAAAATCATTATTTCATTTATCTTAAAAAACAAAGATTGATTAAGATTAGAAATACAGGTTGTATTTGGTTATAACAGGCTGTTTTTTATTTTATTAATTAATAGAGCCATTCTTTATAGACGTAGCCTCAGTAGTTATCTTTTTACCTTCTCCACTGTAGAACTTGACTTAATTTTTCTAATACCAGAATTTCCCAAATATTTTGATACCAGTCTATAGTTTTAGGGAAGTCACTCCTCTTCCACCACCTTGGTATAATAATTCTAACACCAACTAGGAAATGAGTAATCTTTTTTATGGTTTTTATAAGATGTCTAGTTTCCAGGACAATTTAATAAAAATACTAAGCAGTTATCTGACTCGCTGACACCCTGTTATTTCCCTTATGGAGTCTCCAATAGCTTTCCAAAGTGTCTTAATTTTTAGGCATATCCACTAATTATGGAGAAATCCTCCCATTTAAATACATTCTCTCCACCCTTTGCCCATCCCTCTACCATATATTTACTTTAAAGGGATTAGGTACCTCTGACAGGTTGGATCACAGAACCCGCCTTGGGAGCTGCCACATGTGACAAGACTACTTCTACCCCGCCTTCCCTGCCAGCTCGGGGCCCCAGCACCCTGTCTTGCTGAGCCAGACACTTCTGTCTGCTCCAACAAAGACCCAGGGTCTGAATTACTTGCCGCAAAGCTGCAGGTTTACCTGAAAGCAGCTTACAGAAGTGTTCTTGTCTTTAATACTCAGATTCCCAACTCCCAATGGGGTCTAAACCCAAATAAATCCGTTTTACCCTGTATAAAGCTTAAGCAGGGTAAATTCATAAATTGTTCGCCCTCTATAACACTGATAGAGAGATATGCACGGCTGTTTGCTCCCCTGGGTATTAATACATACTGTGGATCAAATAATAAGTAAAAGGTGATTTTATTAAATACAGAAAGTAGGATTTAAGTGGTTCCAAGTAGTAACAGACAGAACAAAGTAAGTCACCAAGCAAAATAAAATAAAACGCGCAAATCTATGTCTAATCAAACTGAATACAGATAATCTTACCCTCAGAGATGCTTCAGTAAGTTTTTTCCTCAGACACCTTCCAGGCCTGGGCACAATTCTTGCCCCTGGTACAGCTCTTGTTCCAGCTCAGGTGGTAGCGAGGGGATTCTTCATGATGGCTCCCTCCCACTTTATTCTGTTCCACCCATTTATATAATCTTTTGCATAAGGCGGGAATCCTTTGTCCCTCTCTGGGTTCCCACCCCCTCTTTCTCAATGGAAAGACACCAGCTTAAGGATGGATTCCAGTTCAGATGACATGATCACATGTCATTGCAAGACTTCATTACCCACTTGCCAGCACACACGTATACAGGAAGACTTACAGGTAAAACAGAGCCATCTGCAGTCAATTGTTCTGGTTAATGGGAGTCATCAAGATTCCAAACCACCATTAATGGCCCACACTTTGCATAATTACAATAGGCCCTCAGAGTTATATTTTATATTTCTAGTTTCGAATACATTTATACAAATAGGATGATCACACTCAGTAGATTATAAGCTTTGTAATGATACCTTACAAGAGACCTTTTACATGAAGCATATTTCCGTTACATTATATTCACTCATTATCATATTTTTATAAAATCATAGACTGCAACGCCACAGTACCAATGATAAAGAACTGTAACAATTTTCTTGTATTAATGTCTTTATTGAGGTGTGGGTATCATCGTCCCATATATTCTTACATTCCTTAATTTTGGTGTCTATAGCTACATCAGCTTTTCACAAATTTAATTATTTCCTCTAAGTAAGTTAGAAGTTACTTTGTATAAAGTGAAAAGTTTCATGGATGTACTGATGGAATAAGAAAAACTACTCAATTTTTTGCATAGGTTTCCCTTTTTGTGAAAAATGTCTGAATCATAGGTATCAGTATACAGGAATTTTGGTGTCTTTTGTAAGTTTTCTTTCATCAACTGATCTAAATGTATTCTCTCTAAACAGTTGGCCAAATTTTGATATACCTATACATTCCCAAATGTCAAAAATACCCAGGCTTTTATTGGGGTCATATTCTATAGTATCTAGTATAGGCTTTAGAAGCGAGGGATATAGGCTTAGCTTTCCTGAGCAAATTATCCCAAGTTTCTATTGTTGCTTTTGTGGAAGGGTGGTTACATATTGATTTTGACATCTAGGTTCTTCTTCAAGTGATGTCCCTGTGGGTGCTCCATTTCAGGTGTTGGTGTGTCCCAGCACCGTTGATCAGAGATTTTTGGTAGCAGTGTCGGTCTGGGTCATGTGCACAGTGGTCATCTTGAGGCACCATTGGTGCCTCATCTAGTGTGCATGCGACCTGACAACCTTAGTTCCTTCTCAACTGTTCTCAGCCTGAGACGAAGCTCTATAGCAGTGTCGATGATTAAGCTAGAAGAAGAATTAGAAATAGTTAGCATTATTTAGAAATAGTTAAGTTTCAGTTAGTAGTTAGACAGTTTACCCTTTTTCTCCTACAAACAAACCAACCAACCCACCCACCCTTTGGTTTTTCATTAAAAGTTACCTCAGCAAGGGACTGTAACAACATGTCTGGTTTGCCAGGCTTTAAGAGATGCAACTCATGTAGAGACACTATACTCATTTCAGATGAGCATTCACTCTGTGTCCACTGCCTAGGTGAGTCGCACATACCACAAAAATGCACTCACTGCCACAATCTAAAAGCCAGAGCCAGGCAAGATAGACATCTCTGCCTGAAACTTATCCTTACGGAAAAGTCTCTCAGGCCAGCCTATGACCCCGAACAACAGAACTGCTCGACCAGGGACTCTCCAGGCACCTCCTCATCGATAGAGCCCTACCAAATTCATGGTCCATTTTGGTCAATTTTACAGTCATAGGATATTTTAAAAGTCATAAATTTAATTATTTCAGCTATTTAAATCTGAAATTTCACCATGTTGTAATTGTAGGGGTCCTGACCCATAAAGGAGTCGTGGGGGGTTGCAAGGTTATTGTAGAAGGGGTTGTGGTATTGCTACCCTTCTGTGCTGCCATAGGTGCTGACTCAGTGGGTGCTCCAGGGCTGGAGCACCCACGGGAAAAATTAGCTGGTGCTCTGCACCCACCGGCAGCCAAGCTGCCCCCCTCCTCGCCCGCTTCTTTCTCCCCCCCCCCCCCCCCCCCCCAAGTTCACCACTGTTCCCCCTCCCTCCCAGCGCTTCCCGCTGCCTAACAGTGGTTTGACGGCGCTTAGGACTTTCCGGGAGGGAGGGGGAGGAGCGGGGATGCGGCACACTCACGGGAGGAGGCGGAGAAGAGGCAGGGCGGGGCAGGGACTTGTGGGAAGGGTGTGGAATGGGGGCAGGAAGGGAGCGGGGCTGGGGACTTTGGGGAAAGGGGTGGAATGTGGGTGGGGTGAGGGCAGTGCAAGGGCGGGAAGAGGCGGTGCATGGGCAGGGCTAGGGGCAGGGTCAAGCACCCACCGGGCAGAGGGGAAGTTGGCACCTATGTGTGCTGCTGCTGGCGATAGTGCTGCCTTCAGAGATGGGCAGCTAAAAAGCAGCGGCTGCTGGCCAGGAGCCTAGCTCTGAAGGCAGCACCCAACCAGCAGCAGCACAGAAGTAAGGATGGCATGGTATGGTATTGCCACCCTTACTTCTGCACTGCTGCTGGTGGGACGCTGCCTTTAGAGCTGAGCACCTGGCCAACAGCCGCTGCTCTCCAGATGCTCAGCTCTGAAAGCAGCACAGAGGTGAGGGTTGCAATACCACAACCTCCCTAAAATAACCTTGTGACCTCTCCCCCTCCCCCCAACTCCCTTTTGGGCCAGGACTCCCAATTTGAGAAATTACTTTCTCCCTCATGAAATCTTTATAGCATAAGGTAAAAAGCACACAAAAGACCAAATTTCATGGGGGGAGACCAGATTTCACAGTCCATGACACGTTTTTCATGGCCGTGAATTTGGTAGGGCCCTACTTAGGGTGACCAGATAGCAAGTGTGAACAATCGGGACAGAGGGTAGGGGGGTAATAGGAGCCTATATAAGAAAAAGCACCAAATATCGGGACTGTCCGTATAAAATCGGGACATCTGGTCACCCTAGCACTACTCATAGGACATTGCAAAAACCCATTCCTCCATAAAACGAGGAAATGAGCCATTGTAAGGATAAGGCCTTTGTCTGCAGCCATATTGTAAGGCCCAGGGCCGGCTTTAGGAAGTGCAGGGCCCAATTCGAACATTTTCGGCGGGGCCCCGGCAGGGATGACAAAAAAAAAAAAAAAAAGTAAAAAAACCCCTTTCATTTCTTCCATGTATTATTTACTTTCCATAACTATATAAATAAAAACAAAATTATATATTACGTACATTGCTGGCTGGAGGTAGGGTCTGGCTGGAGGCAGGGCAAGGGGTGAGGGGCTGGCTGGAGATGGGCTGGCTGCAGGCAGGGCAGGGGGTGCGGGGACTGGCTGCAGGCAGGGCAGGGGGTGGCTGCAGGCAGGGCAGGGGGTCCCCTGCTTCTACTGCCCCGGCCCTTTAAATAGCCGAGGGAGCCCTGGGGAAGCGGCGGGGCTCAAGCGGCTATTTAAAGGACCGGTGCGGCAGTGGCAGCTGGAGCCCCAGCCCTTTAAATAACCCCCGGAGCCCCTCGCTACCCGAGGGCTCTGGGGGCTATTTAAAGGGCCCGGGGCTCCCCTGCTTCTACCGCCCCGGCCCTTTAAATAGCTGCCGGAGCCCTGGGGAAGCAGTGGGGCTCCTGCGGCTATTTAAAGGGCTGGGGCGGTAGAAGCAACGGGAGCCCCGGACTTTTTAAATAGCCCCCAGAGCCCCACAGCCCTACCCCAGGGCTCCAGAAGTGGGGCTCTGGTGGCAATTTAAAGGGCCTGGGGCTCCAGCCCCTGCTGGGAGCCCCAGGCCCTTTAAATTGCCCCCTGGGGAAGCCCGGCCGCCCCGTACGGCTTACTGGCGGTAGCAAGGGCGCGGGGCCCGATTCAGGGGAAATCGCCTGAATTGGCCTAAAGCCGGCCCTGGTAAGGCCTAAAGCATTCGTCTGCAGCCTGATTAAAAGAGCAGCCGCCATTAGCTGAGAAGCAGGAAGACACATCCACACATTCCATCTAAATTACATTAAAACAATGTAATATCAGGCTGTTAAGAAGGAGACCCCATCCTAATGGCACCCACTATCACCAGATAAAGAAACAGATCTTAAGATGGTTAAAGAAAGCCTAGTTTGATAGCATTGTGTTGATAAGTGATTTCTTGACAAATAGTTATCAATAGTTGTGCTTGTGAAATCCTCATTTCTTTATTGTTTTATCATTATGGTCCCCACTTCCCTATTGTTTATCTGTATGGTCTCTGTCTGGTTCTTTAATTGTTTCTGTCTGTTACATAATTAATTTTGCTAGGTGTTGATTAATTAAGATGGTGGGGTAGGATTGGTTAAAGAATTTTGTTACACTATGTTAGGATTGGTTAGTAAAATGTTAGTATAATGATTGGTTAAAGTATAGCTAAAAAGGACTCAAATTTCACTATATAAACTGGGGTCCAAAAGGAAGTTCTTTGGGAACCAACTCCAGGACACAGCCCCAAAGATCGGAGCTGCCAGACCTCAACATTCTGCCAGTGTCACCATGCAGAAACTGGAGTCTCCGAGATGGACCTGATCCTGACTGGCTATCAAGAAAAGTTCATCTGTCTTATTGGGAGTGGTGAGCACTGTATGTGTAATGTGTGCATTCTGTTTTTGATGATTTGTTAATAAATAGGTTATGTAGTATATTACTGTATAAGGCTCTTTCACTGGTAAAATGTCCTGCACACCTGCAGAAGTAGTATACACCTGGAGCCCTACGAATTGGGAAAGGGTGTGGGTACTTAAACTGACTAGGTTAGTTACACCCTGAACCCTACGAATTGGGTACGGGTGGCCCTGAGCCCTATGAACTGGGTATGGGTGGGTGCTTTTTGCCTGGAGCCCTACGAATTGGGAAAAGGTGGGGTGCCCTAATTTTGTGCAGGTAACGCCATGTCCACCCCATAGAGAGAACTGTTGAAAAGAAAATGGTCTCCTGCAAGGTCACTGTCCTTGGTGCCAACCACGTTGGAAGTGAGCACCTTTGAGACACTGGGAACCTCCAGTACCGCCCACCCCAGGACCTCTACCTTCTAGGTTAAGAAGTTGAGAGGCAAACACAATCCAAACTTCTCTTCTCTGGCACTGACAACACCGGTGAAAGTGATGGCATCACAGCCATCTCCAATGGCGATGCCTCCGGCACCAGTGCCATGAACAATATCGGCACTGACGGAGAGATCTAAGACGTCACCCCCGGCACCAGTCAAACTGCTGCATGCTCAACCGCCACTGACTATGGTACCATCAAAATCATCAGCAGACTGACTGACTCGGCATCAAAATTCTCGCATCTCGTTGTTTCACACAACATGCTGACATGATGGTGTCTTCCATTCCAGGCTCTCCATTATTCAGCACTGACAGCTCCCCAGTGCAGATGGCACTGGAGCAGCCAGATTCCCCCATTGCCCCACCTTTTTCCAGCAATGAGGATGATGACCAGGAGGAGGGCATCTTTTAATTACACCATTCCTCACCAATGGGCACAGAGTCATCTCTGGGACCCAGGAGATCCAGTGACCAGCACCCCTGAGACATGCAGCTCTGGTACAGACATCCACGGATGTACCCATCCATGCCCTTCCTAATCCAAGGGCCATAATGGGACCCATGGGTGACCTATAGGGCACATAACCACAGACCTCCTACCCCTCAGAAATGACATGTATGCTCCACAACAGACTCCTTACAGGACCCTTCGTAGCCCCTGAGAAGACAGGAGAGGATGGAGACGAAGACACAGAGCAGCATATTTCTCCTGTCCACAATTCATCTTCATCACTGGACCCACCCCTGACTGCAGCAGACAATTTTAAACAATTTCAGGAGTTATTCCAATTGGTAGCATAAAGCCAGAACGTCACTCTTGAGGAGGTGACAGAAAACCAGCACAAACTTCTTGAAATTTTACACACTTCCTTCACTTCGAAGATAGCTCTACCTATCAACAATGCACTGGTGGAACCGGCAGACATGGTTGCTGGCATTTGTCAGACTATTCCCCTGATATGCAAGAGAGCTGACTGAAAATACTGTGTACCCACAAGGGGGATGAGCTTACTTTTTTCGCACCCTCAGCCCAACTCCCTAGTGGTGGACGTGGCAAATCAATGAGGCAAACAGCTCCAGTACAGGTCTACACCTATAGATAAAGACTGGAAGAGACTAGACCTATTAGGCCGCAAGTCTATTCTTTGGCAACCTTACAGTTCCTCACAGCCAACTATGCTGCCCTCCTTGTGAGATATGATTATGATAATTATAACAAATTGAATGAATTCCTTCATGACATCCCCAAGGAAAAACGGGAACAATTCTAGGCTATCATTAGTGAGGGACAACTCATGGCCAGAACAGTATTACAAGCATCCCTCAATGTAGTGGACATGCATGGGCGGCAGGTGGAGCCCCCTTCAGGGAGGTAGCTCAGGCTCCGCTCCTTCCACCCACCCCTCCTGCAGCCAGAGGATCCCTAAAACCCCCCTCCCAATCCCCACAGCTAGTGTAGTGCGGAAAACTGCTATCTGTAGGAATTTGCTACATCAGATAGCAGTTTTTTACAATCCCTTACATATGAGTAACTGCTGCAGGTAGCAAATTCTTACAAGTAGCAGTTTCTCACACTATACCAGAGCCCCATGCGCCGTGACCCCCCCCCCCCGCGGAGAAGCCCTGAGCCTGCCCACCCCCCTCGGCCAGAGGAGCCCCAGGCCAGCCACAACCACGCATTCCTTCCCCACCCCCCGGATCACAAGCCGCCCACAAAGAAGCATCTTTCCAACTCTCCTCTGGAAGAAGCTTTTGATATGCCCCATACAGGTTCCAGGGTGGCTGAGGAGGTGGTATTTTCTACTCAGCTTCCCAGGTTCATCAGTAATCTCCCTGGAGTCCATGGAGATTACTGATGAACCCAGGAAGCTGAATAGCAAATACCACCTCTTTCAGGTGCTCTGGAACCTGCATGGGGCATAATAAATCAAAAACTCCTCCCCCCCCAAAACCCTGCAACTGGGGGTCCGGTGGCAGCGCCAGGGAAGGCTGAGCCTTCCCTGGCCTATTATATCTGCCACCCATGTGGACATGGCTGCACAAACGACAGCATGGCCATAGTCATGCACAGAGCATCATGGCTCCAATCATCCGGGATCCCGAAGGACCTCCAAACAAAGGTAGAGGACCCACAATTTGATAGAGAAAAACCATTCTCTGCCAAAACAGATGAAGTCCTTCATTCCATGAAGGAGTCACAGCAACACCTTCCCACGACAGCAAAGGTCATATGACTCTAAGAGACAGAGACCACGACCCCACAGATAGTGAAAACCGCATTCACAGTCTTCAACATCTCAAACAATGTCAGCCAAGCCGCACTTTTGAAACATTGGTCAAGGGTCTGAAAGACCTCACCTGACCAACAGTACCATCCACAGATACTACCCAATCCTTTGGCCACCGCCTATGCCCTTTTTATTACACCTGGGCCTCCATCACCACAGACCAATGGGTACTAGAGATAATATGGTTGGGTTACCCCATCATACCCACCCACCCACCCAACCTCCCTTCCCTGTCCCTTTTCAGGGATCCTTCTCACGAGCACCTTCTATGACAAGAAGTAAACCATCTTCTGCAATTGGGTGCCGGAGCAAGTTCCACTGCAACATAGGGGGAAGGGTTTCTAGACCCACTACTTCTTAACCCAGAAGAAAAATGGAGGATGGAGGCACATTTTAGATCTCAGAAAACTCAACAAGTTAGTACAACCCAAAGATTCAAGATGGTCACACCAGCGCTGGAAAGGGGGGGGGGACTAGTTCTCAGCCCTCTACCTATAAGATGCTTACTTCCACATCACCATATATCCCACACATAGACGGTTCCTATGGTTCATAGTGGGAAATGACCACTTCCAATGCAGAGTACTACCATTTAGACTTTCGACTGCTCCAAGTCTTCTCCAAAACCCTTGTGGTAGTAGTAGCACATCTACGCAGACAAGGGATAATGATATTCCCATACCTAGACAATTGTTTACTGAAGGGTGCCACCTGATCAGAAACAGACATCACTCAAAGGACTATCACCCTTTTTCAGACCCTAGGGTTACAAATAAACAAAAAACAAAACAAAATCAACCTTAGTCCCCTGTAGCAAGGTCGACACTCACCGGTGCAGCGCCTCCTGCTGGTCATCTGGGAATTAGCTCTTTTCCAGCTCCAGAGTGCCCTCTGCTGGCCGGTGTCTCGCCTGCCACTGGGCCCCCCCATGTCCCTCCTGGACCCCTTTACCTCGAGATTCTGCTCCAGCAGTACCCCAACACTCTGAGTCTCCCCTCCCAGGGGAACCCCCAACCCTCTACACCCACCTTGCCTTAGTGGTTACTGCTAGTCATCATCTAGCCCCCTTTCACTGGGGCCGACTGCAGTCTGTAATCCACTCATCACTGGCAAGGGGGTAGGACCAGCTGCCTCTGCCTAATCCCAGGCTGCACTTCCCAGCCCCAGTACCTGCATAGGCCTTTATCCTCAGCCTGCGGAGTTGCCATGTTGGAACTCCCCAGCTCCTCTTTCTCTTTCTTCCCCTTGCACTGCACTGCACTGCACTGCACTGCTCCAGGTACCCTATTCCCAGGCAGTTAGGTTCTTCTCTCTCCACAGCTAGAGAGAGACTGACCCAGCTCCTCCTGAGCCCTTATAACAGGGCCAGGCATGGCCTGATTGGGGCGTGGCCCCAGCTGCGCTGCTTCCCCAATCAGTCTAGCCTTTTTCCACCAGAGCAGGGTAACTGCCCCACTACATCCCCGTACAACAATTGGACTTCTTCAGAGCTCACCTGGACTCAATAGAGGCCAGGGCATCACTTCCAATACCCAGATTCCTGACACTGAACAACCTTATCTTGGTAGTCACAAACAGCCCACAGGTATCAGCACGCACCTGCCTACAACTACTAGGTCACATGGCAGCCATCACTTTCGTAGTAAGGCACACTCGACCATAGGTGCTGAGCTTTCTTTTTCCCTGGGGCTGCTCTACCTCCACCCTCTCCCTGAGGCCCCACCCTTGCTCTCCACCCTCCCCCAAGTGCCTCCCCCAGCTCCCAAACAGCTGTGGCTGGTGGGTGCTGAGCACCCTTTTTTTTTTTCCCTTGGGTACCCCAGCCCCGGAGCACTCACGGAGTCAAAGCCTATGCGTCCAACTACATATGCATTTCCTACAAGGCTGGCTAAGTTTGGTATACATATTAAACAAGCACAGCCAGAACAAAAGTCCAACAGTGACACCAAATGTCCAGCAATCACTATAGTGGTGGACATGGCTGGAGAATGTGTGCACAGGGGTTCCCTTTCAACAGACCAACTATACTGATCACAACAGATACCTCGCTGATTGGCTGGGGTGCCCATGCAAACCAGCATATGATCCAAGGGAGGTGGTCTCCCCGGAGACACAGTTGCACATCAACCTCCTCAAACTATGCACAGTTTGCAATGTGTGTGTTCACTTCCTCCCAGTGATAAAGAACAAAACAATACAAGTAATGACCGACAACACTGCATGCATGTTCTACATAAATCGACAAGGAGGAGCTTGCTGCCGCTCCTTATGCATCAAGGCCATGAAGTTGTGGAACTGGTGCATAACCCCACAAC
The DNA here is from genome assembly GCF_002925995.2 of Terrapene triunguis. Taxonomy (NCBI): domain Eukaryota; kingdom Metazoa; phylum Chordata; order Testudines; family Emydidae; genus Terrapene; species Terrapene triunguis. Next base: position 8,548,439 of record NW_020664563.1, on the reverse strand, counting down.
ATCAGCATCACTGCTTCCTATCTACCCAGTCACCAAAACACGAGGGCGGACACATTAAGCAGACAATTTTCTCAGGACCACAAATGGGATCTGCGCAGCAGCGTCTTACAACCCATATTCCAATGATGGGGGTCCCCCTCATCGACCTATTCATGACACCACAAATGCCCACACTTTTGCTCGTGATCCAGACTGGGACCCCAATATCTAGGGGATGCCTTCTGTGGTGGGGCCAGACTACCCCGCCTTAACCCGGAAGGAGTTAAGCCCCAGGGACTGTGTGGCGGGGCCAAACTACCCCGCTTTAACCCAGAAGGAGTTAAGCCCCAGGGACTGGCAGCGGAAGTCCCGCCTTCCCGGGCAGACTGGGCATACTCCAAGTGCTACAGGAGTATAAAGGGTGGGAGGCCAGCTCATTCTGGGCTGGAGCCTGTAGGAGAAGGACCTGCCGGGGGAGCGCCTGCAGCGGATCAGCCACAGCCCCTGACTGCACCGGGAAGAGACGCTGTCCACGGCCTACCTGCGCCCCAGCGATTGGGGGAGACCCAGGAGATGACCGAATCCGACGAGTACCAAGGACCCGACGACTCTTGGGAGACCCCAATGGAGAGCCTGGTAGGAAGGGACCCCGGGAGGGTGACAGAGTGGTACCTTCCCTCTCCCCCCCTCCCCCGGGGAAACTCAGCGTGTTTCGGTCGGAACCCCCCGCTGAGTTGGTGGCAAACCACTACGCTACTGTTAGGGCCCCGGGTCGGGGCCCCCCTACTGGGGCTGTCGCACCCCAATGGTAAAGACTCTGGCCGCTAGGCCACGCTACCCTCCACC
>NW_020664563.1:8473600-8547604 GCF_002925995.2 Terrapene triunguis | reverse complement strand
GTGGCGGATAGTCCACGCCGCTCGCAAACTTAGGGGCGTGGACCGTCACACCTTCCTAATCAGATGGGATGCACCTCTTCTTTATGCATTCCCACTGATACCAATGCTCTCACGGGTGATACACAAGATATGTGCCTAGAAAGCTACGATCATACTAATAGCCCCAATGTGGCCCAGACAGACCTGGTATCCTTACTTGATACACATGGCGACCTGCACTCCATGAACTCTCCCACTCAGGCCAGACCTGCTCTCACAGAATGATGGTCAGATTCTCCACCTGAATCTGGAAAAACTTCACTTGAAGGGTTGCCTCCTCCATGGCTGCATCATGATGAGTTAACCCTTTTGGAACAGGTTAAACATGTATTATTAAACTGCAGGAGATTAATCATGCATGCTACTTACCTCCAATAATGGAAAAGATTCTCCTTATGACATCAGAACAAACGAATAACCGCAGTTATGGCACCATTTCTTTTGGTGTTAGACTACATACTAGAATTAAAAAATTCAGGACTTTCAACAAGCTCACTGCCATTACCGCCTTCCATCACAAGATCGACGGAGTGTCATTTGCGCACCCGATTACTAAATACTTTCTCACAGAGATGCAGAATGTTTATCCAGAAATACGTAACCCTACACCACCATGGGACTTAAATCTGGTCCTCAGAGGCCTCATCAGACCTCCATTTGAACCATTAGATACCTGCTCCCTAGTTCACCTATCAATGAAGGTAGCATTCTTGGTCTCAATCATGTCCATGTGACTAGTAAGCAAAATAGGAGCTCTCTCAGCGAACCCTCCATACACCATATTTTTCAGGTACAAGATCACCTTGAGACCACACCCCAAATTCATACCCGAAATATCCTCTTCCTTTCATCTCAACCAACCAATCCATCTGCCTACATTCTATCCCAAACCTCATGGAAACACACAGGAGGCTATCCTACATACCCTGGATATCAGACGTGCAATTGCATTCTACCTGGACAGAACTAAGCCTTTCAAAAAGTCTCCAAGGCATTCCAGAGGCTCTGCCATATCCACACAGAGACTATCAAAATGGATCTCCACTTGCATCCATTTCCGTTATCAACAAAACAAAACAGATCCCCCATCAGGGATCAGAACTCATTTGACGAGAGCAATGGCTACCTCAATAGCCTTCCTGAACAACATACCAATCATAGACATATGTAGAGCCACCACCTGGGCCTCAGAACATACTTTCATGAATCACTATGCGATAACTCAGTGCTCAGACTCAAATGCAATGCTAGGAGTAACAGTACTAACCTCATCTCTACATACAACTCTGAAGACCCTTCCATCCACAGGGATTCACTGCTCTACAATCACCTGAAGTGGAGCACCCACAGGAACATCACTCGAAGAAGAGAAGATTACTCATCCTGTGCAGTAACTGAGATTCTTCAAGATGTGTCTCCCTGTAGGTGCTCCCCTACCCCTCCCCTCCACGTCGGAGTTCGCAGTATGGACTCTATGATAGAGAGAGTGATGGGGTCAGGTTACGTATGTGCTAGCTGAGGTGCCAACAGCACCGCGAGACGACCATTGCGCACATGTGACCCAGATGGACTCTGCTACTGAAAATCTCTGATCAACGGCCCCAGGAAGCACCAACACCTGAAGTGGAGCACCCATAAGGACACATATCTCAAAGAACCTGTTACTGTACAGGGTGAGTAACTTTCTCTTCTCTTTATCCAGATCTCATGGAGTTTGATTGCACAGTAATAAGCTTGAATCTCTTTCCAGTGCTTTTTAAGGTTTGGTGTTATCCACTACCTCAAGTTTCTAATCTGTCTGGCTTGGTAATAGAACTTAACGTTTGGTAAAGAGAATACTCCCTTTTTACATGGCCCTTGTTAAGTAGATGCATAACTGTGGGTTTCTTATTTCCCCAGCTGAATTTGTTTATCAGGGATTGCTATTAATTTAAGACTTCCCAAGACTAAAATCAGATGTGTTTGGAAAAGGAAGTTAATTAAGAGTAAGATTAATTTTAAATGCCACAGTTTTTTGCCTCACCATGAAATTTCCTACTTCAAGTTTTCTAGATCTGTTCTGATTTTCTTAATCAGAAGAGTATAATTATTATGTAAGTCTTGCCATCTTTTAGAAATGTGTATTCCCAGCTATCTTACTGAAGTAGTTACCCATTTGTATTTTTTATATTTTTCTGTAGATCAGAACCCACGCCTACATCCCGTAAATCTGAATTATCGTAGTTTACTTTAACTCTGACACTTTGCCACATTATAAGATTTTTGTTGTTGTTGTTGTTCTTGCAATTCTAGTAGTATGTGAGCTGGATTTGTAACAAATGCCATGACATCGTCCACATGAAAGCTGATTTGTGTTGTTTCCTATTCATATTAGTATTGTTTCTGATTGATTGGGCAAATGACTCCAAGTCATGGTGACTTCTTTTACCATGGCAAAAAGAAGGTGATAATGGATATTCTTGGTATGTGCCTATAAAAAGGGGGAATTTTTCTGATAGATCTCCATTTACTTTTATGGTAGCATATGGGTTGGAATATAAAATGGAAATGCAATTTTGAAATTTAGGGCCTAAACCAAATGTATCTACGGTATCTTTTAAGAACTGCCAGTTCAGTCAGTCAAAAGCTTTATCTTCATCTAGTGGTAAAAAATGATGGATCTCATTAGTAGAGTCTGAAGAAGATCAGGAATAAAATTCTGAATGTTGTCAGCTCTCTGTTCAATACAAACCCTGTCTGATCTTTTAATACATCTAGGTAACAATTTTCAGTCTATTTGCTAGTATTGAAACATAAATTTTTGCATCTTGATTTAATAGGAATATGAGCCTGTAAGACACATAGTTGGATAACTTCTTAGCACGTTTTGTAACTACAATTTGTGCACCTCTCCCAGTATACAGGATATTTATTTCCTTTTGATATTTAATTGACGACATCTATTAATTGTCATATTAATTGTGCCCTAAAAAAATTAGAGCATTCTGGAGGAAATCCATCAGGGCCAATGGCTTGACCATTTTTAGGGGACTTGATAACTTATAGGACTTCCTCTGGTTTAATATCTTTCTCCATGGCATCTAGGTCTAGGTGTTCTAGTTTGGGTACATTAGCTTTAACTAATTATTTCTTTATCAGCTTATGGTCAGCTGACTCTAAGGAGTAAAGCCTCCTATAGAAGTCTGCAAAAGCCTCACCCATTTTGGGCCAGTTGCCATTTCATTTGGCGCCTTCCAGACTAGAACTATGATTTTACTTTCTTTTAATGTTGTTAGCATATTAGCTAATTATTTATCACTTTCATTACCCTTTTTCATAGTATAATTTTGTGTATCTGATTATCTGGTCATTTTTTTTCTGTTTCAAGTAAATCTAACTTACTTCTAGTTTCTTCATTTTTAATATATTTTCTGTGATTGATTTGTCTGGTGTAACTTTAAATTGTTCAACCTTCTTGAGTAATATTTGCACTTCTTTTTTGAGATAGGATTATTTATTAAGCTGCCCCTAATCACTACTTGGAAGGCATCCTATAGAGGACTTCTTAAAATCTGGTCTGCAGTTTTCTTTAAATATTGTTTAGTTTCCTGTCTGATATCTTGAATTCTTTTCTGGTCATACAGAAGTGGGATATTTTATCCCCATCTTTTCACTGTAGGTTTGTCTTCCCAGTTTCTAATAAGAAGCCAAACTGGAATGTGATCTAACCAGGGGATGCAGCCTTGCTGTGCTGATGTTCCTGTATTAAGTAAAAATCTAAAGATTAGAATCATATCAATTCTTGTATATATTCTGTTAGGTACTGAAAAGGAGTTGGTGCTTACCTTTCTGGATGATGGCTCCAGAAGGCACACAACTCAGGCTTATGACAGATGTCTTCTATCTTCTCTGTCAGCTCTCTCTTTCTAGCACTTTAATTCTGTTCTGTAGCAGTGCCTGTCTCAAATCTCTCCCCTTTTCCTGTTTCCAGACCACTCACTCTAACCCCAGTTTGCTGATATCAGGCTTAAATTCATCAGTTTGATATTTAGGAAGGATTTTGGAGATCTAAACTCAGAAATTAGCTCACAAAAATCTTCTTTAGTGATAGGGATCGCTGTTAGGGTGGCCAGTAGTTCCAGGAATGGCATGGCTCCATCCCCACTGGAGTGACCTCGCCTGCAAGGTCACAGGACGGAGCAGCATCCTCTTCAAAATGGCATACACTATCCGATACTGGATAAAACTATGTTGGTTTTACCAGATGGGGACAAACCACCCAAAAAGAGAACAGTCTGGTTTAAAATTGGATGAATGGCCTCCCTATCCCGCTCTCCTGCTCCCTTTCTTCTGAGGGATTTGGTCCTGGCAGCTGCAATCTTGGAATTTTTCCATCTCAGCTGTTCTGCAGTCTCACTGCCTTGTGAGTTCCTTTTCTGGAAATACTGATGTAAGCAGAGTCAGAATAAGCTCTACCCTGACATCTGGTGGTGTCAGGGTAGAGCTATGGAAAAGGACTTCAGAGGCTGATCTCGTTTGCATGGGCACACCCACCTTGCCTAGCATGATGGGACTGGTTGCCCAGATGGTAACTTTGGCTGCTGTGGGATCCCCAGTCTCTTTGTTATTGGGGCAGGAGTAAAAAAGTGCTGTTATCCTGGTTATGTGAATCAAGGACAGTAGAACTGTACTTGGCATTTTATGACTGAGGGACTCACCCTCAGCTAAGTAGAACTCGCCAGGCAAGGGACATGGGTTCCAAAACCCAGTGAATTGAGAGAGGCTGGGGAAAAGTATATGTAATGGTTAGTGTGGGCCCCAAACACCACTTTGACCCATTCTCTCTCCACTGTTTAATAACAGAGCTAATTTTGACTCCATTAGGAGTCTTGTTATATGTTGCAAGGCTGAAATCACTGATACTCTGGGCATGGTTGTGAGTGTGCCAGCACTGATGCTCTCCTATTAACAGCTGAAATCATTGAGAGCTGTGTTAAGTGGGATTGGGGGGGCTGAAGACATAGTGGTGAGTGGCTAGCAGGGTGGCTGGCAGAGAGGAGTGGCTTGTGGTGAAGACTGCAGCAGAACTCCATTGAGAAGTGTGGCAATCAGTTGTGATCCCTTCCACCCAGGCTGGGAGATAAACTCTGCAGATGAACTCTGGGGGGCTGCACTGACCAAGGACAAAAACTGTGGGTGGGGTGACTTTTGGGTTACTGGACTCAAGAACCAAAGGGAAAGGACACTGCCCAATCTGCTTGGGGGAGGGGGGGTCTTCTTGTTCATGGTTTGTGTTTATAAACCCTAGTTGTGGGGTTTTCCCAATTTAATGCTGAGTTGTTTACCTCATGTTATTAAAGATTTTTGCTACACCAAGACTGTGCTTGCCTCTTTGAGGTGCCCAGGCGTGTGTGTGTAATTTTCCCAGGTCACTGGGTGGGGGCTCGAGCCGATTTTGCATTGTATTGTTGAAAGGGAACCCTTATGTGCTGAACCCGGCCCTTGCTGCTGTCCACTCTGCCTGGCAGAAGGGTTACACTTCTTCAGATTGTTCTCTTTACATGGAGTACCCATCTAAGAATTAGGAGAGGCTTCCTGGGAAGTCATGGGGGCTGAGGAGCAGCACTAATTGTGCCAGCTTCAACATGGAGCTAAAGGCTGAAGCAGCCATTCAGCTCTAGTGATGTCACTTCCCTGTTCTCTTCAATTTAAAACAGAAAAGTAAATAATGTTACATGTAAAAGTCAGCTTGCCAAAGATAAGTGAATGTATACTGCAGTAATGGGGGATAGTCAATTATAATTCAGAAATTTCTGCATTCAGAACTGAAATTAAACCTTTGTGATGTAACATGGCAACTTTTTAACTGCACAATAACTAAAGACAGTAAGTGAAGAATAATATTGTGTCAATTGTAACATAAGGGGGGAATCTTAGGCAAGCAGAAAGCTTTTATCCATGTTGGAATCTGGCCAGGATACTGGGACTGGTAAGCAGAATCTGATAAAATAAGTAAGGAATTCACCATACAGCTGTAACCTCCAAAAAAGTCATCTAAAAAAACATATAAAGAAATTTTTGACAAAACATACTTCAGCCAAAGAGGATCTTCTTGTGAACAGTTTACCAAACACAAACTGCAGCTATACATTTATTTTGTTTCTTTTCTGGTTATAGTCTCAAAACTCTTCAAAAAATGAGACTAGGGTTGTTTTAAAATGTCTCTCTCTCCAATGAGCTAAACAGACACAGATTCTAAAAAATGAGTTCTCCTGGAGTGAGATCTGAATAAGAGGTTAGTTCCTGTGGATTCCTCTCTTAACTAACTGTGCTCTTTACAGTCACAAACTTTAGGATATTGTTCTATTTTTGTACGTTTCAACATGTATTTCTCTACTTCAGTGAATATAAAGTACCATGCCTGCAATGCATATTTCTGTATGGGGACAAATTCACCCCACTCTAACTCTGCTGAAGACAGTAGAATTACACCAGGGATTAATTTGACCCTTTATCTTTATTTTCTTAAGGGAACTGAAGACTGTTTCCTAGAAGATGTTTTTTGTGGGGTTTCCTGTCTGATGGCATCACAAACTAAGTTACAGATGCATGGAACTAAAAATTCACTGGGGATAGCATCAACCGAGAAAAACCATGAGATAAGCAACTTGTCATAGCAACATTTTTACTACTGGTGTAAAAATATTTGACTTCATACAGTTAAGACAGAGAGCTGCTTTTATTTGTTATCAGTAGGGCTCCATGTTTGTCATGGAGGTCACGTAAGTGGACCTCTGTGACTTCTGCAGGGGCCAATGTGGCTGACCCCAGGGCTGCTCAAGCAGATGGCCTTGGAGCCAGTTGCTCAGGTGACCCTGGGGACAGCCACACCGGCTGCTGCTGGAGTGGCTCTGAAGCCAACCGCTCGGGCGGCCCCACAGGCACCCGCACCCGCCCCTGCTTTGGCGGCCCTGGGCAGCTGGGTCCACAGACCGCCTGAGCAGTGGTCCTGGGGGCAACAGGAGCAACTGCAGCTCCTAGCAGTGGTCCTGGGCAGCTGGAGCAGCAGCTGGTCCCAGGACGCCCTCCCTCCTCCCCCACTAAGATTCAATCATGGGTATTTTTAATAAAAGTCATAGACAGGTCACGGGCCATGATCTTTTGTTTCTTGCCCATGACCTGTCCGTGACTTTTACTAAAAATACCCGTGATTAAATCATAGCCTTAGTTATCAGCGTACTCTGCATTAGCATAGAAGGTGAGACAAATTCCATTGGGAACATTATTTAGGGAGCATTTATATTGGTGTTATAATTGCTTTCAAGTACATGTTTGTACAACACAGTGTGTCTAGTGGTTAGAACAGGAGACTGAATTTGGAGATCTAGCTTTCATTCCTCATTTTCCCAGTACTTGCTATATGGACTTGAGCAATTCACTTATTCTCACATTATAGTTAGAATACTGAGACACAGAGAGGTTAACACCTACCTCATGTGGGGAAAGGGTGTGTGATAATTACATAATGTTATGGGACTCCGAACTCAATGCTTGACAGAAAATTAAAAAATAAATAAATAAAAGATACACTTTTTAAAATCGGCATTTCTAATAGTTTGGTTAAATTATAAGTATCTAGATCTCAAATTGCCTCTTACATGGAGGTTATTTCTCCCTAAGGGAGAGTTAGTAGGTTTAAATTGGAGATTATATTTTATAATTTGTATTACAGTGGCACCTATAGGCCCTAATTTAGATCAAGGTCCCCTGTGGCTAGGCCCTGTGCAAACAAAGTAAAGATAGCCCATGCCCCAGAGATCTTGCAATCTAAATAGATAAGACAAACAAATGGTGGGAGAGAAAATAGACAGAGTGGGGAAGTGATTTGCCCAAGGTCACACAACAGGTAAGTGTGAAAGTTTGGAATAGAACCTGGGTTTCGTGACACCCCAGTTCTGTACTCTTTCTCCTAGACCAGTGGTTCTCAAACTTTTTTTATCGTGGACCACTTGAAAATTGCTGAGGGTCTCAGCGGACCACTTAATGATCTTTCCGAATGTTGTTTATACTGTTAGATAACTATTGTAAAGCACTTTTATCCAAAGTGCTATATTAATAAAACCTTAATAATTATTAACTTTTTTTGTTCTACAAATAAAAGCACACAACTCATATTTTAATATCAGTAGTCGTATCTTTCTAATGCAATGGATGTGCCCTCTCTCCCCTGCTGTGGCAGCCCCCAAGCTGGGCCTGGGAAGGAGGGGGTTCTCTCCCCTACCACAGAGCTGAGTCTGGGAAGGAGGGCCATCTCTCCCTGCAGCCGCAGCCCTGGAGCTGGGGAAAGTCTTCTCTTTCTCTGGCCGCCGCAGCCCTGCATGTCCCAAATTCCCCCCACCCCTTCTTCTCACCCCACTGCCCCCTCCCACCTACCCCCTATTCCCCCAAGGCCATCACCTCACCGTACATGTGCTTCTTCTCCAGGGTCCAGGCACCTAATTTGTGGAGCCACACCTGCACAGCTCCACTAATTAGGTGGGTGGCCCTTCATTCTCTCGTGTGTGGCCACACAGGTGCGCACCTTAGAGGGAACTAACTGCAGACCACCTGAATGGAGCGCACCTTAGAGGGAACTATCTACAGACCACAGTTTGAGAACCTCTATCCTAGACTTTACTGTCTCATGCATACAATGAGAAATCTGATATAGAGGACCCTCTCTAAAATGTAACTTTTCTTAATAAATAATAATGGATTCTTAAATTATATTTAGGCTTAGTATCGTGCAGAGCAGCTGCAATTAATCCTTAAAGTTAAGACTGTCATAATCCTTTATAGTCACCATCCAATGATCCTCATCTTGAGCTAAAAGAAATGGTGTTAGTGCAAAGCGTGAATAAATAATTTTACAAGAGAGGAAGACAGAACAGACTGTAACATAAGCACTACTGGATGAAGGGAAAGAAAAATAAAGGGTGCATACTTCATGCTAGTAGGATATGGAGAAAAGGAAATGTTTCATAATAAACCAGAGAACCAAAGTGCAAGTACTAGCAGTTTGCAACATGAAGAAGCAGCAGCATGTAGCACTTTGCATAGGCATTCAGATTCATTGGCTAGTATCCTGTAGTTACTTCAGCAGAGGGCACCAGGAGAATAATTGAGTGTGTTAAGTCAACTACGACTTACTGCTATGACCAACTAATATTAAACAAAACTTTGACATTCTTGGGGTATGTCTACACTACGGGATTAATCCGAATTTACAGAATTTGATTTTTGGCAACCGATTGTATAAAGTCGAGTGTATGCGGCCACACTAAGCACATTAATTCGGCGGTGTGCATCCATGTACCGAGGCTAGCGTCGACTTCCGGAGTGTTGCACTGTGGGTAGCTATCCCATAGTTCCCGCAGTCTCCTCCGCTCATTGGAATTCTGGGTTGAGATCCCAATGCATGATGGGGCCAAAAACATTGTCGCGGGTGGTTCTGGGTACATCCTCCCCCTCCCTCTGGGAAAGCAATGGCAGACAACCTTTTCACGCCTTTTTCCTGGGTGAACAGTGCAGACGCCATACCGCGGCAAGCATGGAGCCTGCTCAGCTCAAGACAGCAGTCATGAACATTGTAAACACCTCGCGCGTTATCGTGCAGTTTATGCTGAACCAGAACCTGCAAAACCAGGCGACGAGGAGTAGGCTACGGCAGCGCGGCAACGAGAGTGATGAGGACATGGACATGGAATTCTATCAAACCGCAGGCCCCAGCGCTTTGGAGATCATGCTGTTAATGGGGCAGGTTATAGCCGTGGAACGCCGGTTCTGGGCCCGGGAAACAAGCACAGACTGGTGGGACCGCACAGTGTTGCAGGTGTGGGACGATTCCCAGTGGCTGCGAAACTTTCGCATGTGTAAGGGCACTTTCATGGAACATTGTGACTTGCTTTCCCCTGCCCTGAAGTGCCAGAATACCAAGATGAGAGCAGCCCTCACAGTTGAGAAGCGAGTGGCGATAGCCCTGTGGAAGCTTGAAACGCCAGACAGCTACTGGTCAGTCGGGAATCAATTTGGAGTGGGCAAATCTACCGTGGGGGCTGCTGTGATGCAAGTAGCCAAAGCAATCACTGAGCTGCTGCTACGAAAGGTAGTGACTCTGGGAAACGTGCAGGTCATAGTGGATGGCTTTGCTGCAATGGGATTCCCTAACTGTGGTGGGGTGATAGATGGAACCCATATCCCTATCTTGGCACCGGAGCACCAGGGTAGCCAGTACATAAACCGCAAGGGGTACTTTTCAATGGTGCTGCAAGCACTGGTGGAGCACCAGGAATGTTTCACCAACATCAATGTGGGATGGCCGGGAAGGGTTCGTGACGCTCGCGTCTTCAGGAACACTAATGTGTTTAAATGGCTGCAGCAAGGGATTTACTTCCCAGACCAGAAAATAACCATTGGGGATGTTGAAATGCCTATAGTTATCCTTGGGGACCCAGCCTACCCCTTAATGCCATGGCTTATGAAGCCATACACAGGCAGCCTGGACAGTAGTCAGGAGCTGTTCAACTACAGGCTGAGCAAGTGCAGAATGGTAGTAGAATGTGCATTTGGACGTTTAAAGGGTCACTGGCGCACATTACTGACTCGCTCAGACCTCAGCCAAACCAATATTCCCATTGTTATTGCTGCTTGCTGTGTGCTCCACAATCTCTGTGAGAGTAAGGGGGAGACCTTTATGGCGGGGTGGGAGGCTGAGGCAAATCGCCTGGCTGCTGAATACGCGCAGCCAGATACCAGGGTGATTAGAAGAGCACACCAAGAAGCGCTGCACATCAGAGAAGCTTTGAAAACCAGTTTCATGACTGGCCAGGCTACGGTGTGAAAGTTCTGTTTGTTGAAAACCCGCCCCCTTGATTGACTCATTCCCTGTAAGCAAACCACCCTCCCCCTTTCGATTACAGCTTGCTTTCAAAGGAAATAAAGTCACTATCATTTAAAAATCATGTATTCTTTATTAATTGATTATAAACATAGGGAGAGAACTGACAAGGTAGCCCGGGTGGGGTTTGGGAGGAGGATAGGAGGGAAGGAAAAGGCCACTAAAAAAGTTCAAAGTAATGACAGCCTTTTGCTTGGGCTGTCCACTGGGGTGGAGTGGGAGGGTGCATGGAGCCTCCCCCCTGCGTTCTTACACGTCTGGGTGAGGAGGCTATGGAACATGGTGAGGGAGGAGGGAGGTTATACAGCGGCTGCAGCGGCACTCTGTGATCCTGCTGCCATTCCTGAAGCTCCACCAGACACCGGAGCATGGCCGTTTGATCACGCAGCAGCCCCAATGTTGCAGCCTGCCACCTCTCATCTCGAGCGTCCCTCATGGCCTCACGTTCACTGGCATCTTTCCTGTACTTTGATACCGTATCCTTCCACTCATTCAGATGAGCTCTTTCATTGCGGGTGGATTCCATGATTTCAGAGAACATTTCGTCTCGCGTCTTTTTTTTTCGCCACCTTATCTGAGATAGCCTTCGGGATGGAGGAGGGAGGCTTGAAAAATTTGCAGCTGCGGGAGGGAGGGAAAAAAGGGAGAGAAGTATTTTAAAAGATACATTTTACAGAACAATGCTTATACTCTTTCATGGTGAACAACACTATTCACATTACATAGCACATGTGATTTTGGTACAAGGTCGCATTTTGCAACTTAATATTGAGTGCCTGCGGCTTTGGTGTTAGAGATCACAGATGCAGGTCCGGGCAACAGAATTCGGCTTGCATGCGGCCATGGTAAGCCATTGTCTTTTGGCTTCTGCAGCCTTAAAGCAGCGCCCTCCTTTCCCACATACCAAGCAAAGCCCGTTGAGTGCTGCGGTTTTCCTGTTAACGTGCAGCAGCAGAAACCAAACTAACCCCCCCCATCCAATTCTCTGGGATGATCGTTTTATCCCTCCCCCCCACCGCATGGCTGGTATCAGGGAAGATCCCTGCAGAAACCAAACTACCCCCCCCCCCCCCCCGCCCAATCCAAGTTTCTGGGATGATCGCTTTACCCCTCCCCCCACCACATGGCTGGTATCAGGGAAGATCCCTGCTAGCCAAACGCGAAAAGCTCAGCGCCACTGATCCTCCCCCCGCCCTGTGCTTGGCTAACTGCAGGGAAGGATTTCTTTTCAGCCACAGGCAAACAGCCCAGTAGGAATGGCCACCTCTGTCCCCTTAAATTCCCGTATTTCAACCACATTACCATGAACGATATCACTCTCCTGAGGATAACACAGCGAGATAAAGAACGGATGTTGCTTGAATGCCAGCAAACACCGGGACCATACGCTGCCAGGCTTTGTCATGCAATGATACCAGATTAATTGCTACTAGCATGGCGTGGTCAAGTGTCCTACCATGGAGGACGGAATAAGGCTGCACTGCCCAGAAACCTTGTGGAAAGGCTTTTGGAGTAACTCTAGGAGAGCTTCATGGAGATGTCCCTGGAGGATTTCCGCTCCATCCCCAGACACGTTAACAGACTTTTCAAGTAGCTGTACTGGCTGCGAATGCATCCCAAGTCCTCAGGGCAAATTAATCATTAAAAAACGCTTGCTTTTAAACCATGTTTTATATTTACAAAGATACACTCACTGGAGGTCCCTTCCATGGCCTCATTGTCTGGGGGTTGGGAGGGTACTTCAGTCAAGCTGAGAAAAAGATCCTGGCTGTTACGGAGAATGGAGTGCTGTGTGCTCTCCGCAAGCTCGTCGTCATCCTCCTCCTCCTCATCTTCCCCGTCCGCAGAATCCTCAGGCATGGCTGAGATTACCCACGCCTAAGAATCCACAGTCAGAGGTGGGGTCGTGGTGGCGGCCCCCCCTAGAATTGCATGCAGCTCAACGTAGAAGCAGCATGTCTGCGGCTCTGACCCGGAGCGACCGTTTGCCTCCTTTGTTTTTTGATAGGCTTGTCTGAGCTCCTTAACTTTCACGCGGCACTGTAGTGAGTCCCTATTGTGGCCTCTCTCCATCATGCCCTTGGAGATTTTTTCAAAAGTTTTGGCATTTCATCTTTTGGAACGTAGTTCTGCTAGCACAGAATCCTCTCCCCATATAGCGATCAGATCCAGTACCTCCCATACGGTCCATGCTGGTGCTCTTTTTCGATTCTCAGACTGCATGGTCACCTGTGCTGATGAGCTCTGCGTGGTCACCTGTGCTCTCCACGCTGGGCAAACAGGAAATGTAATTCAAAAGTTCGCGGGGCTTTTCCTGTCTACTTGGCCAGTGCATCCGAGTTCAGATTGCTGTCCAGAGCAGTCACAATGGTGCAATGTGGGATAGGTCCCGGAGGCCAATACCGTCGAATTGCGGCCACACTAACCCTAATTCGAAATGGCAATGTCGATTTCGGCGCTACTCCCCTCGTCAGGGAGGAGTACAGAAATTGATTTTAAGAGCCCTTTATTTCAAAGTAAATGGCTTTGTTGTGAGGACGGGTGCAGGGTTAATTCGATTTAACGCTGCTAAATTCAAACTAAACTCATAGTGTAGACCAGGCCTTGGTGTTGCAGCCCTTCATTCTTTTGTGCTATGACGTCTTGGGTGGGTTTTTTTGTTTGGTTGGTTTGGTTTGTGGTTTTTTTGTCTGTCATGACTGCAGGGGAGTTTTCACTGCTGAGTGACACAGGATACACCTTCATGGACCAAGAGTGCTGGAGAACAAGTTGGATTAAGAATTAAAACAGTGCACATCACTAATGTCTAGGCAACCAGATAGGCAGGACCAGCTTTAGATTTTGTGGAACTTAATAAGAAGTAAGAGATGTGGGATCCCTGAAAGATGACAATGCATAACATCTGAGGTGATAGGGTGTGGCAGTTAGATGGGTTGGGTTGCTTCTAGTTAGGAGATATAGGAGGGTTTTAGCAACTGAGGATATGGTGTATGACTGTACACTTGGTACAGTCCTAGGGTCAGCCTGGAAGGGTGGTCTAAATCAGTATTTAATAACTATAGTAATACTTCATACATCTAACACCTTCCATCTCAGAATTACAAAATACATCATACATTTTTAATCAATCATAATATACCTGTGAAGTAGGTATTATCTTGATTTTACAGATAGTGAAACTGAGGCACAGAGAGTAAATAAGTGATATATACTCTAGGCCTGGCAGTCATTTACACAAAGGCCCCTTTACACTGCCTGAATGGTGAAAAGGGGCTTTTGTGTAAATGAGAAACAAAACCCTATATCTAGAGAGAGATTGATGAGCTATGAAGAAGAAAAACTGGATTGGAATATTGTAAAAGGGGGACTCACCACTGGGAGACTCACCACTGAAGTACCTCCTTGTGGCTGGGTGTGGCGTAGTGATTTGCTCCACATCTGGGATCCTCTGCTGAAGGCTGCTCTGGTGTTCTGTAGTCCACCTCTTCCAATAACTTGGTCCTCCATGCGTGCCACAATTTAAGTCCACCCCTTCTGGGGTAACAAAGGCCAACAAATCAATGTCCAATACCTTGTATCAAGTTTTAGCACCAAACCTGCTCTCTGTGGTCCTCATTCCCTTTTGTCAAAGGTCTCCGTCACTCTTCTTTCCTTCTCCAGCCTCACGCCAACATATCAGTGGCTTGTAGGGGAAACCTAGGCCTTCTCCTTACACCAGGGTTCCTGGCCCATGGACCCTATAACCAGAAGCCAAGTTGTTCAAGAGTTGTTTCATCCAACTTTGCTGTTGCATCCCTGGACTTCTTCCTATGCAGTCTCTCTCAAGCCTTCTTCCCCACAACCTCTCTAGGTTCACCCTTCTCTCAGGGCCTTCCCTTGAAATCCCCTAACACAGTGGTTTTTAACCTGTGGTCCGTGGATTCCTGGGATAATCTCTCTCCTAATCTCCTACCAGACATCTCTAGTCAGGACAGGATCCCTGGCTTATTCTCTCTGTTGGGCTTCCTCACTGGTATCTCTATCTCATTCCATTCACTATGGACACTCTCCCAGCAGCCCCCTTTCTTTATCTTTGTTTACTTTTGGCACAACAGTGTCATTGTAGGAGGTTACAACCATCATTTTCTTTATTCATCTTGAGCCCCTGTTTAAAAAAATCCTTGTACTCATTCTAGTATCCTTAAGGAAACACAGCAAGGCTTTTTTAGCACTAGTGCTAAAAAAGCTGAGGGATAGCTCAGTGGTTTGAGCATTGGCCTCCTAAACCCAGGGTTGTGAGTTCAATCCTTGAGGAGGCCATTTAGGGATCTAGGGCAAAAATCTGTCTGGGGATTGGTCCTGCTTTGAGCAGTGGGTTGGACTAGATGACCTCCTAAGGTCCCTTCCAATCCTAATATTCTATGATTCCATTTTCCTGACATTCTCACTAGTCCCCTTAGGGTGGGAAATCTTTGATTCCAAGCCAACAAATTTTTTTATAAAGGAACTTTCTTACCATAGGACAATACCATAGAAGATGATGAACAGTTTCTTAGGGTTTGTACACATTACTCAGACCATCCTTATGACTTTTTAATAAGTTTAACTTTTCATGTAAGGTACAATGACCAGCTAATACTCTAAAAATGACTACTTAACTTTTTCTATCATGACTGTGGAGTATATTATCTGTGATTTTTCCGCATATATCATAAAACCTTCATCCTTTTGTTTCCTTAGTCTATAGTTCTCGCTATTCCTTTGCAAGTTCCTTCATGACCACACTTTTAAATTCTTGTCTATTAAGGATATACCCCTTTCTGCTTTGACCTCCCTCTGTTTATAGTCCTCTGCCAGCCCCTCCTGAGCTGAGCTTCCCCTTTGGTTAAGCCTGGCTTTCCCTGCAGGTGCAGCCTGGTATGTTAATTGGCCTCTCAGGCACAATAACTCTTTTGATGCCTGTGTGGGATACACACCCCATCACATATATAAAGATATATACAAATCAACAGTCACCCCAAAGTGCAGGCATTATTGCTGTCATCCTTTCCTTTTTTTTAAATTGCTACACAATATAAAGTATGCCAGTCATTTTAGAAATGATTTCTCCTTTCTTAAATGATATCATGGTTGTATGGTATTAACATACTTTCAGATGGATGTTGACTTCTCTCATTGTGATGTCATTGTGTTTAAACACGCTTCACTCTTCTGCTTTTGTCAGCTTTATTTTGTGAAAAGTGCAGTTACTTAGGCCCTGATTCTGAAAACATTTACAAACATGCTTAAAGTAAAACACATGCATAACTCTTAGCAGGACTGGGGTCTTATTTTGTTATCTTTGATAACATGATATGGTTTAGAATCTTGGTTGTGCCAAATATTTGGGATTTTTGAACGCTCACTCAGCCAACTGGAACAGAGGACAGTTGATCCTTGCCTTTCATTTTGATGTAATTCTAGAACATCTTTCAGTTCTAAACCTGTCATCAGCATTGCAGGTCATTTGGATCATTGAGATGCCTGGCTAAAATTTCTTTTGCAGCTGAAATCTCTCTTAAGCTTTAAAAATCTGTATGCTTGTTTTTATTGAGACCATTTATTACCAAAACGGAAGCATTTTGTGTTATGGTCAAAAAGTTATATAGCTAAAATGTTCTAGTTCAGCTCCTGCACTAACATTCTAAAAAACTTCAACATATTCTCCATATGTCAAACATGTTTGTGTAGGATCAGTTTCAAAAGCAGAGCCTGAAGAACACTGCTAGTTGGCCCAAATAAATGAAACACTGGAAGTGTAACTGCATCAGGTCTTTTGTTTTCAAAGAAATAAAGAAAATAAAGGAATGGAAAAGTAAGACATCACGTTGTAGGACCAAATATCAAAATTTCCTGTGGGTCCTTGAGGACCCTGTACCTCATGGCAGAATCATAAGAGGTTTGGGGTAATAAATGATCACAAATTAAAAATTAGCTTGCAATGAGATATGGCAACGGCAATAGCCAAAAGCAAATGCTATTTTGAGTTGTAAACACATCATGTCACAGAGGAGGGGGTGGAGGTTTCATTTTATAATGGTCTGGAACTGGAACTCATTGCATTGAGTTTTGGATGTCTCAGTCTCAGAAAGATATTGACAAATTGGATAAAATAAAAAAAAAGCAGTAAAAATGATAGGAGTGTGATGGGTTGGATCACAGAAACCCCATTTAGGACTGCCACCTGATGTGCTGAGACTACCTCTGAGCCCGTTTTCCATTGCAGCTTGGGACTTCAGCACCCTGCCTTGTTGTGCCAGACACATTAGCCTGCTACAGGCACAGACTCAGGTCTGAACCACGTCCTTCACAAGCTGCAGGCTTAATTGAAAACCGCTTAAGAAGTACTCCTTTCTCCAGCACTCAGATACCCAACTCTCAATGGGGTCCAAACCCCAAATAAATCCGTTTTACCCCGTATAAAGCTTATACAGAGTAAACTCATAAATTGTTCGCCCTCTATAACATTGATAGAGAGATATGCACAGCTGTTCCCCGCCCCGCAGGTATTAATACATACTCTGGGTTAATTAATAAGTAAAAAGTGATTTTATTGAATACAAAAAGTAGCATTTAAGTGATTCCAAGTAATAACAGACAGAACAAAGTGAATTACCAAGCAAAATAAAATAAAACACGCAAGTCTAAGCCTAATACATTAAGAAAGTGATTACAGATGAAATCTCACCCTCAGGGATGTTCCAGTAAGCTTCTTTTATAGACTAGCCTCCTTCTAGTCTGGGTCCACTCACACCCCTGTGGTTACTGTCCTTTGTTCCAGTTTCTTTCAGGTATCCTTTGGGGGTGGTGAGGCTATCTCTTGAGCCAGCTAAAGACCAAATGGAGGGGGCTCCCAGAACTTTATATCGTTCCTCTCCTGTGAGTGGACACCCCTCCCTCCCCGTGTAGAAACCCAGCTACAAGATGGAGTTTGGGAGTCACATGGACAAGTCACATGTCCATGCATGATTCAGAACTTTACAGGTGGCAGCCATTGTTCACATGCTACCTTGAACGTCCCCAGGTAGACTTCTTATGTGGATTGGAGTCTTCCAAGGTCCATTGTCCATTAAGTGTTTCTTGATTCGGCACTAAACTTGCAAATTCCTTTCTTAAGAAGCTGACCAAATGCCTTACTAAGGCTACTTAAAATCAAACAAGTACACAGCCAATATTCATAACTTCAAACACAAAAATGATACATGCATACAAATAGGATGAATATATTCAGTAGATCATAACCTTTGCAGAGATATGTTACATGGCATATGTAGCATAAAACATATTCCAGTTATGTCATATATACATTCATAAACATATTTCCATAAAGCATTATGGGGTGCAACGTCACAAGGAGGTTAGAGGATTGATTTGTGATGGAAGAGGAGATAAGATATCCTACAAATATCTGAACATTTAAAATCCAGAAAGAAGAGGAATTATTTAGAGCATGGGTTCAGAATCAAGGGTGTCCTGAACAGGGGTAAAGGGATCATAACTACTCTGCCCTCCTATATTGGTGAATATGAGGTAGGACTTCAGCTACATCTCACCTCAATGGGAAGAGGGTCCTGGGTGGTCCTTGTATAGAAAAGAGGGTTGTTGTATGGAAAAGTTTGAGAACCACTGATTACAGGAGAAATTAAAAAAGAAAACGTAGGCTGCGTAACAGGAAAATCTTACTAACAGTAACATTTATTATGTTGTGCTTAGAATATTTAAAACCAGACTGAACTAAACACTAAACAGTGCACTGTAGGGAACCATCTTGCATTGGCAGGGAGATGGCCTGGATGTCATCATGGGTTTTTTCCATCTCCTACTTCTATATTCTAAATTAAGACTAATGGGGTAGGGTGTGGTGAAATTCAGGACACCTGTGATGATGAGATCTATTACTTAATGTAAAAATATTCCAAGAAATGTGACATGTTGGAAATCTTCTGTTAGTTGTTTAAAACTATATAGTGTTGGAAACAATCATGCACTGACTGAAGATCTAAAAGATTACTCTTCAGGGCAGGAACTATCTTTTTGTTATGTGAGTCTACAATACTTAGCCCCAAGGCACTACCACAATACAAATAATAACCTATGGTACTTGATAAAAGATCATTTAATAATAAACGAATCAAATAAAATTATCTGTGTCTGAGTCTGAAATATTTTGATATTTTTGATAAAATTATCAGTGCAAATATATTCAGTTATGTCAAGATGGCACACCGGATTCTGAAATCAGGAACAGTAGTTAACATAGGAAGATCCTACTGTATTTAAAGTAGAATTCAAAGCCCTGTTTGTTAAAGCCCACTGTTGTCTCTGTTTGTTTGTAAGCCCTATTGTTCAAATTTTATCCTTAAATGTCAATTAAATTTTCCAGTTAATGATACTACTGTAACTAACCCTACTGCAGGATGTGTCGGAGTGTGTTATGGTACACCAACCCTTAGGTATGTGATAGTATTCTGAGCGTACCACAGATTTGGCGGTGAGTGCTGTCTGTGCTCCAAACACTTTGCTCTTCAGGCGCTAGTCCTTGGTGGGTTCTCAGAAACAGTTGCACTCTTCGTGTGCCAGGGAAGATTCCTTTACAAGAGTTGCCAAAATAAAAAGTACAGTTACCCTAGGCACAATTGCTTAAGTCACAACACAAAGATCAAAAGAACAGTTCCCAATCCAGCCCCTAAGGGCAGTCCAGTACAGGGATATGAAAGTAAGGGCATGTCTACACAAAGTAGTATAGATGCCTCCTAAGTCGATGGAAGGGTTTTTTCCTCAGTGTAGTTAATCCATCTCTCCAAGAGGTGGTAGTTGGTTGGCAGCCACATCTACAACAGGGTTTAGGTTGACCTAACTACAGTGTCCATGGCGCAACATTTTTCACAGCCCTGAGTGATGTAGCTAGGTTGACCTAATTTTTAAGTGTCTAGCAGACCTGTGAGTTCCAGTGTAATCCTTTCCCAATATCCTTTTGCCTGCAGATCACACCTGTGTATGCTCCTGCTGCAGATGTACTACTAGTCCTGTGCCTACAACCATCTGACTTGACCCAACGCTCAGGCTACCTGCTAACTAGTCTTCTCTCTTTGACCAGCTCTCAGGCTGCTGTCTCCAGCCTTCTCCTGTTTACATGAAGCATTGTACTTCCACATGAGCCAGGTCACCACTTCTGACCTCAGGTATCCCTTCTCTTTCCTGTACTCAGGAGGTTATGGAGTCCTGTGCTGGCTAGATATTGAACTGGGGATGAATACAGTCCCCCATAATGATTGAATAGGTTCATTATGCTATCATAGTTAATTAAGTTGTACACAACTACAACTTTTTCAGGCCCCATATCGGCATAGACTACCACAGGGGTAACACTTTAGAACAGGGATGGGCAAACTTTTTGGCCCAAGGGCCACATCGGGGTTGCGCAACTGTATGGAGGGCCAGGTAGGGAAGGCTGTGCCTCCCCAAACAACCTGGCCCCTGCCCCCTCCCACTTCCCGCCCCCTGACTGCCCCCCTCAGAACTCCCAACCCATCCAACCCCCCCTGCTCCTTGTCCCCTGACCACCCCCTCCCAGGACCCCTGCCCCCATCCAAACCAACTGCTCCCTGTCCCCTGACTGCCCTGACCCCTATCCATACCCCCGACACCTGACAGCCCCCCCGGGACTCCCACCCCCTATCCAACCACCCTCTGCTCCTCATCCCCTGACAACTCCCTCCCAGGATCCCCCTCCCCTAACTGTCCCCCAGGATCCCACCCCCTTATCCAACCCCCCATCTCCCTGTCCCCTGACTGCCCTCCTGACCCCATCCACATCCCCGCCCCCCGACAGGCCTCCCGGGACTCCCACTCCCAACCCTCCCTGTTCCCCATCCCCTGACCGCCCCCCAGAACCTCCACCCCCTTCAACTGCCCCCTCCTCCCTGACTGCCCCCCAGGACTCCCCACTCCCTTACCCAACCCCCCCCCCGCTCCCCGCCCCCTTACCAGCAGCAGGAGTTCGCAGCCGCGACACCCGGCCAGAGCCAACTGCGCTCCCCACGCTGCCCAGCGGGAGCGACGGGCCAGAGCGTGGCCTGCACAGCGGCGTAGCTGCGGGGAAGGGGGATAGCAGGGGAGGGGCCAGGGACTAGGCTCCCCGGCCGGGAGCTCAGGGGCCGGGCAGGACAGTCCTGTGGGCCGAATGTGGCCACAGGCCATAATTTGCCCCCGTCTGCTTTAGAACCATTCAGCTCAGGGACGCTGAATGTCCCATGAGGACTTTAAGAGGGAGCAGGGTCCAGTGCCCCTGGACAGATTACCTGCTGCCCAATTGGGCTTAAGGAAAGGCACCTAGGCCTTAGGCCTTGGCTACTCTGGTGCTGTACAGCGCTGCAACTTGCTGTGCTCAGGGGTGTGAAAAAACACCCCCCTGAGCGCAGCGAGTACAGCGCTGTAAAGCGCCAGTGTAATCAGTGCCTGCAGTGCTGCACGCTCGCTCGCAGCGCTGCAAGCTACTCCCTTCGGAGAGGTGGAGTACATACAGCGCTGCGAGAGCTCTCTCTCTTGCTGTGAAGTCCCGAGTGTAGCCAAGGCCTCATAAAGAAGAAAATAGCTGTATGTGGGTGTCAGCGTTTGCATGCAGGGAAATAAGAAAGCACCTCCAGGGCCCTGAGTCAGCAGAGGGAAAACACCACTGGGGGAAAGGCCTGTGGAGAAGGCCAAATACTCTCTTCCCTCCCTGTATCTTTCCCTACTAACTCAGCCCCCTGCAGGGGCATTCTTACTTCCTGAAGGCAACTGTCAACACTCACCTATAGCTGTCTTATAAGGTCCAGGTGCCTTCCCCTAAGTTAGACAGCAGGTGATCAGTCCAGGTGCATGGGACTCTTCTGTCTCAGAGGCCAGTCATGCTTGACACTGACCAAAAGAAATTAAAAAAATTGTTAGTAGGTTTGGCAAAATTCATTTTTTATAACTGATGAATAATATTAGCTTATTTGAAAGCATTTTTTATTTTTATTTAAATTTTCAGTTGCAGAAAATTGTGGGGTTTTTTTTAGATTTATATCAATTTAAATTTTCATAGTTGTGGGAAATTAATAATAGGTGGATCATATAATTATTTAATGACAGTTGACAATGAGGTTAAAGCTTTTCAACCATTAAAAAGGCAAATTGTCAACATTGCATGTCAAAATATACAAAGTAATTATCCTTAAGGATAATTCTCAAGCAACATTTTCTTAATTTACCTATCTGTAAATTCTGAATGTTATTGATGGAAATATTTATTTGTCAGTGTGTGTGAAAATGATATTTACTAATTAAAGAATCTAATCCTGCCAAGCCTAATTATTAATACCTGTTGAACTGTGTCCATCTGTTGTCTCTTGTCTTAGGGTATGTCTACACTATGAGAGTAGTTCGATTTTATTTAAATCGAATTTGTGGAACCGATATTACAAAGTCGAACGTGTGTATCCACACTAAGGACAGTAATTCGACTTTGTGAGTCCACACTAACTGGGCAAGCGTTGACATTGGAAGCGGTGCACTGTGGGCAGCTATCCTACAGTTCCCGCAGTCCCCGTTGCCCATTGGAATTCTGGGTCGAGCCCCCAATGCCTGCTGGGGCAAAAAATGTGTCGAGGGTGGTTTTGGGTAACTGTCGTCATTCAGCCGTCACTCCTGCCCTCCCTCCCTGAAAGCGCCAGCGGGCAATCACTTTGCGCACTTTTCTGGTGAGTGACAGCGCCGATGCCACAGCACTGAGAGCATGGAGCCCGCTGCGACCATCGCTGCAGTTATGGCCATTGTCAACACCTCGCACCTTATCATCCACCTTGTTCAGAGTCGGATGCTGAGAAATCGGGCGAGGAGGCTACGGCAGCGCGGTGAGGACATTAAGTCTGAGAGGGGCACAGACCTCTCACAAAGCATGGGACCCCGCGCCGTGAACATCATGGTGGCAATGGGTCATGTTGATGCTGTGGAACGGCGATTCTGGGCCCAGGAAACAAGCACGGACTGGTGGGACCGCATAGTGCTGCAGGTCTGAGATGAATCACAGTGGCTGCGAAACTTTAGGATGCGTAAGGGAACTTTCCTGGAACTTTGTGAGTTGCTGTCCCCTGCCTTGAAGCGCAAGGACACCCGGATGCGAGTAGCCCTGACTGTCCAGAAGCAAGTGGCAATAGCCCTCTGGAAGCTTGCAACGCCAGACAGCTACCGGTCAGTCGCGAACCACTTTGGTGTGGGCAAATCTACCGTGGGGGTTGCTGTGATGCAAGTAGCCAACGCAATCGTTGAGCTACTGCTGTCAAAGGTAGTGACCCTTGGAAACGTGCAGGTCATCATAGATGGCTTCGCCGTGATAGGATTCCCAAACTGCGGTGGGGCTATAGATGGAACTCACATCCCTATCCTGGGACCGGACCACCAGGCCAGCCAGTACATTAACAGAAAGGGCTACTTTTCAATGGTGCTGCAAGCACTGGTGGACCATAGGGGACGTTTTACAAACATCAACGTCGGATGGCCGGGCAAGGTTCATGACACTTGTGTTTTCAGGAACTCTGGTCTGTTTAGACGGCTGCAGGAAGGTATTTACTTCCCGGACCACAAAATAACTGTTAGGGATGTGGAGATGCTTATAGTGATCCTCGGGGACCCAGCCTACCCGCTAATGCCCTGGCTCATGAAGCCCTATACAGGCGCCCTGGACACTGAAAAAGAACTCTTCAACTACCGTCTGAGCAAGTGCAGAATGGTGGTGGAGTGTGCTTTTGGACGTCTCAAGGGGAGATGGAGAAGCTTACTGACTCGCTCTGATCTCAGCGAAACCAATATCCCCATTGTTATTGCAGCTTGCTGTGTGCTCCACAATCTGTGTGAGAGCAAGGGGGAGACCTTTATGGCGGGGTGGGAGGTTGAGGCAAATAGCCTGGCTGCTGATTACGCCCAGCCAGACAGCCATGCGATTAGAAGAGCTCAGCGGGACGTGCTGTGCATCCGGGAGGCTTTGAAAGCTAGGTTCCTCAGTGAGCAGGGTAACCTGTGACTATTAAGTTTGTTTAAAGAGAAGCTGAACCTTCCCCCGTTTCTTTACCCACTTAATGTTGACTATCCTCTGCAGTTACATACCCCATTCACCCCGTTCACCCCCTTCCAACACACGTTTAAAAAGAAAATAAATGGAACTTTGTTAATTAACACCGTTTTCTTTATTACGGATTTCACGGTAAAGTGTTGAAACTGGGACGCAGACTGTGGTGGAGAGCGGGTGTAGTGATGGAAAGGACACTTCTAAACTCGAGGAATGACAGGCTCCTGCTCCTAGAGCAGTCCGCAGTGGTGGACTGGTTGTTTCAACGGGGCCTGCCACCCCTCCTTTTCGGGACTCTGTGTGTGGGGGCTATGTGACTTTGTGGCGGGGGAGGACGGTTACAGATCCCCTGCTGCATGGCTCTGTGATCCAGGCTAAGGACCGCTGCATAAGATCTCTAACCGCTCTCCCCCGCCACAAAGTCACATAGTGCCCCCCCGCGAACATGAAAACCACCTCCAAGACTGACCAGGGTGCCTAGTGACTGCAATGTGTGTGTGTGACCTTCTGCTGAACCTGCCCCCGTGTCTGTACCCTGGTAAAGGTGACTGTCCTCTCCAATTACCAACCCCCTTCCCCCCCTTCAAACACACTGTCATAACTATAAAGGGAAGGGTAACAGCTCTCCTGTGTACAGAGACTCCAAATCCTTTTACCTGTAAAGGGTTAAGAAGCTCGGGTAACCTGGCTGACACCTGACCCTAAGGACCAATAAGGGGACAAGATACTTTCAAATCTTGGGGGGGGGAAAGGCTTTTGTTTTGTGTCCTTTGTTTAAGGGGTTGTTCGCTCTTGGGACTGAGAGGGACCAGACATCAATCCAGGTTCTCCCCATCTTTCTAACCAAGTCTCTCCTATTTCAAACTTGTAAGTAAAAAGCCAGGCAAGGCATCTTAGATTTACTTTGTTTTCTCAACTTGTAAATGTACCTTTTACCAGAGTGTTTATCTTTGTTTGCTGTACTTTGAACCTAAGACAGAGGGGGGTCCTCTGAGCTCTTTAAGTTTGATTACCCTGTAAAGTTATTTTCCATACTGATTTTACAGAGATGATTTTTACCTTTTTCTTTAATTAAAAGCCTTCTTTTTAAGAACATGATTGATTTCTCTTTGTTTTAAGATCCAAGGAGGTTTGGATCTGTATTCACCAGGAGTTGGTGAAAGGAAGGAGGGGGGAAGGGTCAATTTCTCCTTGTTTTAAGATCCAAGGAGTGTGGATCTGTATTCACCAGGGAATTGGTGAAGGTCTCTCAAGGCTACCCAGGGAAGGGAATTAGCTTTGGGATGGTGGCAGCGGACCAGAACTAAGCTGGTAGTTAAGCTTAGGAGTCCTCATGCAGGCCCCTACATTTGTACCCTAAAGTTCAAAGTGGGGATACAGCCTTGACACACACTCTCCTCTAAAAGAACATGACGGAAACAGTAATTAACAGAAATGTATTTTTTATTAGCAACTAAACAGTTAGGGGATGAAACTGGGACGGGGGCTTGGGTGAGGCGGGAAGGAAAGGACTTATCAAATTTTTGGGAATGAGCGCCTTCTGGTACTTGAGCAATCTGCAGGGGTGGAGTGACAGTTTTCACGGCCCCTGCCGCCCCTCCTTCTTGGGACTTTGGGTGAGGGGGGTATGGGACTTTGTGGCGGGGGAGGGCGGTTAGAGATAGACTGCAGCGGGACTCTGTCCTCCTGCCTCCGGTCCTGCAGAACATCCACAAGGCGCCGGAGCGTGTCCGTTTGCTCCCTCATTAATGCAAGCAGTGTTTGAGTCGCCTGCTGGTCTTCCTGCCACCACCTCTCCTCCCGTTCGCTGTGTGCTCGCTGGTATTGCGACATGTTCTCCCTCCACTGGGTCTGCTGGGCCGCCTCGGCTCGGGAGCAGCCCATAAGTTCTGAGAACATGTCGTCCCGTGTCCTTTTCTTTCTCCGCCTAATCTGCGCCAGCCTCTGGGAGGGGGATGCCGGGGTAGGTCGGGAGACATTCGCAGCTGTGGGATGGGAAAAAGGGAGTGAATTCCTCACAAAGATACATTTTTGTGAACAATGAACATAGTCTTTCTCTGTGAAGAAGACCATGCACAGCACCTATCACATGCGCACTCAGGATAAGGTCGAATTTTCGGCCTTCGCATTCAGTGCCTGGGGTCTTGCAGTGGAGATCAGACAAGCGGGGCAGGACAGCGGAATTCGGATAGCAGGCTGACATGGTAAGCTGTAGACTTTTGGCTGCTTAAAACTTAATTTATAGCAGTGCCCTCCTTTCACGTTCAAAGCAATGCTCCTAGCGTTGGCCAGTTCCTGCTGCCGGCAATCCGGCAAGCATGAACTCTGCCCCTGTCCCACCCCCTCGCGGCTGTCCCCGGGAAAGATCCCTGTATGCTGCCCCTCTCCCGCCTCCACCGCGTGGCTGTAAACCGCCGGTTACAGTTATGTAAAGGAACAGGCAAGCAGTCCCAATACTAACATTCCCCTAATTCAAAGCAGGTCACCATGAGCGACATCACTCTGATGAGGATTTCTGACACAGAGAAAGACCGCATGCTGCGTGAAAGCCAGCAAAAACCAGGGCCGTATGCCGCCATGCTCTGCGAGGCAATGATCCCAGAGTACTTGATGATAGCCTGGCGCGGAAAAGTTTCCTACCACGGAGGACGCAATAAGGCCGCTCTCCCCAGGAACCTCATGCAAAGGTTTTCCAATTACCTCCAGGAGAGCTTCCTGGAGATGTCCCATGAGGATTTCAGCTCTATCCCCGGACATATAGACCTTATTTTCCAGTCGCTGCACTGGCAAGGACTAAAAAGTAGAGCGCCTAGGGCAAACTAATCATGATAAACCGGACATTGTTAGATTCTTTTGCAGTAGTTGCACTGCCAAGGACTAAAACGTTAAGCGCCTAGGGCAAACTAATCATGAAAAACCCATTGTTAATATTCCTGTTCTGTTCAAAATAAATGTTTACATGTTTAAAACACTTACTGACTGATCCTTCCCCTGATTCAGGGTCCGGGTTAACGCCTGGAGAGGGTTGGTAGGGGATCTCCATCAGGGTGATGAAGAGATCCTGGCTGTCGGGGAAATCAGCGTTGTAAGCACTGTCGACTGCCTCGTCCTCCTCATCTCCTTCCTCATCTTCCCCGTCCGCTAACATCTCCGAGGAAGCGGCCGTCGACAATATCCCATCCTCAGAGTCCACGGTCAGTGGTGGGGTAGTGGTGGCGGCCGCACCTAGAATGGAATGCAGTGCCTCATAGAAACGGCATGTCTGGGGATGGGATCCGGAGCGTCCGTTTGCCGCTTTGGTCTTCTGGTAGCCTTGTCTCAGGTCCTTGATTTTCACGCGGCACTGCGTTGCATCCCGGCTGTATCCTCTCTCTGTCATGGCTTTTGAGATCTTCTCGTAGATCTTTGCATTCCGTTTCTTGGAGCGCAGCTCCGAAAGCACGGACTCATCGCCCCACACAGTGATCAGATCCAAGACTTCCCGATCAGTCCATGCTGGGGCCCTCTTTCTATTCTGAGATTGCATGGTCACCTCTGCTGGAGAGTTCTGCATCGTTGCCAGTGCTGCTGAGCTCGCCACGATGTCCAAACAGGAAATGAGATTCAAACTGGCCAGACAGGAAAAGGAATTCAAATTTTCCCAGGGCTTTTCCTGTGTGGCTGGTCGGACTGCTGTCCAGAGCGTCAACAGAGTGGTGCACTGTGGGATAGCTCCAGGAGCTATTAGCGTCGAATTCCATCCACACCTACCCTAATTCGACATGGCCATGTCGAATTTAGCGCTACTCCCCTCGTGGGGGAGGAGTACAGAAATCGAATTAAAGAGACCTCTATGTCGAACTAAATAGCTTCGTTGTGTGGATGGGTGCAGGGTTAATTCGATTTAACGCTGCTAAATTCGACATAACCTCCTAGTGTAGACCAGGCCTTATACTTAAATTGTAAGCTGTTTGGGGCAAAGAGTAGCTTTTTGTTCTGTTTATACAGTGCCTAGCACACTGGGGTCCTGGTCCATGAGTGGTATAATATAAATAATAATATAGTTCTGAAGCACCTATGTAAGAAAGGAATTTGTAGACAAGGAGGGATAAAGATGTGTTTTAAACCCACTTTTAAAATACAGTGTGATTCAATTAACTTTCTGAAAGGATAGAGTGAAATAAAATAGTATAAGGCCCTGATCCTGAAAATGGGTCTGAAGACCCTATTGAAGTCAGTGGAACTCCATGTGGGCACTGGGGTCTGATCACACAGAGCCAGTTGCAGAACTGAAGTCCAGATTTGTTTAGTATTTATAGCACACGACTGGGCAGTAAGGACTGTTGGTTTCTATTGCCAGTATGTCCTTGAACAAGTCACAACCTATATGTCTCAGTTTATGCATCTGTAAAACAGAGGTGTGGTTAATAATAATATTTAGCTCTCACAAAGCAGTTTAAATCTTCTAAACTTTGGACATTTGCTAACTAATTAATGCAGTGAGGCTTCATCAGTGCTTGGAAAGTACTTTAAAATCCCCAAAGAAACAGGCTTGCAGTGCTAGGTATTATGTGACAAATTAATCCTTTAGGGCAGGGGTCGGCAACCTTTCAGAAGTGGTGTGCCGAGTATTCATTTATTCACTCTAATTTAAGGTTTCGCGTGCCAGTAATACATTTTAACGTTTTTAGGTCTCTTTCTATAAGTCTATAATATATAACTAAACTATTGTTGTATGTAAAGTAAATAAGGTTTTTAAAATGTTGAAGAAGCTTCATTTAAAATTAAATTAAAATGCAGAGCCCAGTGCAACTGAAAATCAGCTCGCGTGCCGAAGCCATAGGTTGCCTACCCCTGCTTTAGGGGGCCCTGAAATATCTTACCTTTGTTCTAAATTATTTTAACAGCTGTATAAAAAGGTGTCACAGCATAGCCCTTCTGCTAAGGGAACCAAGGACTCACTTCTCCCAAGTAGGGTGACTAGCTAGCAAGTGTGAAAAATCGGGACAGGGAGTGGGGGGTAATAGGCACCTATATTAGACAAAGCTCCGAATATCGGGACTGTCCCTATACAATCGGGGCATCTGGTCATCCTACTCCCAAGCTGGGACACTTGGCATGCATAGGCCTAACAACACTAACTGCTGAAGCCTCCACTTATGGAAGGTTCCCTTTGAGTATAAGGGGTGGGGAGTCATTAATCTTTCTCCATCCCCTGCCCAAAAGCGTGGGTGACGTTTGGGAGAGGAGGGAGAAAGAAAGCGTTGGGGGAAGGGCACCTATTAATCTCCCTCCCCCTTCGGAAATACGTGTGTGGGGGTGTTGTTGTTAGAGAAGGAGGGGGAGTAGCCAGGCGGTTTCACCTGCGTGTCTCCTTCCCAGAAAGGGCTAGGGCCTGGTTGCTGTTTGGGGAACAGCCAGGGTGGGTGTGAAAGGCTACAGCCAAGCTTGCTCCAGAAGGGGCGGCTAAGCGAGGGGGTGGTTAGCAACATTTGTCCCTAGCCGGGGAGCAGTGTAGCCCCCGCTAGGGACTCTGCTTTCCTCCTCCCCCTTGGCGGTGCCTGGCCTCCCGCGGCAGGAAGGGGAGGCGGAAGAAAGGGGAAGAAGCTCCAGGCAGGCCGGGGGAGGGAGGAGCAGTCCTGGGGGGAGGCAGCAGACACACAAGATGGCCCCTGCTGCAGAGGCAGCAGTAGCAGCCGGTCGTGGGGAGGAGGTGGCGGCGGCCAGGCGGCCTCTGCTGCCGGTGCTGGAGGCGGTGGGTGCTGCGGCCAGCCCCGTGTCCCGGAGCTGAGAAAAGCTGCTGCTGCTGGGAGCCTAGCCGTGCGGTGAGTGCGGGTCCTGGGCTTCGGTGCGGGGAACAATGGGGCGGAGGTGGTCTCTCTCCGGCCTGGCCCAGTGGAGGTCGGGGGCTGGCCCTGCCTTACTCAGGGCTTTCAGGTGACAGAGGGTCATTGCAGCGGGCTCTAGCCTGTGTCCCTGCCTCCATCTCTAGGCCTCAGGCTTCGGCCGGTCTCCATTTCCGAGTTGTTCCCTTTTGGAGGAGGCCAAGGAGGCTGGTTCTATAAAGCTGGGGGCCGGGAGAAAGAGATTTCCTTTGCCCTTGGAGGAAGAGTGGGGGTGGTAGTAGTTCCAGGGGCTCTTGGTTTAGGGGAGGTGGGGCTGTACTCATGTCATTCTGGGGTGGGGACAGAAGACACTATTTGGGTTGCGGGGACAGTCTGAAGTATGAGAGAGAATATAGTCCCCAGCCCCAGTTATAAAGGTATGTAGCCTTTTACAGCACAGATGGGAAGCCGGTTCCTGCCCTCAAAGGGGTTCAGCCCCCACTGTGGATTTGCAGAGCTGATGTGACACACATTGAATGCTTTGTTTAAAATATATCTACACATGTCTGTGTGTGTGTGTGTGTGTGTGTGTCTCTCTCTCTCTCTCCCCCCCCCCCCCCCAGTCAGCTTGCTGCTGTTTTGGGTGCCTATCAGAGTTGTAGGGAACATTCAGGGTAAGTTGGCCAGTGGTTTCTCTGTGTGCCTGGAAACTGAGAGCCTGGCATTTGGGAAATGTAAATCTAAAAAGATCCAACTAACTTGACATTGTTTTTTTTTCTCTGGTATTACTTTAGACACAGAGTTAAAAGATGGGGCAAGGATTTCCTGCCAGGAAACAGAGCACTGAGTAGCTACCCTTATGTGTTTGGGGGGAGGGGGAAAAGAAGAATAACCAGAAATGATGTTTTGTCTTCAGAGGCCATATTGAGTGAGATCTGTGCCATTTTAAGAGCCCACAAGTAGGGAAACTGATATTTCTTGTATAAACTGGTATTTCATTAAATTCTTTCCACATATACTTCTTTCTTCTGAACAGTTGTTTTAAAACTTGTTTTGTTTCAGTCAATTATGGAAAAAATGTATTGGTGACATTGTATCAATTAGTAAGGAGCTTCCATTATTTTAATGTAATATTGATAAATTTAAAATGGCCAAACTACTAAATTGCAAAAATTAGTTTATTTTAAAACAGCTAGTTTACCCCTATCAGTAGCAGTGCTACTTTTTCACCACTAACTCTTTTAGTGACATGTTACCCTTTGATCACTCTGTAAGATGACAATTGGACTATTTTTACGTTTATACTATAGTGATAGCTAGTATCTGTGACATATGGAAATGTGCTACCTTTTCCACTAAACTTTCCCCCCCTGCCCCCTCGGTCTTCAGGGATATATAAATCTTGTTTTAAGCCTTCCTTCCCTTTCCTGAGCATATGGGTAACTATTTGTGTATGGTCTCATTGACTTCATTGAGACTATTTAACACATGAATAAAGTTATGCACATACTTGAGTGTTGGCAGGACTGGGGTCCACATCTTTATCAGTCAGTGAAATTAGCGTAGAAATTATCAATCCAGAAATGCAGTGTTTAATTTCTCCCATTGAGGTGAACATCTAGTTTCCTTTGAAGTTAATAAGAGCTGGGTGCATCAAAGAGAGGTGATCTCCACTCACCCACCACCCCCTTCCTGAAATTGTTTCAGCCTATTATTCCTGCCCTAGAAAAGGCTGCTCCAGAGCAGATGCTTTAGCAGGTTATTTTGAGGGACCTTTGCACTGATGCTACACGTGTTCTGTTTGTTTGATGGACTCTGATTTCCGTTGCTGTCAGTAAAACCCCTTTGATCAGCGTTAAAATTCATGGAGATGAAGAGGAATTGCTTGTTCTTTGTACCAAAACCAACTTAATTTAAAACAAAATGTTGTTGGATTGTTGGTTTGAAGTTGGTCTGGGCTGGTAGTGACTGCAAGGTCTGATCTAATGTCTGACTTGCATGAAACTAAGGGCAGATCTACATGTAAAATGTTGCATTGGTGCAGCTGCGCTGGTGTAGTGTAAATCCACCTCCCAGAGAGATGGTAGTTATGTCAATGAGAGAAGCTCTCTCATCGACATAGCACTGTCTGTGGGGGGGCTAGGTCTGTATAACTCTGTTGCTCAGAGCTGTGGATTTTTCACACTCCTGAGCGATGTAGTTATACTGAGATAGATCTGTAGTGTAGACTTGGCCTTAATGATGGCTTCAGCCCACTCCCCAAGCGTAAGTGTCTGCATGACACAGACCAGTACCGGTTTTGCTAACTGAAAGGTTTAACAGAGTTAAGTGCTGAAGACCTAATTTATTTAAAGATGGCCCTCCAAAGCAGGTTTGAACTAACATTGATGGGACAGTTTGCAGAAACTTGAACTCCTGTTGCCTATGACCTACCAGCTATCTGGATTGAGACGTTCTGTCGCAAATGCTGTCAATCTGGTACTCTTCAGTAGTGGTGAATTAAGAAAATATATACACCCAAGATTTTGAATTAACTGTTTTATTTTCTTATATGTCTCAATATTTGGAAAGAATCTGAAAATGGTGTTAAGGATAGAAAATTTCACCAATCTGGGACTTGCTATATACACAGGCTTGGCAAAATTTGATGAAAAAAAATTTTTTTTAATGTTTAATATTTATTTTTAAGCATTTTCTATTGTTAATCATTTAATTTTCACAGTTGCAGGACATTAAGGGGGGTTAGTGTTAGGGTAGTGCTGACAGCGGGACTTCAGGGGGCTCCCCGCATGGCCAATGGGCCTGACACCTGGCCACAACGTTCAGGGGAGGCTGTGGTCCAGACTCCATGAGGAGGAGGGTGAACTCCCAGCCCTTCGCAAGGCCACCCTACTGATAGACTCATAGACTTAAAGGTCAGAAGGGACCATTATGGTCATCTAGTCTGACCTCCCGCATGATGCAGGCCACAAAAGCTGACCCACCCACTTTCCCTTAACTCAGCTGTTGAAGTCTCCAGATCGTGATTTAAAGACTTCAAGTCGCAGAGAATCCTCCAGCTTGCGACCCCTGCCCAATGCTGCGGAGGAAGGCGAAAAACCTTCAGGGCCTCTGCCAATCTACCCTGGAGGAAAATTCCTTCCTGACCCCAAATATGGCGATCAGTAGAACCCCGAGCATACAGGCAAGATTCTCTAGCCAGACCCACATTTTACCAGCGATGGCACTTTATTACCTAATTGACTAAAATCACGTTATCCCATTAAACCATTCCCTCCATAAACTTATCTAGCCTAATCTTGAAGCCAGAGAGGTCTTTCGCTCCCACCGTTTCCCTCGGAAGGCTGTTCCAAAATTTCACCCCTCTGACGGTTAGAAACCTTCGTCTAATTTCAAGCCTAAACTTCCCCACGGCCAGTTTATATCCATTCGTTCTCGTGTCCACATTAGTACTGAGCTGAAATAATTCCTCTCCCTCCCTGGTATTTATCCCTTTGATGTATTTAAAGAGAGCAATCATATCCCCCCTCAGCCTTCTTTTGGTTAGGCTAAACAAACCGAGCTCCTCGAGTCTCCTTTCGTAGGAAATGACTTCTGCCTGGGGATGGCCCCTGTACACCTGGCTGTGAATGAGTAAGCGGGGAGGTGACAGTGGGGCTGCAGAGTGCTCCCTGCATGGTCACCAAGCTGGTGACAACAGATCCCTGTAGGTGTTAGCTGTGGGGGAAGTGGCACTTGTCGACTGTCTTAGATATTTTTTGTTGATTTCTATGTCAGGTGAAATTGATATTTAATGATGACTAATGATTTAAATCAAATCCTGCCAATCCGACGTATATGATACTGGACAAGTGCCCAAGAGAAGCACTGATAGATTAACAAGCTGATAGTGTTAAGTTTCATTATCTCATGACTCATCATTGCAAAAAAGGTGTGCTGTATGCCATGAGAAAACAGGAATTAGTTTTTTGTTTGTTAGCTATGCATGTTGTGATTACCATATTTTTTCCGTGTGAATTCCAACATGATTTTACTGTCTAATATCTAGAAAACAAATGACTGCAAAATAATGCTTTAAATGCCTTAAGTGTAAAATAGGGATAATGATACTTTTGTAAAGCTGTTTATAGCATTTTCCATCAGTAGTTAGCATAAGAACTAGGTATTGATTTATTTACACTCTCTGAAAAGCTTGCAAATCCCAGTTTTCAAATGGTATGAAGAATAAGACTGAAATTTAAAAAAATAAGTGCCTAAAGTTAGGCTCCCAAATATGTGGCCTGACTTTCCAAAAGTGATAAGCACCCAGAAGCTCCCATACGTGGTTTATCCAAACTTTATTTTAAATCTTGACCTTTCTCTCTCACCATCACTGAAATCAGTTGCAACATGATTTTAAGTAGCTGCAGAGTAGAAGAGGGACAAATAAGAACATAATCAGTGTGTTTTTCCCCCCCGTAGCTCCCCAAGGCCTGGTATACTGCAGCCTGCTTGAGTTTGATGGACTAGTGTTTAGAACCAGAAAATTTCCCCCCGTATTGCCATTGATCACACAAACATGTACGCATCTCCACTCCAGATTTGAACATCTGGAAAAAAAACATTTAATTTTTCATTTTTACAAAAAATCTATTGTGACAGTTAGTTAGGTATGTGTAAAATAACTACCTCATATACTGAAACTCAGCAAGTGAACCAACATCAATGAACAATAACCCTTCTATAAAAATTCTTTTGGTCTTCCACCCTTTCAAACCACTTTCAAGAAAAGCCTGAGAAAATAGATAGGCCTTGCAACCTTCCCCTCTCAATGGAGACAGATGAGGAGGGAAGCAAATTCCGTTTAGAAAATTTTCTCTATATGTACAAAGCAAGTGGTTGTTGGTCTTTTAACAGCTGAGATCAACTGGGATACTCGAGCCATCTCTTTTTGTGCTTTAACCTCAGATACACAGGATCCGAACCATAAAGAAACTTGTATATCAAAGCCAGTACTTTGAGGTGCACCTGACAATGAACTGGAAGCTAGTATAGTCAAGGGAGCATAAACATGTGCTTCGTGTGTGAAATGACGATAAGTAAGCAAGTGCGTTCTGCACTGTTTGAAGTTTGTGTGACCTTTAAGGTTAGCTGTATGGAGGGCACATTGTCTGGAGATTGT
Source organism: Terrapene triunguis (assembly GCF_002925995.2). Classification (NCBI taxonomy): domain Eukaryota; kingdom Metazoa; phylum Chordata; order Testudines; family Emydidae; genus Terrapene; species Terrapene triunguis. The sequence goes on along the minus strand of NW_020664563.1, from coordinate 8,512,580 downwards.
TGGGTAACTGTCATGACATCCACAAATAGCTACTGATCATGCATAATTTTTGTACAGTAAAAAAATTTAATAACACTTGTTGAGTTATAAGATCTGTTCTACTTTTGAGTTGATCCAGGTGTAGCTCCTATTAGTGCCAATGTGGTCATGAGTATGTCTTGAGAAATATGGTAGGGCAAACTATCTTTTGCACACAATTCCATTGTTTTAATTGGTGGCCTGTGTAGTAAAACTTGAAGTGACCTCATACTACTGTAGTTTCAAAGGAATTAATGACTTATGTCTCCTATACTTGTGAAATGACATAACTGAGGAGAAGTCTTAATGTCTGTAAAACTGTGGGCACTAACCTGTTTCAGTGTGGTATTACAAATGCATAGGTATTTTGTCCCATCCCCCGCCCCCTTGTATTGGGAAATCAGTTGCAGTGCTTCAGGAAATAATGTCCCTGTTACTCATATATCAGCTTGTTTTGATGTTTAAATGAAGATTCTGGATGATCATTTGTTCATTGCAGTTTCATGCTGTTGTTAGAGTGGCAGTGCTTGTGTCCTCCTATAGTTGAAGTTACAGAACAGCATCCATAAACCCCCCCCGCTTGGTAGTTTATCCTTCAAGCTGAAATTTTCCTTGCTTCATATTTGACCAAAAATGATTTTTTAAATGTTCAGCTCTTTTTGAGTGAGAGAAAATGAAGTAGATGGAAAATACAAAATGAGCAATTATTAGAGAAGATAAATATTTTGTATAAGTTTAGTCTGTCCTCTGCTACATTGAAATGGAAAGCAATGTGCTGGAAAGAGAACATTCCTCTCTCTTCTAGCTTTACTTCCTTCCACAGAGCATACGGTAGGTGTGTGTGTGGGAATGGGTATTGGGGAGGTGGGTGTGTTTCATATAACTTGTTGAGAGAGAGAGAGAGAGCACCTTTATTTTATTTACTTATTTATTTATTTAAAGAGAAGGGTATTAATACAACTTTCAGCCTTCAGTGGCAGGGATGGCTCATTGATTGAAACATGCTTGAAATGCTTATTGTCCTGGAGTAGGGGTGGGCAAACTTTTTGGCCCGAGAGCCACATCTGGCTGGGGAAATTGCATGCAGGGCCATGAATGTAGGGCTCGGGCAGGGGGTCGGGGTGTGGGACGGAGTGCGGGGTGTGGGAGGGGTTGTGGTGTGCAGGAAGGGGCTCAGGGCAAGGGGTTGGGGTGCGGGAGGGGTTCAGGGTGTGGGCTCTGGCCTGGCGCCGCTTACCTTGAGCGGCTCCAGGGTGGCAGCGGCATGCAACGGGGCGCCGCGCCGCTCCCGGAAGCAGGCGGCACCACATCCCTAGGGGAGTGGGGGGGCAGAGGGCTCCGTGCGCTGCCCTCGCCTGCGGATACCGTCCCCAAAGCTATTGGCTGTGGTTCCCCGTTCCTGGCCAATGGGAGCTGCGGGGGGAGGTACCCGCAGGCGAGGGCAGGGCACGGCGCTCTCTGCCTCCCCCCACCCCCAGGGGCCGCAGGGACGTGGTGCCGGCCGCTTCTGGGAATGGCGCGGGGCCCGCGGCGCCACAGGGGTGGCAATCTCGCAGGCCGGATCCAAAGCCCTGATGGGCCGGATCCGGCCCACAGGCCGTAGTTTGCCCACCCCTGTCCTGGAGCCGTCCATTCAAATTTAGGCAATGTTGACTTCCCTGCTACTTACTGTTTGGGATTTTCAGAACCAGTGCAGTTTTGTAGCGTAGACGAGATGTATTGTGGTTGGATGTTTCTTTTAAAGTGATCATCAGTGAAATAGTTTAATGTTGACTTCAAATTACTATAAGTCAATAACATTATGCTTGTTACTGCCACATTGTTCGTGGTGGAGCTGAACCAGTGTTAGCAACACTGAAACTTATTCTGGTGTAGACAAGGCCTGAGAGCCCCAGAGCTGCTTCTGGACTTATAGATCCAATGCAAGAATTCAGAACTACCGCCAGCCTACCATGATGGCTAGTATCCTGTCTTTAATTCATCTTATTTGAACTTTGCTGTATATAAGGCGGAACCAGGATTCAAATCTAGATCCTGCCTTAAATGAACTTAAAAAAACCCTGACCATCTTAATAAGTGGACTTTCAGACAAAATGAAGATGAGGCCCTATCTGAGGTTGAAGGGTTAGAAGAGTTTCAGCAAGGTCCAGATGGTGCATATCCATGACTTCCTAAGTATGAAGTGGCTGAACTTCTAGCAAAAACATGCAATCTCATTAAAAACCGCTACTATATAGGAGCCTTGGAAGGTAACAAACGTTGTACCCAGGGGTGATCCAGGGAAAGAAAAACAGTAAAACTTACTTCTGTACCTGGTAAATTGGTTGAAATGATCATTAAAAACAGAACAGTAAAACCTCCTGAAAGATCATCATATGATGATCTATCTAACCTGTATGGTTTCTGCAATGGAAAGTTGTCTCACTAAACTCTCTTAAAAAGCTTTGAAAGTGTCATCAAAGTAGTGGATACAGCAAAACTGGTTGTCATAGTTTATTTAGATTTTCAAAAGGGCTTTTGGGGTCTTGTGGAAGCTAAGAGTTTAGTTAGAATGCAGAGGGAGATTAGATGCTTATATGGACAAGAATATTCCCACTGATGCATTCAGAGTTTTGGAAGGGATTAAAAAAAACCTCATGCTTCGTATTTTAAACTAGTGTCTAACTATTAGGGATTAGGATGAGAGCTTCATTTGGCTACTGTGATTCTTGCACCTTCCTGTTAAGTACCTGGTACTGCCACTGTCAGACAGGAAACAGGATTAGGTGGACTACAGAGTCTGGTGCAGTATGACAATTCCTATGTTTTCTATATAGAATACAAATTGTGATAGGATAAAATGAAAGCCAGAAAAGGAAAAGCACACTTCTCTTGTCCCAGAATATTCTGAATTTCTCCTCAGTAGTAATGAATTATGCAAATTTTGGAATAGTATCAGAGGGGTAGCCGTGTTAGTCTGTATCCACAAAAACAACGAGGACTCCGGTGGCACCCTAAAGACTAACCGATTTATTTGGGCATAAGCTTTCGTGGGTAAAAAACCACTACTTCAGATGCAACTGAATTGGGTTTTTTTACGCACGAAAGCTTATGCCCAAATAAATCTGTTAGTCTTTAACTTTGGAATAGTTCCTTTGAAGAAAGTGGAGGGTGGAGGAAAAGAGGGAAGACAGAAATTCATTAAATGTTAATAGGAAAATATAATTGTTAAACATTCACACGCAAGTGTTGCATTCATATTGGCTCTTGTACTCATCTTGTATTGTACCAGCTCTTAGGTGTTCACATGATGTTTATCTTTACACTTAATAGCATGATGTGAGCAGACATCTTTTCCAACCTGTTTTAAAACACAGCCCACATAATGTGTGATCAAAACTATCCTTTTCCGGGGGTTTGGTTTTGTCATCGTACTGTTAATGAAGTTCACCCCAGGCCTTCCCTCCATGTTTAGCTGCTCCTAGAGATGGTCACAGGACTGCTACACCTGTGTACTAAATCCTGTCTTCTGCAGATCCAACCTAGAGAGCCTCTCCCATCTAACTTATCAGTGGTGGAATTTAATGAACTTCATTGGTACTAGTGAATCTGCTGTAGTCTTGGTCTCTTCCAGCAGAATCAACAATAACTGCAGTTGGGGTGGGTTCACAGAACTGTCAGATACAAAAAGATTGACAATTACGTGTTCCTGTTGCACGAACAAGCTGTTCTCCTTCAAGGAGTCCGGTAGGAATTTTTTTTTCATCCCTGGCATGTGAAACATTGCACGGTTGTTGGATGATCTTGTACTTTCCACTCAACCATCAGGTACTGGCTACTGCCAGAATGTGATGGACTACTGGTCTGATATAGTGTGGCAAATCCTGCAATATGTGCTTTTAAGATGTGTTGAACAGTAGTTTAGTTTGTGAAGTGGTTATCTTGATGTGTAGAGATTCATTGTCCAGGCTACCATTTCCAAGAGTGTTGGGAGCATAATTTAGGATGCAGAAAGGGTATTTGGAGATTAGAAGCATCAACAGAGGTACTATATGTACTCACATGAGCTAATTCTACAAGACCAGACAATTCCTGCGCAGCTGGAGACTACCTCTTGTTGGGATTTTGCATGCGGAGTACATTGTCCGGGGAAATTCATAGCAATATTTTGGAAATTGTGGATGATAATGAGTCATCTGAACCATTTCCAGTCACCAATGGGGTCAAGCAGGGCTGTGTGTTGGCCCCAGCTCTCTTCAGTATGATGTTCTCTGCCATGCTTACAGACGCCTTATGTGATTGTCACACCAAGATTTGTTGTCAGATATTGGACTACTGGCAAGCTCCTCAATTTGAGGAGACTACAGGTGATGACAAAGGTACAGGAAGTGACTTTCATGATTTTCGGTTTGCTGATGACTGTTTTCCCGAACGCCAAATCTGAGTCTGACATGCAGCGGAGAATGAGCTATTTTTCTTCAGCTTGTGACAACTTTGGTCTCTCAACATCAAGAAGACAGAAATGATGTACCAGTCTGCACCAGGAAAGTCTGACGTAGAACCTAGTATCCCAGTGAATGGCCAAATCCTTCTGGCAGGTTCACCTACCTTGGAAATACACTGTCACATTCACATCGATGATGAAACCAATGCCAGAATTGCGAAAGTGAGTGTGGCCTTTGACAGGTTACGTGCAAATGTGTGGGAGCCTAGAGGCATTAGTCAACAAACAAAACTGAAGGACTACAAAGCCATCATGTTGCCACCTCTGATGTATGCATGTGAAACCTGGACGAAGTACAGATACCATGCTATGAAACTGAATCACTTCCCCATGGGCTGTCTGAGGAAACTGATCAGGATAAGATGGCAAGACAAGTTTCCAGATACTTAGGTTCTCATATGACCAGGCATTCCAAGCTTCCATATTCTGATGATATCACATATGAGATGGGCAGGCCATGTCAACAGAATGTCAGAGGATCGACTGCCAAAGAAGATATTTTACAGTGAGCTAAAGGAAGGAAAGCCCTCTCAAAGAGGCGGAAAGAAATGTTTCAAGGACTCCCTCAAGTTATCCCTGGGGTGTTTCAACATTGACTCAGACTGCTGGAAAGATCTCACACATGATTGTTCTACCTGGTGAAGCCTCTCATCCATACTGGAGCTACAGGCTATGAGCAGAGGAGAACTGCTGAGGCAGAGCAGAAGTGCCAGCAGCATAAGGACATGTCAAGTTTTGCCAACATTAAGTGGCAGTTGGGGTGAAAAAACACACACACACCCTCAAGCAGGGCTGGATTAACACACGGGCTTTAGGGGCTGCAGCCCCAGGCTAAGGGGGGGCCCGGTACAGCAGGGCTCAGGCAGGCTGCCTGCATGCGGTGGCCGTACACCCCTCCTGGAAGTGGCCAGCTGCTGGCACGTCTCTGCGGCACCTGGCAGGGGTATGAGGGGGGGAGGCGGCTCCGCATGCTGCTCCTGTCCCCAGCACCGTCCCTGGAGCTGTGGGGGCAGCGCTTGCGGCCGGGGGCAGTGCACGGAGACATACTGTCCCCCTCTCCCCAGGGGTGCACAGAGGCGTGCCAGCAAACGGCCGATTCCGGGAGCAGCATGTGGCCGCAGCATGCAGGCAGGCAGCCTACCTAAGCCCTGCTGCACCACCGGGAGCCACCTGTTGTAAGCACCTTCCAGCCAGAGCCTGCACCTTGCATCCCCTCCTGCACTCCAACCCCCTGCCCCAGGTCAGAATCCCCTCCTGCACTGAACTCCCTCCCAGAGCCCTCACCCTCTCCTGTATCCCAACACTCTGCCCCAGCCTGGAACCCCTTCCTGCACCCAAACTCCCTCTCAGAAAGAAACTAATATAACAGCTGTTCTAAGGTAAAAAAGTAGGCTATTTTGAATTAACTATATTCTACATGTTTTAAGAGTGAAATGTAACCACAGAACAGCTTTATGTTAATTAAAAGGCAAGTTCAGCATAGCGTTAATAGCCTCGATGCAATAATTGTGATCATTTTGTTTTAAATTAGGAAAAAGACTTCTATCCAGGGCCCCCGCAAAATCTAATAGCCCCGGACCCACAGGAGAGTTAATCTGGCCGTGCCCCCGAGGGACATAAATTTTGCTAGCATAAATGCTTGTGTGTGCAGCTCTCCTGCTGACATAGCTACTGCCACTTGTTTAGATGGGTTTTTCTTTTTTATGTTGACAAGAGAGCTCTCTCCTGTCGGCATAGAATGGCTACATGAACGATCTTTGTTTGCTAGTGTAGACATGGCCTAAATCTCACAACATCAGCATGTTCACTGTTAATCAAATAACACATAGTGGCATCTCTTGTTCAGTGTGTCACAGACCGTTCAAAGCTCAAATTGGCCTGATCAGCCACTTAAGTGTTCACAGAAACTAAACCAACCACTGATGTCATGGTCATCTTTGAACTTGAAGGACAAACAAGACATGTTATATGAAAACTTTCTCTGTCCTTTATGGTCACAAAAATCAATGCAAGTTCTCTATTCAGGGAGAGGTAGTACCTGGGAGTGCTGCAGAGGAAGCATTGCTGTTCTTGAAGGTGAAATTTGCTTATAGAGGGCAGAGTCAAGGTTGCATGGGCATTTACCTTAATGCTGTATTTCTTGGTTTTCACAAGTTGGAGTTTTGCTGAAATCAGTGTTCTGGAAAGGCATGAGCTGTCACTGGGATACCTTAAATTTGTATATAAATTAGAGGATGTATGGAGGGAGAAACAAAGTAGATGTGCACCACTATAAATCAAGAATCAGTAAATTAAAGGGTCTTAGGGCAGCTGAAGCTTTAACTTGAGCCCAATACTTCAAAAATATAGAGAAGAAAATGTTCCTTGCTCATTTAGATTCATTTTACTTTTTCAGTGATATTGACTGAATAATAATTTGAACAAGAGTAGCATAGTGCCTTTCCCCTTCCCCCAACAATAACAAGTAATACAGGGTATATGTAAAGGAAGAAAAGAGTTCAAGAATTTTCTAACTTAGTAAAGGCTAAATTCTGGATACCCTTATAAAACTTAAGTAGAAGTGCTTGCTTAGGAGAAAATGTGAATGTTGAGGAATAGGAAATTGAATCCTCTTTCCCAGGGGTGGCCAACCTGAGCCTTAGCAGGAGCCAGAATTTACCAATGTACATTGCCAAAGAGCCACAGTAATACGTCAGCAGTCCCCCATAAGCTCCCCCCTGGATCCCAATGCCTTCCGCCCACCAGCAGCCCCGCTGATCAGCGCTTCCCCGCACCTCCGGATCAGCTGTTTCTTGGCATGCAGGAGGCTCGAAGGGTGAGTGGGAGGAGCAAGGGCACGGCAGGCTCAGGGGAGGGGGTGGGAAGAGGTGGAGTGGGGGCAGAGCCTGTGGCAGAGCCAGGGGTTGAGCAATGAGCACCCCCCGGCACATTGTAGCTCCAGCCCTGGAGTCGGTGCCTATCCAAGGAGCCGCATATTAACTTCTGAAGAGCCGCATGGGGCTCTGGAGCCACAGGTTGGCCACCCCTGTTCTTTCCATTGCCTTACCTGGGGTAAAGTGTAGAGTACTTGGGGAAGAGATGCGTTTAAAACTGGTTTATTTTGTTGTAAAACTTCTCTCATTTGCAATGTGTTGCTTCTTGTTAAGGGATTGCATGTGATGTTGATTTTTTTTTTTAAGCAGCTGTTCTCTGTGCTGTTTATAGCAAGAAGGAATGTCCCCTTTCTAAAAACTAGGGATAGCTCCAGGACTCCACAAAATCATATAAAGCAAATACTATTGCTTTGGGAAATCAGTATTTAGGAAACCCTGAATTCTTGTTTTGTAAATAGGCACAGGGTCAATATTTCCACACTCAGCCTGGAGAATAGCAGTTAGTCTTTGTAGAAGAGTAGGCCTCTTAATGGGGGATTCAAAGTGATAAATTTTATGAGCTGAATGCATCACTGCAGAAGTGTTAACGGGCCCCTCTACTTTGAATGGTCTCTTAAAATATGTGAAAACAACAAGGAGTCCTTGTGGCACCTTAGAGACTAACACATTTATTTGGGCATAAGCTTTCGTGGGCTAAAACCCACTTCATTAGATGCATGGAATGGAAAATACAGAGGCAGGTATAAATACACAGCATGTGAAAAGATGGGAGTTGCCTTACCGTGTGTGTGTGTGAGGGGGGGTCAGTGCTAATGAGCCAGTTCAGTTAAGGTGGAAGTGGGCTATTCTGAACAGTTGACAAGGGGTGAATATCAAGGGAAGAAAAACCACTTTTGTAGTGCTAATGAGTTCAGTGTAATTAAGGTGGCTCATTTCAAACAGTTGACAAGAAGGTATGAGTATCAGTGGGGGGAAATTTAGTTTTTGTAGTGACCCATCCACTCCTAGTTTTTATTCAGGCCTAATTTGATGGTGTCCAGTTTGCAAATGAATTCCAGTTCTGCAGTTTCTCATTGGAGTCTGTTTTTGAAGTTTTTTGATTGAATTGCCACTTTTAAGTCAGTTATTGAGTGTCCAGGGAGATTGAACTGTTCTCCTACTGGGTTTTGAATGTTATAATTCTTGATGTCAGATTTGTGTCCATTTACTCTTTTGTGTAGAGACTGTCCGGTTTGGCCAATGTAAATGGCAGAGGGGCATTGCTGGTACATGATGGCATATATCACATTGATAGATGTGCAGGTGAATGAGCCCCTGATGGTGTGGCTGTTATGGTTAGGTCCTATGATGATGTCCCTTGAATAGATATGCGGACAGAGTTGGCAACGGGGTCTGTTGCAGGGATTGATTCCTGGGTTAGTGTTTTTGTTGTGTGGTGTGTAGTTGCTGGTGAGTATTTGCTTCAGGTTGGGGGGCTGTTTGTAAGCGATGACTGGTCTGTCTCCCAAGGTCTGTGAGAGTGAGGGATCATCCTTCAGTATAGGTTGTAGATCCTTGATGATGCGCTGGAGAGGGGGCTGTAGGTGATGGCTAGTGGCGTTCTGTTGGTTTCCTTGTTGGGCCTGTCCTGTAGTAGGTGACTTCTGGGTACCCTTATGGCTCTGTCAATCTGTTTCTTCACTTCACCAGGTGGGTATTGTAGTTTTAAGAATGCTTGATAGAGATCCTCTAGGTGTTTGCCTCTGTCTGAGGGATTGGAGCAAATGCGGTTGTATCTTAGAGCTTGGCTGTAGACAATGTGTGATGTGTCCTGGATGAAAGCTGGAGGCATGTAGGTAAGTATAGCGGTCATTAGGTTTCCGGTATAGGGTGGTGATGTCACGTCACCATTGCTTATTTGCACTGTAGTGTCTAGGAAGTGGATAACTATCTCTCCTGCCTTTTTCCAATCCCTGAATTGACACTTCTGTAGATGGTGCTTTTTGTTTGACAACAGGCACTATTTCTAATGAGTTAACTTTTCTGACTCCATTGATCTCTACTTCTATTGCAGTGGGCATGGACTGGGTAAGGGGGCGGCGTGATTGAAAAAGTTTGGGGACCACTACTCCATTGCTCTCTGTTCTTGCTCTTCTTTCTCCTGCTGTTTGCCAGTCTACCTGATGCTCCCTCTGCTACTTTCTGCTAGGTTTAGCCAGTAATAGATAAAGTTTTCACCCCCTTCAGGCAACAGAGATGGCATGTTGCCTATTAATCGCATCACATTGGCAGTTTAAAATTACCGTATATACTCTATCATAAGCCGGTTTGTTTATAAGCTGACTCTCCTCCCCCAAGATCGATAAGTAAAAATGGAAAATTTTTATGACCCGTTCATAAGTCGACCCTATAATTCAGGGGTCAGCAAACTTTGGCTCCCAGGCCATGAGGATAAGCAGCTGGTGGGCTGAGATGGTTTGTTTACCTCGAGCGTCCGCAGGCACGGAGGTAAACCTAAGTAAACAAAGTATCCCGGCGCTCCAGCCGCTTACCCTGGCGGGCCGGGACAGCAACTGGTGGGCAAATTTTTTTGGGGGGGAGAAGCTGGGGGTCGGGAGTAACCCCTGTGACCACCTCCCACATGACCCCACCCCTAGCCTGGGACCCCCACACTCTCCCCATCCCATCCCACCTTATCTGGGGAGGATGTCTCTGGCCTGGCTGGAGCTGCTCCGGCGGGCCAGACTGGGCGGCGCGGCCTCAGCATGTTCCAGCGGGCTGGGCCAGGCGGCACAGCTGCAGTGTGCTCCAGCGCCTGGGTGGCGTGGCCACAGCCTGCTCTGGGGGGCAGGGCCGAGTGGCATGGCTGCAGCCTGCCATCCCCAGAGCTGCAGCTGCTTGGGAGGCTGGGGGGAGAGCAGCTGTGGCCAGAAGTGGAGAGACTCTGGTCCCGCCTCTTCCCTTCTGGCTGTGCTGCCTCTCCTTGCTCCCTCTGTTGGGGGGAGGGGCTGTGTCCCATCTCTCCCTCTCTATACCTGTTCATAAGTCAACCCCCTTCTCTGGTGCTTCCCTTTTTTACTAAAAAAAATTTGGCTTATGAACGAGTATATACGGGACTTCAGATTACTTTTTTCTAATAATAGAGCTGAAATACATTGTGAAAGACCAATGTGGTCGTCTGAGCAACTGTGGGACACTGTCCTCTGGTTGTTGTGGCATCTTGACTGTCATAGCTTCCTCTCTGGAGAGGGTGAGAAGTTAATGAGTATTGTTCATGGCATACTCCCTGCTTGCTGCTTTGGCCATAGCTGTTAATCTGAAAGGTGAAAGACAAAATTAGACTAGGTTGAACTGGCTTCACAGAATGGATTGGAGTACTCTGGCCGCCCTTCCTGTGTATGACTCATTCTCCTACTTGCCTGCTGTAGAACTAATTAAAAAGAAAGGAACTAGCGCAGCAAAAAGTTCAGGGCACGTTTACACTGGCAAAGTTACAGCGCCGGCAGTTGCAGCGCTGCTCAGAGAGAGCTGAGAGGAAACTGCTGTTGTGTGTTCGCACAATCAGCTGCCTGCGCAATAGCGTGTTCACACTTGTGGCACTTGCAGTGGTATTCGGAGTGGTGCACTCTGGGCAGCTATCCCACAGAACATCTCTTTCTCTTCTACTGCTAAGACTTGTGGGAAGGTTGAGGGGGTCGCGGGGCATCCTGGTTCCTGTCCCAATGACCCATGATGCATTGCTTCGCATCCCAGAAATCCCTGTGCTTCTGTCTGCATTTGGTGCCATCTTTCAACGATTTGTGTACTGTGCACCCTGCCTCTTTGGGTTGCAGGAATGGATCCCGAACTGTTGACCAGTGTGCTGCTCACTCTGACTAACATGTCATGAGTGGCATTGGAGTTATTTCTTAAACTACAAAGGCAAGAGGAGTGTGACATTGATCTCGCCACGCGTAGTAGCTACGACTCGAGATTGCTTGTGGCATTCATAGAGGTGCTGACCACAGTGGAATGCTGCTTCTGGGCTCGGGAAACAAGCACTGAGTGGTGGGATCACATCGTCATGAACATCTGGAATGCTGAGCAGTGGCTGCGGAACTTTGGGAGGAGGAAAACCACATTCATGGGACTGTGTGATGAGCTCGCCCCAGCCCTGCAGCACGAGGATGAGAATGAGGGCTGCCCTGTCGTTGGAGAAGCGCTGTGCACTGTGGAAGCTGGCTACTCCAGATTGCTACCGATTGGTTGCCTACCAGTTCGGAGTGGGAAAGTCAACCATTGGACTCGTGTTGATGGAAGTGTGCAGGGCCATTAATCGAATCCTGCTCCAAAAGACTGACTCTGGGCAACGTGCGTGACATTGTGGATGGCTTTGCTCAAATGGGCTTCCATAACTGCGGAGGGGTGATAGATGGCATGCATATTCCAATTCTGGCACCAGACCACCTAGCCACCGAGTACATTAATCGCAAGGTGTATTTCTCAGTGGTTCTCCAGGTGCTTGTGGATCACTGTGGGCGTTTCACAGATGTTAACACAGGCTGGTCCGGAAAGGTGCATGACACATGCATCTTTCGGAACACTGGCTGGTTCAGGAAACTGCAAGCAGGGACTTTCTTCCCAGACTAGAAGATCACCATAGGGGAAGTCAAAATGCCCATTGTGATCCTAGGAGACCCCTCTTACCCCTTAATGCCGTGGCTTATGAAGCCATACATAGGGCAACTTGACAGCAGCAAGGAACGGTTCAAGAACAGGCTGAGCAAGTGCAGAATGACTGTGGAGTGTGCTTTTGGACCTTTAAAAGCCCGCTGATGCAGTCTCTATGGGAAGTTGGACCTGGATGATGACAATATTCCTATGCTTATAGCCTCGTGCTGTACATTCCATAATATTTGTGAAGGGAAGGGTGAAAGCTCTGAGGGCTGGACCACAGAGGCTCAGCACCTGGAGGCTGAGTTTGAACAGCCTGAGACCAGGGCTATTAGAGGGGCACAGCGTGGGGGCATAAGGATCAGGGATGCCTTGAGGCAGCAATTTGAAGCTGAAAGCCACTAATGTTTGTTGCTATGCTCAGGATTGCAGTGCTTGTAATGCTAGGAGGTGGTTGATGCACATGATGCAATAAGGGGGTTTAACATAATTGTATGTTGCTTTGGAGTGCTCTTTTTGCTTTCACTTAATAGAATAAAGATTGCTTTCAAACCAACACAATTCTTTTATTAAAAGACAACAACCAGAGGAGAGAGTCAAACAAAATAAAACAGCAGGGAGGGGGAGGGGGAAAGGGAAGGTCCGAGGAGGTGGAGGGGTCCTGGAACGGCTAAAGATTTGTGTATGTCCAGGGATCCTATCCAGCCTTCTCCTTTGGAGTACAATGCAGTGGGTACTGTACTTCAGCAGGGCCAAACCCCAGAGGGATTGGCGTTTGAGTGCAGAGGGTAGTGGGAGTCCACAGTGCTTGACTGTAAGGGGGGAGGAGTGGAATGCCGTGGGTATAGACTGGAGACAGGAGGTTGATAAGAGTGTTGGCGGTGTCTGGGGGGAGCATGGGAAAGAGTTTTGCGACAGCAGCTGCAGGGGAGGGCGAGTGCAGAGGTGCTTGGTTTGAAGAACTAGTATCGCCTGGAGTGTGTCTGCCTGGCGCTCCATAACATTTAAGAGCCACTCCATGGCTTCATTCTGGCTTGCTGCGTTCTCCTTTCGGTCCCTCTTCTCGCTGTCCCCCCACTCCTTTAATTCCTGTTTCTGGGTGGCAGAGTGCATCGTAACATCACTCAGTCCTCCTTAATTTTTCTTGGCCGCTTTCTAATTCTGCGCAGCCGTTCAGTTGCCAATAACAAAGAGGAAGGCTGGGCTCCCAAGATCCTCTCTCTGAAGTTTAAATGCAACATTTTACAGAAGCAATATTGTTTGCAACACCGACAACACTGATTCAGTGCTTTAAAACACAATCAGTACTCACACACATGTCACTAACTGGCTGATCCCAGGCAAGCACACATGAGCCACAAGACCCCCAAAATGGTGAGTAGCTGCAGGAGCAGGGTAAATCACTCTTCCAGGACCCTGCTGTATACTGGGCACGTGGCTCTTGGGGAGAACCAGCACTGTAGGGGGGGCCTGATAATCATTCCTGTCCCCACACTTGCCACAGGATGTGATCATTAAGGAAGATATCTCGCTGCTGAGGGTGAGCAGAGAATCAAGGGAGGGTCTTCTCCAAGACTGCGGCTTCCACCCTGGCCCCTTTGCAGCTCGCCTGTGTGCAGCGATGGTGGTGTCCCGTCCTCCCCTCCCCCCCATGACAGCACAATGATGCAGGAAAGTTACCGTTAATGGGGCAAGAAACAAAGCAGCTCTGCTGAAGAACCTGCGGCAGCGGATTGCACAGGATCTCCACAAGAGTTTCCTGGAGATCTGAGGGAGATTCCCGTGAAGTGAGGGAGTCCATCAACAGTCTGTTCTGCTGCTCAGACTTGGCATACAGTGGAAGACAAGCCTGCTTTCTGCAGCCTTCCTGCCCCAACAACTCGCTTCAGTGATTCGCAAAATTGATTCACTTACCAGGGGTCTCTTCTCCTGTTTGTGCTTCTCCAGTCTCCGACAGCTGTGACTGGCTAGCCTCCTCCAGGGTAAAAAAGAGCTGACTGCATGCCTCCAAATCATCCTCTGCCTCTGGGTCCACATGCTCGTCCAAGATTTTCTCCTCCTGGCTCGGTCCACTCTCAACTGGCACGCGAGCTGTCAAGGCTGTATCCCCACTTTGAACTTTAGGGTACAAGTGTGGGGGCCTGCATGAAGACTTCTAAGCTTAACTACCAGCTTAGATCTGGTCCGCTGCCACCATTCCCACAAGCTAATTCCCTTCCCTGGGAAGCTTTGAGAAACCTTTCACCAATTCCCTGGTGAATACAGATCCAAACCCCTTGGATCTTAAGACAAGGAGAAATTAACCATCCCCTCCTTTCTCCCACCAACTCCTGGTGAATACAGATCCAACTCCCTTGGATCTAAAAACAAGGAAAAAATCAATCAGGTTCTTAAAAAGAAGGCTTTTAATTAAAGAAAAAGGTAAAAATCATCTCTGTAAAATCAGTATGGAAAATAACTTTACAGGGTAATCAAACTTAAAGAGCTCAGAGGACCCCCCCTCTAGTCTTAAGTTCAAAGTACAGCAAACAAAGATAAACACTCTAGTAAAAGGTGCATTTACAAGTTGAGAAAACAAAGTAAAACTAAGACGCCTTGCCTGGCTTTTTACTTACAAGTTTGAAATATGAGAGACTTGTTTAGAAAGATGGGGAGAACCTGGATTGATGTCTGGTCCCTCTCAGTCCCAAGAGCGAACAAACCCAAAACAAAGAGCACAAACAAAAGCCTTCCCCCCCCCCCCCAAGATTTGAAAGTATCTTGTCCCCTTATTGGTCCTTTTGGGTCAGGTGTCAGCCAGGTTACCCGAGCTTCTTAACCCTTTACAGGTAAAAAGATTTTGGAGTCTCTGGCCAGGAGGAGTTTTATAGTACTGTACACAGGAGAGCTGTTACCCTTCCATTTATAGTTATGACACGAGCCACCAAAGTATCCACAGTAGTCTTCGCAGTGGGGGTGGGGTCGCCACCAAGTATCTCGTCTAGCTTTTTGTACAACTGGCAGCTCATGGGCGTAGCACTGGTGCCGCGGTTTGCCTCTCACGCCTTATGATAGGTGTTCCGCAGCTCCTTCACTTTGATCCTGAACTGCAATGTGTTCCGGTCATGGCCCCTTTCTGTCATGCAGAAAGTGAAATCTGTCTGTAGGTATCATAATTCCTACGGCTGGAGCACAGCTGGGACTGGACAGCCGCCTCTCCCCAAATGCTGATGAGGTCCAGCAGCTCGGCATTGCTCTAAGTGGGGGATCGCCTGGTGCATGGAGCAGGCATGGCCACCTGGAAAGATGCGCTGAGACCACTGCACGCATCACTGAGCAACCAGGAAGGGGACTTCCAAATTTCCAAAGGAATTTACGGGTTGGGGATGACGGTTGGTCACTCTGAGGGCAGGGCGGTAGAGTTCAAACCGATGACCAGAGAGGTGAGAACAGGCATTGTGGAACACCTCCTGGAGGCTAATTGCAGCGCTGTAATCGCCATGGTGTCTGCATTGGCACTGCAGCGCTGTAGCCCCGGCACAGAAAGCTGTACGCCTCTCATTGGGGTGTTTTTTGTTTTTGTTTTTAAAAAGGTTACAACTGCGGAGTTTCTGTGCACTAAGTGGCTTGGCAGTGTGTACATCTCAGGAGTTACAGCGCAGAAAGCTGCTTTACTGCGCAGAAACTTGCCACTGTAGATAGGGCCTCAGAGAGGAGGCTTTCTTGTCAGTGGAAAACTTTAATGTTGACCTCGCTTGCTAAATGCTCAAGCTATAGGGATTGGCATTTGGGCACCATGTCTTCAGAACAGGTTATAGACTGTAGAATAAGTTGTGGTGGTTTGTTTGTTTTTTGTTTTTTTTAAAGCTGCATTCAGTGAAGTGCATTATTTGAACCAGCCAATTAAA
Source organism: Terrapene triunguis (assembly GCF_002925995.2). NCBI lineage: Eukaryota > Metazoa > Chordata > Testudines > Emydidae > Terrapene > Terrapene triunguis. Next base: position 8,496,687 of record NW_020664563.1, on the reverse strand, counting down.
GCTTAGAAAATGATTGTGATCAATCTACTGTGCTTTAATTTCTACCCCACCACACCTTGTTGATAATCCTCTGTAGTTCTCACCATCTCCACTGTACAACAGGGTTCATTTGGAAAGTGGCTGCCAGACTTGGCTAGATGCGAAAAGATTAACATGAAAAACTTGGTTAGAGCAGATGTCATCTGTAGTATGATTTGTTTTACCTCTTAAACATTCCATGTAATGAAAAACTCCTTTCTTGTCCACAAGACTAACTTTTTTTTTTTTTTTTTTTTTTTCTTTTTTTTTTTTTTTTTTTATTGCTTTTTGACTTTTTTTTTTAAAGGGTTACTAAGGCATTATCCTGACTTTTTTTTTTTTAAAAGTAATTTTATTATTGTAGAAGAGGCAATATTGACAACTCCTGTCGACAGATACAACATCACTTCTGGCTTTCACACATCATTCAACCAATGCCTCAAATTTTGTTTGAGAACCTTGTGTAGATAGGACAAGAAAGTTTATTTTTCTTTTCCCACTGAGTTGTTGCCTTCTCTTCTAAAACTGCCATTACAGGCATCAATTTTGACAGCATATTTCTATTAGAAACTGAAGGGAGGTGAGCTATTTGGTTCACATAGGTCTTTGAACAGCCTTCTGCTCACTAATGGCATAGTCTGAATTTGAACCATTGAGCGAGAGCTGAAAGGGTTCATAGTCCACCAGGAATCTTTCAGAACCATCCGGACTTCTGAATTCTTCTCTTTTTAATAGCGTGAGGCTGCTTGATGAAGTGGTAATAGCTTCCCAGGAACTGGAAGTCAGGACTCCTAAATGATTTCCCCTCCCCCTCCCCGATATATTGTGTGACTGTGGGCAAGGAACATAGCCTCTTTCACCTCCATTTCCCCTTTAGTAAAATGGTGATACTTGCCCATGTTTTGTAAATAGGTTTGAGAGCAGGGATGAAAGGAGCTGTTCAGATACCAAGTATTAATGTTGTTATAAAAATAATAAGGTTGTGGGTTAAGTGCTATTGAAAGCTGCACTGCTGCTGGGACAGCAATTCAGAGCCTGAAGGCACAGTAGTTCCAATTGGTATGGCATCCTGCTGGATTAGTGTTTACATGAAACAGTGGTTACTCTTGGATACTGTATTCAATTTTTAGCTTGCGCAAAGCAAGCATATTAGCTTTTAGAGAGTAATCCACTTCTTATCTCTGGTATGAGTTTAGGGAACGGGATTTATCTTCCAGCCTCTTCTTTAAGGTCTGAGAATGGTGAAGTATTAACTCCTGCTGTTTAAGCATTCCCCAGGTGGGTTGGATGATGACCCAGCAACCTTGTGACTGTGAATCAAAGTACATTCTATAATGTACTCTTAATTTATAAAAACCTATATCTTGTATTAATGAAAAGTGGACAAACACACTGTCCTCCTTTCTCAGTGTAAAGTAGCTTTTTGCAAAGTAAGGGAAGTTCCTGTGAAAATTAATTTTACTTTCATGGGAAATTTCATATGTCATTTACATGATGCTCTTTCTCCTCATTGTAACTGTTGTAAAAGAAAACTAAAAGTAGGATTGTTTGAATTACACAAGCATTGTGCACAAGTCAATCTTTGAAAGCAATTTTTAGTAAACTTTAGATTTCTTATTTTTGATACACCTGATACAAACCACTGATCAATATGGTTCACATTAAGGATTGCAAATCTTTGCTATGTGTTTACAGTAGGAGTTTATTTGCTTCTTCCTTGACTTTTTTCAAGCCTTAACAAGTTTTTATACAATTAAGGCAAGTACTGATTTGCAACCCAGTTCTTCTGGTCACTCCTCTTGCATTGGAATATTTCAGGGCTGGTTTACACTGGGAATTTCAATTGGCATAACTGCATTTTGGGGTGTGAAAAATCCACGTCGTTGAGAGATACAGCTATGCTGACCTAATCCGTGGTGTAGACCGTGCTAGGTCGACGGAAGAATTTTTCTGTTGACCTAGCTACTGCCTCTCAAGGAGTGGATTTCCTATTGGTGTAGGTGAACCCCTCCCATTGACATAGGTAGTATCTACTACACTGAAGTGCTACAGCAGTGTCGCTGCAGCAGTTTAAGTGTAGACATGCCTTCAGTATAATATTTGTAACCAAACTAAATATAGAGGTGGAATGGGAATCTGACTGTTTCTGAAGAGGATTGATAGGTTTGCAGCCAGTTTTGTATGTAGGTAGTTAAATAGTGTCACTGGACTAGTTTAGACTAGCATAATTTAATCTGTATGTTCAGATGGAATTCAGGTGTGGTAAAATGTTTCAGGACACAGGCAGAAAAGATTTCATAGGAATGGAAGTTGTTGGTGAGATGTAAACAAATACCTGAGGAGGTAATAGTGTTGTCGATTCATGAGCAAGGGGGTGTGATAGCTATCTTACTCTCAAGCATTAGAATGATCATGTGCTGGGTTTCTCAGAAACTTCTCTCATGCAGAATCTGAAGAGTTTTGATTCCATTGTTTCTTCATGTGAGCAGTGGGTGGATGGGTGAAGTCACGCACAAAATAAAAATGCTGTTGCTCTCTGGGAGGGCAAAAATGTTGGATTGTTTATCTAGCCACTCAGGTGGCGATGATAGAATCCTAGAAATGTAGCACTGGAAGGGTCCTTGATAGGTCAACTAGTCCAGTTCTCTTCAGTGAGGCAGGACTAATTATTATCTAGGCCGTCCCTACCATAATGGTAGAGGGAGCCTCTGATTCATCACCAGCAGACCTCTTGAGCATATCTGACAGATTTTGAAACTACACTGCATGAATCACTGTAATATTTAAAAGTGGGAGTATAGTCATAGTCATGCTGGTGTGACATGCTGGCACATGAACACTCAATTCTTGATGAAAGTTGGCAGTTAGCCTGTTATGGGACAGCGTCTACAACATTCCACAAAATGTCCTTCAAGAAGTTTGCTACTAACCTGTCTCCTACATAATAGACAAATTTTATCCCAGTTGAACTTTACAGGCTTCAGTGGAGTTACACTAGGGATGAAATTCATTCACATTTTGAAAAGGTCCCTCTTTAGACTGATTGCTTTGTTTAGTTTCCCTTTCTGTCACTGCTTTTCCTGTGACAGCAGTGAGTAGCTGAATATAGGAGTGTGTGAAGGGACACCGATATTGGCTGGTGTGGGCGGAATGGTGGCTTTAGTACCTAGATTTCCCTCCTTATTCCGTTCATCTGTTTAAACTGCTGTTTAAAATGGGGATTTGAGCAATGCAAGACAGATGGGGAATTTAACTGCTGTATTCATGCAAATACTAAGACTGAAAAAGTTATTTATAACCTGCTCAATCTGCAGAGATGGAAATGCATTTGCAGTTAAGCACACACACACACCTTCCACTTCATTTTCAAAATTTCCAACTTTTAAGATTTGAGAGCTCAGTTAATATTCTGTGTAGTTCAGTTTTGGAGCAACAGTACAATATTATACTGTTAAGCTTCTGAAATGGATGCCATAATCTCATAATCTCACAATCTTTCTTCATTTCGATGCCTATAACACAAAAGCCCACAAAGCTTTGTGGAGATTTTTAAAGGCATAAATTGAATTTAAGTGCCCAAATCCTATTGAATTTAAAAGGAATTTGGGTGTCTAACTCCCACTGGCTCCTTTGAAGACTCCAACCTAAAAATGTATACAAAATTGTATGATAGAATAAAACACCCTGGTCTGCCATACCTCTCACAAAATCCACCTGGAATTTTAAAAATTGAGCAAGTTAATGACCCATGCATCCTCAGGCCCTCATCCTTCCCAGAAATCAGATGGGCTTTGCAGCATGCCCTTAAAATCAGTGGATTAGGTCTGGTTCAGATGGAGAGGGAATTCTGTAGTTGAGGAGTCCTCACGGAGAATGCCTGCCAGCAGCCACTTCTCTGGTCTTGTGTACATTGTGTATTTTTTGCACTTGTGTAACTAACACTGTAACAAATTCCTAACGTAGGTGTTCAGCACAGATGTGGTTTTCCTCTGTTTCAAATCTGGATAATTCACCCTGGTGTAAATTACTTTTGGGACACAGGTTGTGGTTTGGGGATTTCCTAATGCCACCAACATCAGAGGAAACACCATCCAAAAATCAAGCAGAAAAGCATGTGCATTTATTCCCTCAAGATAATGCTCTTTTATCACAGATAGGGATAGTTTTGCCTGAGGGTATGTCTACACTTGCAGAGTTTTTGCGCTGTAAGTTTCACTGGTGATAGGGAACCAGACTTCCTCAGGCGTCAGTGTTTGTTTAGAGTGGAAGCAGCACTTCCATCCCTGATGAGAGCAGCGCTCTAGGGCAGCTATCCCACAGTGCAGCGCTCTCCATTTTGACGATGAGTCTTGTGGGAAGGGCAGGGGGTGATTGCGGGTCCCTGTACAGCTTCCTCTCCCCAAACACTGATCAGCTGCAGTAGCTCAGCATTGCTCCAAGCAGGGGATCGTTTGCTCCATGGAGCAGGCATTGTCACCTGGCCAGATAAGTGAGCACTTGCCAAGAAAACAGGAAGGGGAGTTTCAAAGTTCCCAGGGCTTTACAGGGGTGGATGTCTGTTTACGTGGCATCAGAGCAGTGGAGCTGCTGGCCAGAGTGGTCACCTAGGCACTGTGGGATATCCTCAGGAGGCTAAAAGCTGTGTAAACAGGAAGAATGTGTCTTCACTTGCACATCACTGCAAAAGCATCACCAGTAAGAGCTGTATGCCTGTACGTCTGGTGAAGGTGGTTTTCTTTTTGCGGTGAAACTTTTGAGTTTCACCGCAAAAAGTTATTGACAAGTGTAGACGCTCGCATAGTTTTTGTACAAAAAAGGGACTTTCAGCTTTAAATGGCAAGTGTAGACATGCCCTTACAAGCTTACAGAGGCAAACCCCTGAGTGACACAAGTTTTGCCAACATAAGTACTAGTGTAGAATGGCCATAATCTGAGCAACTTCTCCCACAAAATACCTAGAGATTTTCCTCACAATGGTAGAGACTTGAATTGGCAACTAAAGGATCTGCTGAGCAATATTTTTCAGATCTAGTAGTGAAGACAAAACCTCTTGGTTTTTTTTCCCCTAATAGCTATGGCATAAACCTTTTTTTTTTTTTTAGTAAATAAAAGGGAGAAAATCAAACCCTTGATGCAGTCTGACTCCTTAATTCCTAATGAATCATTAGGCCAAATTTTTATTATAAATCAAAATCCCCTTGTTTAAAAGGGATACTTTAATTCTGCATGCTCTGTAGATCAGCCACTAACACAATTCTGCCGTACAACAAATGTATTCTCCTCTGTTTTTTTTCTTAGGCCTTGTCTACACTGCCACTTACAGGGCTGAAACTTTCTTCGCTCAGGGGTGTGAAAAAACACCCCCCACAGCAGTGCAAGTTTCAGTGCTGTAAAGTGGCAGTGTAGATAGTGCTACAGCGCTGGGAGCCATTCCCCTCACGGAGGTGGTTTTATTACAGAGCTGGGAAAGCTCTCTCCCAGTGCTAGACTCGCGACTACATAGCCACGGCAGCGCTTTAACATCGGCTGTGTAGACATCCTTAATGTTTTCCAGTCTTCACTTTCAGAAGTAAGGTCTAAGCTGTTGTGAATAAGGTTATATTGACTTAAATATACCTTACCATCTGCTTAAAAAATGTTGAGCTCACCGCAGCATGGCTTGCAGAATCCTGCATTTTTTATTAATAGATCTTTGTTGGTGCTCACAGTGTGAAATCCACATAACTCTTCTGAGTTCATCACTTCCCCCCCCCCCCCCCCCCCCTTTTTGGCAGGGAATTCTCAGTACCAACTTTCTTTTGGCAAAACTTGTATTGGCTTACACCAAAAGTCTTTGTTGTAAGCAGTAAGGGGGGGGAGTTTATTGTTGAGCTAAGAACCAGAAAATAGGAGCCTTGTAAAGCTAATCCGCTTTCAACAGTTTTGTGTTGAGAGAACAGTATAGACCTGCTGAGAACACGTTTTTCCCAAACTACAAAATCTGTCATTAATGAAACTATTTTTAAACAATTTAAGAACGACAAGCAAAATATTTAAATTTAATATGTCGCCAATATATTTTTAATAGATTATGATCACCTGTTTGCCTGGGTTGTTTTCAGGTCTGTAATTTGAAGTCTAATAGGACTATGTATAGCTTAAAACTTCTGCTGAGTGTCCTTCACTCCCTCTCTTCATGCTTTTAAATCTAATTAAAAGGCCTGCATTCGGAAACCAGTAACTTCTGTCTTACTCCAAAGTACAAGTTTCAGTCTACTGTTTGAATCTGATGAATCTTCTTGTACCTGTGCTAACTGATTCTTTTCCTTTAGAACAGATAGTAATCTCATTTTGTTTTGCATTTTAAAAAAATCTGAGTCAGCATTCTTTCTTTTGTGGTTAGGTTCTAAAATGCCTGTTGTCAAATATCAATAGGTGGGTGAGTGGAAACCCTGAAACGAAAGCCTTTTGTTTCCATTTATGAAAACTGCACGAACAGTTGTTTGTAATGTTTTATAAACTCCTATGGGAGAAAGGGGAGATAGATATGTATAAAAAATCTGAAGGGTAAATGGGACTAATGCAAAGTGGCACTCCTTTTTAAAAAGACTATATATAGAGATATATAGTTAAATGAAAAATCTCACTCTGAATTAGTGCCCTGCCCCAAGGTTAGCTCTGGTCTCTGGAACTGCGCTCTCTAGCATTGCTACAAATTAAATCACCAGGTGCCAGTAGTATTTAAAGCTAATGAAGCTCTATTACACATAGTCAGAAGTGCCTGAATTAACCTGCTTTTCAGCAAGTGTTTTCTGACCTCTCAATCCCACTGGATGACTGAAGAGTTAAGCCCTGCCTGTGTGGGAATTTAACACTGCTTAAGAGCGACTAGCAAGTTTTATCCACATTATTCACTGTTTAAATTTTACTGCAAATCCATGTTAAAGGGCACGGGGACATCCTTGAGCACAGTGCTGGCTAACTTATGTTCCCTTTATGCTACAATTACAGCATAGTCAGGAGAGCCGGCTACTGCATTGTTCTAGTCCAGAGGTGGCCAACCTGAGCATGAGAAGGAGCCAGAATTTACCAATGTACATTGCCAAAGAGCCACAGTAATACGTCAGCTGCCCCCCATAAGATTCCCCCCGCCACTCCCAGTGCCTCCCACCCACCAGCAGCGCCGCTGATGAGCACCTGCCCACACCTCCGAATCAGCTGTTTCTTGGCATGCAGGAGGCTCGAAGGAGGAGTGGGAGGAGCGAGGGCATGGCAGGCTCGGGGTGGAGTGGGGGCAGAGCCAGGGGTTGAGCAGTGAGCACCCTCCAGCACATGGGAAAGTTGGAGCCTATAGCTCCAGCCCCAGAATCGGTGCCTATACAAGGAGCCGCATATTAACTTCTGAAGAGCCTCATGCGGCTCCGGAGCCACAGGTTGGCCACCCCTGTTCTAGTCATTCATGTCGATGGTACTGTAACTGCGTACCTTGACTTTACATATGTCTAAGGCTTTTGCACAGCTTTAACCCAGTCCAAAGACATTTTGTGTGATGATAGTTACTCTTGAGGGATTTCTGTGCCCCAAAAAAATATTATGAGCACAACATTTTAAAATTCTGCAAATTTTATTTGTCAATAAATAAATGTGGCACCAGCATGGCAGTGGGGAGCACAGGCTACTGGCTGCACTGAGGTGAAAGATCACACTGAAGCCCCCACCTCCCCCAGTACAGGGACTTGGCAGTGAGGCTGCACCTGACCCTGGCAGAGTGCAAGGGCTGGCCTGCCACAGAAACACCCCGGGGTGGGCAGGCTCAACCCAATAGGATCCAAGTGTGGAGGGGCTTAGTGTGGGGGGGATCCAGGTGTGGGGTGAGAGATTTCTGTGTGGGGCAATCTGGGTGCGCGCAGCTCAGTGGGAGATCTGGATGCGCAGGGGCTCGTTGGGGGATTCCAGGTGCAGGGGCAATGGGACTGTGCAGGGGATCCAGGTGAAGGTGGTTGGGGCTCAGCGGGGGGGGGAGGGGGAGGCTGGGTGTGGGGGGAGTGGGGCTTGATGGGGTGGGGGGAGCGGATGGGGCGGGGGGGGGGGTGGGGGGGGGGGGGGGGGCTGCTGGGGGGTCCAGGTGTAGGGGGGTCGGGCTTATCGGGATGAGGGTTGGATGGGCCTGCTTAACTGGGAGTCCTAGCTGCTGCCAAGGGGATGCCACATGCTGGGCTCCTGCTTCCTCCGCTTTCTCTCCACCTCTGCGCGATTCCTCTATCCCCTTTTCTTCCCTGTCTTCCCCCCCACATTACCCTCCTTCCTTCATTCCCTCTTCCCACCCCCTCCTTCCTTCATTCCCTCTTTTTCCCCTCCCCATCCAGCCCCACCATGGGCACTCACTGTTGCACAGAAAACAGGAAGGCTCCCAACACAGTAGGGGAGCACAACTGGCACTAGGACCCAGGAGACAACATTCAGCTGCAGAGTCAGCAGAGCTGAGACACAGCCTCCTTCAGATGGGCAGCTCTGTGCTTGCAGAAATGGGAGGATGGGGGATAGTGATACTTAACCCTGTGTGCCCCCATGCCTCGCCTCAGTTTGACTATTCCCCCCCCCCCACCCCAAAACTGCACCCATGGTCGTCTTTACTGCTCCTACGTGGCTTCCCTTTGCTTCCCTGCTATTTTCTGCAGGGAAGCACAGAAATTTCGGGGGAGGGCGTTTTCCGCTGGCGCGCAGTCCTGCAGAATTCCCCCAGGAGTAGATAGTTTTCTAAACAGGTCACCTAACCAGGTTGTACTTGTATGGGAGATAGGAGTGTTGGTTCAGAATATGCTGCAAAAAATAATTACGATAAACATCTGTGAAAATTCTATTTTTTCCTCTAACAGTCTCACTGTTGTCACTTGTGTAGCTACAGTGTAAGTAGCCTTGGTAGAAGTTATAGCTTAGACTGGCCCCTGGCATTTTAACTGTTGTTGTGTAACCACAGTCAGAGCTGGTCTAGACAACAGTGATTAAAATTCTGTAAGCTGCCTTTGTCTCTTCTATGCTAGCACTCCCACCATTGCTACTGCTTTTGGAGTGGCATCAGGGATGGTAAATGGGAAATTTTAAAGGCAAGGCCATAATTTCCTTTGTTGCCACCATAGAAGACTGTGCTGTAACCATGTTAGGCTAAAATACTGTTTCAAAATATAGTTATAGAATTGTCTACTGTTCATTCTGGCAAGGAGGCATGCCTCATGGTTGGGTTTACTTTACAAAAATTAAGTAGGTTTAATTAACACATGTAGGGAAAAGAGAATCACTAATGCTCCCACCTGAGCTACTATCAGTTTAGTGGGATTTTTTTGTAAAATTCTCTAGTGTAGACATAGCCTTTGTCTGCACTCATCGTGGAGTTTGTCTTTACTATCATTTAAAGGTGGTGTTAGGCAGTATAGATTTTAAGGCCTTCACTGCGGCAAAAAAGTATATTTTAACTCGTTAAACTAACCTGTGTTACAATCCTAGTGAAGACCAGGTAGTTTTAGTTTCAACTAATTTTAGCTGGGGAGATGACTAACACATTAGCTATCTTGCTGTAAAATTCTAGTGGTGAGAAGTCTTTCAATGCTCTAGTTAGGAGAGGTCAACCATAGATGTTGACATTGTCTACTTACATCAGAGTAAAAATTACCTGTGCCTTGTCTTAACTAAGATTTTACAGCAAGATAGCTAATGCATGTTAGTTATCTCACTGGCTAAAATGGGTTAAAACTATAACTGCCTCATCTTCACTAGAATTGTAACACAGATAAGATTAATTAACATGGGTTAAAAATACCCTTTTACCTAATGTAGACATAACCTAAACCCAGGTGAGGATGGTTGAGTGGAAGCCCTTGTTTGTATTAGAGTTTTAGCATGTTAGCTACTATTATCTAATACTTTTTTTTTAATTAAAAATTACTTCGGTAGTTAGGAAATTAATCGTGTCTTCATTGCTTATGATAACTAACTCTTGTGCTGTCCCAGACAAAGAATTCTAAGTTCAGTGCTCAAAAGCACTCTCTTCCAAAATAAAATCTCCATTGCTCATCAATTTATTTTGTTAAAGTAACTTCTTTTTATAGCAGTCGTCTCTGATGGGCATATATTTGGCTTTGACTTTTTTTACTAGTGTGTATTCATCTGTGTTTTCTAAAAGCATGGCTTGGTTTTCAAGCCAAAGTTTTCACACTGCAGAACATTTAAAACATATTGGAAATAAAATGTTTGCTTCTATGCGTTTATGGTTTGCCTTGTTTCTCCTATTCCTTCTGTCTGAACTGCACACCAACAAAGAGTTATTGAGATCTTAGAGCATGTCTGTGCTTCAATTAAAAACTCACAGCTCGCCCATGGCAGCTGACTTAGGGTACGTCTACACTTACCGGAGGGTCCGACGGCAGGCAATCGATGTTCTGGGATCGATTTATCGCGTCTGGTTTAGACGTGATAAATCGATCCCGGATCGATCCCGGAAGTGCTCGCCGTCGACGCCGGTACTCCAGCTCGGCGAGAGGAATACGCGGCATCGACGGGGGAGCCTGCCTGCAGCGTCTGGACCCGCGGTAAGTTCGGACTAAGGTACTTCGAATTCAGCTACGTTATTAACGTAGCTGAATTTGCGTACCTTAGTCCGAAGTGGGGGGGTAGTGTGGACCAGGCCTTAGGATCGTAGGGCTAAGGCTAAGGGGCTGTTTAACTGCAGTTGTAGAGCGTTCCCTCTAAGCTGTGTGCCTGTGCAGACACACAGCACTCCAAGTGCAAGAACGCTTGATTATTACAGCCACGCAGATGTGCACATCCTCAGCGACAGTGGGAGGGCAGCGCCGTGGGGCGGGGCTGGAAAACAGCAGCTCGGGAGGGGGAAATCTAGGGCCCGGCAACTGGAGGGGAACCGGGTGGCAGGGAGCCCCGGCCACCCCAGCTCGTGGGGAGGGAGCAGCAGTGGGGTGCCTCTCCCCACAGCAGGTAGGCTCAGCACCAGGTGGGACCCCATCCCTGCCCTGGGACTCACGGGGCTGCTGCACAGCACCCTTCCCATCCTCCATCCCGGGCCGTGCTTTGTTGCCAGGATGGGGATGATCTTCTCTCCTGGGCCCCCCACCCCTTGAGAGCAGAGGCTTGTAAATGGCTGCGAAGTGGCTGGGAGTTCAGGGCGGAAACAAAGGGTCCGTGAGACAAGCAGCTGAGCTGCCCGGCCGTGCTTAGTGCAGCTGCAACCCCAAGTGAGTAGCACCAGCAACTTCTGGGTCTGTTTCAAAGCACCAGGCAGGCATGTGATTGATGCACACAAGGGAACTCGAATTGGGAAACCTGGGCTCAGGGGTACCGGGGCTCGGGAGAGAGTGGGCACTTCTCTGGGCACAAAGGCATGGGTCTGATTCTGGGCTACTGATGCTATTTGCACTCTGCAGAAGTGGAGGGAGGGCACTGAAAGAGGTAGGGCTGATTTTTATTTTTTTTTATTTTTTTTAAAGCAAAATTTTAATTGCACTTTCCTCTACCCCAGGGGTAGAGGAAACTTTTTGGTCCGTGGGCCACATCTGGGTATGGAAATTGTATGGTAGGCCATGAATGCTCACGAAATTGGGGTTGGGGTGCAGGAGGGGATGAGGGCTCTGGCTGAGGGTACAGGATCTGGGCTGGGGATGAAGGGTTTGGGGTGCAGAAGGGTGCTCTGGGCTAGGATCGAGGGGTTTGGAGGGCGGGGGGGGTCAGGGCTGGGGCAGGGGGTTGGGGCACGGGAGGGTCTCAGGTGCAAGCTCTGGGCGGTGCTTACCTCAGGCAGCTCCAGGGAAGCGGAGGCACGGCCAGGCAGCTCTGTGTGCTGCCCTGCACCAAGTGTCACCCCTGCAGCTCCCATTGGCTGCAGTTCCTAGTCAATGGGAGCTGCGGGGGCAGTGCTTGGGGCATGGGCAGTGCGTGGAGCCCTCTGGCTGCCTCTAAACATAGGAGCCGGAGGGGGGACATGCCGCTGCTTCCGGGAGCCGCGTGCAGTGGCCCCCGATCCCGCTTCCTGGCTGGAGCAGGGCAAGCTCCAGACCACACTGCCTAGTGGGAGCTCGAGGGCCGGTTTAAAGTGGCTGGTGGACCGGATGTGGGCCACGGGCTGTAGTTTGCTCACCCTTGCTTGACTTTTTTTTTTTTCTTTCTTTTTCATGCAATTCCTTAGTCATCCTAGTTATCAAGTACTTTGATTTATAACAATGTATTTTTAAACCAGTCCACTCTATCAGGAGTTCAGCTGCAACACAGTCTAAAAAAGAAATGATTGATCAACTTACTGTTGCTTCTTCAAAAAGCAGCAGTTATTTTCTGTGTAGATTTTTCATGGCACAAGTCTGTGCTTTTTTTAAAACCATGTAATTGTTACTTTTTTCTTTTAATTCTTCATTTTAAAAAAAAAATGGAAAAGTGGAAAGTTACAAGAAGTCCCAAGTAATGTTTAATATCAAGTGACAAGACCACCTGACTCTGTAGTATCAGTGTCCATGAGTCTGGCAGTATGGAGGGTCCGCAGGAAGGCCAACCCTTTTCACGATCCATTGTCCTTGCTGATGGGCCATCCACCCTGTCTGGCTTTTCCATTGTTGTACCTGAAGTGTTAGCAGTGGGAGTCACCCAAAGTAGCATAGTTGAAATACGGATACATAGTCAGTATTCTTAACTCAGATACAGAAATGATACAGGCATACAAATTGGATAATCACATTCAGTAAATTATAACCTTTCCAATGATATCTTACAAGACCCATCTTGCATAAAGTACATCTCAGTTATGTCATATTCATATCACAAGCATATTTTCATAAAGAATATGGAGTGAAACATCACATACTACATAATATGTGATGGTGATTTATATCTAGGTATTTTGTTTCTACTGGTGGTGCATATCCGCACATTACCTCGATATTGGTGCACATAACAAAATTCATCCTGCACCTGGATGGAACAAATTAGAGGGAAGTTAAACAGCCCCATGAGCCTGAGTCAGCTGTTATGGATCAGCTGCAAGTTTTTACTTGCAGTGTAGACGTATCCTTAGAGTCCAAGTTTTAGTGTCAGACTGGGAATTGGAAGATTTGGGTTCTATACTGATAGTAAGTTGTGTGTATAAAGTTGGGTAAATCACATAATCCCGTTGTCTGTCTGTTTCCACATGTATAAGAAGAAAAATATTACCCTTTGTGAAGTTCTTTTGGGATCCTTGTTTGAAAGTTGGTAGTGTAGCTTATAAAACTTTATTCACACTGTAAATGCTGCTTAATTTTTTTGAGGACAAACTACATACAATTAAAAGCATTAACTGTGGAATTACCTGATTAGATTTAAAACAGTTGTCCTAGTATATGCAATTTTGAAGGGGTTTGCTACCTTAGCAAAAGTTTCAGTCAGTATCACTACAGGTACATATGAAGACCCAGGCAGAGTAAAAGGGAATACATTTTGAACAGTTGTGTGTGTGTGTGTAAGCAGAGTTTAAAGGCCAATTAAGATATTTCTAAAACATTATTACTTAATATGCAGGAAGATGTATCTACTTGGTGGTTTACAACTGGATGGCCTCTTAATATGGAAAGCTCATCTTTTATATGGTGTACAGCAGGGGTGGGCAAACTTTTTGGCCCGAGGGCCACATCTGGGTGGGGAAATTGCATGCAGGGCCATGAATGTAGGGCTGGGGCAGGGGGTTGGGGTGTGGGGGAGAGTGCGGTATGTGGGAGGGGATGCGGTGTTCAGGAAGGGGTTCAGGGCAAGGAGTTGAGGCAGAGGAGGGGTGTGGGGTTTACAAGGGGGCTCAGGGCAGGGGGTTGGGGTGCAGGCAGGGGGCTCAGGGCAGGGGATTGGGGTGTAGGGTGCAGGAGGGGTTCGGGCTCCAGCCTGGCGTCGCTTACCTGGAGCGGCTCCAGGGTGGCAGCGGCGCATACCGGGGCCTGGCCCTGCACCGCTCTGGGATGCGGCCGGCACCACGGCCTGCGGGCTGTAGTTTGCCCACCCCTGGTGTACAGGAAAAGTCATGTTCATAGTTTGTAATACTTCTGCAATACATTTCAGCACTTTATCCAAAAACTCATTTGCTTCAGCATTATCTAAAATATATGAATAAAAAGATTCAGTGTGTTTTCCATTAGAGCTATGGTTGCCTTAGTCACTTTATCTACCTCTTCTCATTAATTCTATCTGTGAAATCCATGACTTACTGTAGAAAACAAGCATCTCGCCCACATTTCTCCGTTTTTCATCAGAAAAACAAAGCTGTGAATCAAAATCCCACTCATAGCAAATCCTGTTCGTGGGTCCATTGTTCCGAATTTACTTAATTACTTATGCTGGTGGAATGTGCACATGACAAGTCTCTTAATAAGGAACACTTTTTTCCACGGGGTAGCATTCATTCAGATTATTTTTATTTGTATTACCATAGTGCCTACGAGCCCTAGTCAAGGACCAGAACCCCATCGTGCTGGGTGCTGTAGAAACATAGAACAAGAAGATGGTGCCTTATCCAGAGAGCTTATAGTCTAAGCATAAGACAAGTAATAGATGGCTCTAGTCAGATTGGGGAGTACAAGGAAACAATGAGAGATATTGGTTTGTTCAATAGGCAATGTTCTCAGCACACCAGTGGCTTGACAATAATCACCCTTTTTTTTTAATAGGGACCCATGGCAAAGGAGAGTTTTAAGGAGAGCATCACTGATCTACGGGATCAGTGCTGCGCCCTGGTTTTTAAACAGTCCCTTGGTGATGCCAGGGGAAGGATTCAAAGAGAGGAGTGATAGGGTCAAAGTAATGGACTAGCAAAATGATCTTAGCAGCAGCACTTTGAATGAATGAATGAAATGGTACAAGATTGGATTTGCCAGGCTTGGAGAAAAGGATATTCCAGCAGTTGAGATGTGAGTGATAAGTCTATAGAACAGTTTTAGCTGCCTGAACAGATAGGGAAGGCTGTATCTTAGGGCTTGTCTACATTTACAGTGCTGCAGTGCTTAGTGGAGACACTACCTACACCAATAGGAGAGCTTTTCCCATCAACGTAGGTACTCTACCTCCCCAGGAGGTGGTGGTTATGTTGACGGGAGAAGTCCTCCCATTGACATAATGTTGTGTACACCAGGAGTTAGGTAGTTATAACTGTGGGCTTGTCTACACTGGCAATTAACAGTGCTGGAACTTGCTGCACTCAGGGGTATGAAAAAACACCCCCCTGAGTGCAGCAAGTTTCAGCGCTGTAAAGCGCCAGTGTAAACAGTGCACCAGTGCTGGGAGCTACGCCTCTCGTGCAGGTGGTTTTTTTTTTTTTTTTTTTTTTTTTAAGAGCGCTGGGAGAGCTCTCTCTGCCATGACTACACAAGCCACGTTAAAGTGCTGCCACAGCAGCACTTCAGCGTTGCAAGTGTAGACTAGCCCTGTATCTGAGTGACATCGTTATATTGGCGTAAGTTTGTAGTGTAGACCGGGGTTTAGAGATAATCTACAGAAAGAATATGCAAGATGTAGATGTAGGTTGGATGTGCAGTCTAAAGAGAGGTATGATTTGAAGATAGCACCCAGGTTGCAGGCAGAATGATGATGTCCACAGTGATAAAGAAGGTGGGTGGGAGGAGTTGAGGGTATGGGAGGAAATAGGAACTCTGATTTAGGGCATGGCTACACTTGCAGATGTAGAGAGCTGTGAGTTAAACCAGCCCTTGGAGTGCACAGTAGGAAAGCGCTGCAGTGTGTCCACACTGTCAGCTGCAAGCTCATTGGTGTGGCCACATTTGCAGCACTTCCAGCAGCATTGGGAATGGTGCATTATGGGCAGCTATCCCACAGAGCACCTCTTCCTATTCTGGTGCTGTGGCTTGTGGGAAGGGGGCGGGGGTGAGGGGCATTCTGGGGTCTTGTCCCAACGTCCCGTGATGCATTGCTTCGCATCCCAGCAATCCTTGTGCTTCCGTCCACATTTGGTGCCATGTTTCAACGTTTTTTGTACTGTGCGCTCTGTCTTCCCTTTCGTTCTGCGGGAATGGATCCCGAAGTGCTGAGGAATATGCTGATGGGTCTTGCCAGCGCACATCACGTTTGGCAGTCGAGTTACTCCTTAACGTATAAACTGACAGTGATGTGACCGACGGCGATATCAACTCATGTAATGCATAGGACACGAGATTGCTTGTGGCATTCACGGACATGCTCACCACTGTGGAACGTGGCTTTTGGGCTCGGGAAACAAGCACTGAATGGTGGGATGACATCGTCATGCAAGTCTGGGATGATGAGCAGTGGCTGCAGAACTTTTGGATGAGAAAAGCCACTTTCATGCAACTGTGTGGTGAGCTCACCCCTACCCTGCGGCGCAAGGACACAAGATTGAGAGCTGCCCTGCCAGTAGAGAAGCGGGTGGCTATTGCAATCTGGAAGCTGGCAACTCCAGACAGCTACTGATTGGTCGCTAACCAGTTTGGAGTGGGAAAGTCGACCGTTGGAATCATGTTGATGCAAGCTTGCAGGGCCATTAATCGCATCCTGCTCAGAAGAACTGTGACTCTGGGTAACATGCATGACATTGTGGCTTGCTTTGCACAAATGGGTTTCCCTAACTGCGGAGGGGCGATAGATGGGACTCATATTCCAATTCTGGCACCAGCCCACCTAGCCTCCAACTACGTTAATCGGAATGGGTATTTCTCTATGGTTCTCCAGGCGCTTGTGGATCACCGTGGGCATTTCATTGACATTAACGCAGGCTGGCTCGGAAAGGTGCATGACACACGTATCTTTGGGAACACTGGCCTGTTCAGGAAGCTGCAAGCAGGGACTTTTTTCCCAGACCAGAAGATCACCGTAGGGGAAGTTGAAATGCCCATTGTGATCCTTGGAGACCCCGCTTACTCGTTAATGCCGTGGCTCATGAAACCCTACACAGGGAGCCTTGACAGCAGCAAGGAGCAGTTCAACAGGCTGAGTCGGTGCAGAATGAGGGTGGAGAGTGCTTTTGGCCATTTAAAGGTCTGCTGGACCTGGCTGATGACAACATCCCCTCAGTTTTATCCGGGTGCTGTACCCTCCATAACATTTGTGAAAGGAAGGGTGAAAGATTCAATTAGGCATGGGCCTCAGAGGTTCAAAACCTGGAGGCTGAATTTGAACAGCTAGAGAGCAGGGCTATTAGAGGGGCCCAGCGTGGGGCTGCAAGGACTAGGGTTGCCTTGAGGGAACTATTTAATGCTGAAAGTCTCCAGTAATGTTTGGTGCTCTGTACGGGAGAAGTGCAGTGGTTCCAACGTTGTTAGGAATCTGTGCTTACTATGCTGACTTGCAGTGCGTGTTGCTTTCCTGGGCTAAGGTATCTTTTACTTAATGCAATAATAAAGAATGTTTTCAAAGCCAAAAAAGCAATTTATTTAAAAGAAAATTCGTTTATTGAAGAGAGACACAACTGCTTGGAAAACAGAAAGGGCAAGGGTGGGGTGGGGAACGGTTCAATCACACATTTGCGTATGTCCTGTTCTCATGCTCAGCCTTCCTGTCTGGAGTGCTGTGCAGTGAATGCTTCACTTCAGGCTGGATAAAATGCATGGTGATGGGGGTTGAGTGCAGTGGGTAAGGGTCGTAGTTTGCAGGACTGGGTGGGGAAGCCAGCTGGTGGCGATAAGAACCCGGATGTTGGGGAAAGTGGGTTGGAGGTGACATGGGGGCACAAGGGAAAGAGTTTTGGGACAGGGGCTGCAGGGGAGGGCGAGCACGGTGGTCCTCCGCCTGGCTGGCTACAAGCGCCTGGATCAAGTCCGCTTGGCGCTCCATAATGCTTATCAGCTGCTTCGTGCTTTGGTGCCGGCACTCTGTATTCTGCTGGTGGAACCTCCTTTCACTCTCCCTCCACTCCTGCGCTTTTTGATTTTCATGAAGGGACTGCTGCATTACTTCATGCAGCATGTCTTCTTTGCTTCTACGTGGCCTCTTCCTAATTCTTTGGAGTCTTTCGGCCGGTGATAACACGGACGGCTCAGATCTCAAGGTTGCATCTGTAAAGGCAAAATGCAACGCTTAACAGAAGCAGCATTGTTAACAACAGACAGAGCAATGATTCGCCTGTACTTAAAGACAAGCACAGTCTACACAATAGCAGAATTTGCCCGTCCCAAAGCGAGCATGCACAACCCACAGGAACGCCAAAATGGTGAGTAAACACAGGGTCGATGGGGAATGATTTGTTTCACTGCTGTACTGTCCCTTGGGGTTCTGTGCCTTGGGGAGAGCCAAGAGCTGAACACTGTCCCCACATTTTCCACAGGAGTTTGTCCTGGAAAATATCTCGCTGCTGAGGGCTGACCTGGGAAGCAAGGGAAGGGCTTCTAGTACAATGCAGCTTCCGCCCTGGCCCATCTGCAGCTTGCCTGTGTGCAGCAATGGTCCCCCCGCCCCTCACGGCACAGTGGCGCAGACACGTTAGCCTTACTGGGACAAAGATCACAGTGGCTCTCCCATGAAACCTGCGCAAGCGCATTGCCCAAGTTCTGGATGAGACCTTTGCGGTAATCGGCCTCAGTGATCTCTTCAATGTGAGAGAGCACATCAATGTCCTATTCTGCTTCTAGGCATGCACGCAGCCCTTACCCTCCTCGCCCCAAGAGCCCGCACCGAATAACTTCCTTTCCAAAATAAAAGCCGCTTACCGGGCACGTCCTCTGGTGTTTGTCCTTCCCCAAGCACTGGCTACTGTGACTGGCTACCTTCCTCCTGGCTTGAGAACAGTTCCTGGCTGCATGCATTTAGGGATGCTGGGGTGTCTTACTCCTTCTGCCTTGTTGAACTGAGCTCTGAAGTGTCCATGGTGGTCCTCGGAGTGGAGGTGGGGTCACCCCCCAGTATTGTGTCCAGCTCTTTGTAGAAACGGCAGGTTGCGGGGGCAGCACCGAAGCAGTGGTTTGCCTTGCGGGCTTTGCGGTAGGCATTCCGCAGCTCCTTCACTTTAACCCTGCACTGCAGTGTGTCCCGGTCATGGCCCCTTTCCATCATGTCCCTTGATATCTACCTGCAGGTATCGTAATTCCTGCAGCTGGAACTGGACAGCTTCCTCCCCCCAAACACTGATGAGGTCCACTACTTCGCCATTGCTCCATACTGGGGATTGCCTGGCATGTGGAGACATGGTCACCTGGAAAGATGCTCTGAGAGCACTCCACGCCTTGCTGAGCAAACAGGAAGGGGATTTTTAAAATTCCCAGAGAATTTAAAGGGCGGGTCGGATGGTCACCTGAGGGCAGGTCAAAGTGATGACCAGAGTGGCCAGAACCGGCATTGTGGAACATTTCTGGAGGCCCATCAGAGCGCATTAACAGACCAGGGCATCCACACTAGTGCCGTGGCGCTCCAGCCAAGGCACACCAAGCATTATGTCTCTTGTGGAGGTGGATTACCAGGAGCGCTCCAGCCGTGGAGTCAGAGCGCTCTACATGCCTTGCCAATGTGGACGCGTTGTAAGAGTGCACAGGGCTGCTTTAACTCGCTCTAACTCGCAAGTGTAGCCATGCCCTTAGCTGTGTTGACTTTGAGCTGAGAGCTAGACATCCACAAGGAGATGTCAGTGAGAGAGGCACAGATTTTAATTTGGAGAGAAGGGAGACAGATCTGGTGTAGAATTGTACATCTGAGAGTCACCAGCATAAAGATGGTAGTTTAATGTGTTTTGTAAATGAGATTATCAAAAGTTAAGGTGTAGAGGGAAAAGAGAGGGAGCTTTGTGGAACTCCCAGAGAAAGTTGGAGGGACTATGAGGCAGATCCCCTTAGGGAGCAATTGGAGTTTGTAGCATAGCCTTATTTGTTTACCAATGTATCTGTTAGTTTATTTTTTTTAAAAGTCAATTTTTTTGATGATGTTTTCAATCTCACTTCTGAAATGAGTATAAATAATGAGAATTGGGGGCAGAGGAAGACTGCAATACTTCACACTCATATATAGGCCTCTTGAATTTGATGTAGTCATGTAAGAAACAGAGGTCAAGCTTATTTTATTGTTGACTGGTTCTAGCATTTTGTTAGCAAAATATTTATTAGAGAAACATTTTACTATAGATTTCAAGTTCTCTAGATTTAAAAAAATTGAATGTGGCTGTTTCTGGGATGTCGGTTCTGTTTTCTGGAGAAAGTCTGAAAAGGTGGAGTTGGTGAAAAGCAAAATGCTCCATCATGATCTAGCTCAGGCATTGCTCTGCAAAAAGCCACTAGAGGATGGTAACTTAGGTTACAGGCCCAAGAGTAACAACGTGTAAATCTTGTGCTCCTTGAGTAAAAAGAAGTTTGATTAATTCTGGGGTTCTCTGCATTTCCACAAATAGGTAACTGATCTCTTTAAAAGAAAGAGTAGGATTAAAAGTATACAGTGCTTCACAAATTTGTTTTATGCTTGTATGGGGCCTATGCTCATCTTCTCTTTATGTCCCATCTGAAGAATATATGCTGCCAAAGCAAGCATTACGAGGTCTTGGATGGGTCTTTTGCCAGTTTTCACAGACCTCTCCATTCAGCCACTGTCTCATTGTCTATCCTGTTGTGGTCTTGTAATTATATTATGATAGTGTTGTGATATCTGTGGTATCTCTATGATGTCACAAACAGGCTTATGACTTCACTGCAGGATGAGGCCGATGGGGGAACTCACTGAAAAATATAAAGTTTAAAAATAAATGGGAATTCAAAAAGTTACTGACATTAAATTGTCTTTTGTAGATAGGACTTTTTTGCATTTGTTGCAGTGTGAAATATGATGAAGAAATTACTGTGGAAACAAGATGTTTTTTAGGATTTCTTAAATTCAACTCTTTATTGGCTGCTGTGCTAGTGTTGGTCAGAAATGGATGATTAGATTATAGTACTGTACCAAACTGGTGATGGTAATTTTTTTACGTTCTGCGGGAAAAGGGGCTCTTTCTTTTTGTTTTCTTTCTCCTTTAATATTAAATAGTAATTATTTCTAGAGAGTAAGGTGCAGGCTCTAGAAATTTGGTCTCTGGGAATAATTACAATATTTATTAGTAATAGTTTACACACACTGCTTTTTATCCATAGGTCCAAAGCAGTTTTGAAAGGGTAAGAATCTAATTATCCCTATTTTACAGCTGCTTTTTTAACTTACTTTTTAACTTGTGAACCTGCTGAAGGAAGTTAGAAGTTGAAGACATGCAAACGGGACGAGCTTGTCTCTCTCCATAATTGCCATCATTTCCAGGGTGATCAAATAGCAAATTACACTGGCTGAACTGTAAAACTCTTCCCTATCGTGGATTAGCTGCATGAGGCCCAGGGCAGACCTTACCAGTGCTGTAAGTCTGCACATGCACACAAACAACTTTATTTGAGCAAATTATTCCTACCCTAGTGGGATGGAGGAGAGAGTCCCTTTTTTATTTATTTATTTCTTTTTTAATACCCAGGAGCCACCAGGATGTTCTGATAAAAACCATATAACTATCTAGCTGAATAGGTATATATAAAATCAGTTTTAAATTGTTGAGCTGTCAGCATCTAGTTTTCAGACCTGCATTTTCCCCCATTGGAATTCAAATTTGGTTATATGTATTTTTAGACAACAGCTCTTCAAACTCCAACATCTACTTTTGGGGAGGACAGATGTTTTATTTACTGTTACTTCTGCTTTGGAAGGTGGATGGAGTTCTTTTGACTATTGACCCATAGATCTAATATCTTTTCTCTGAAAAATTGACTTTTTTTTTTCTTTTCAGCTTCTTGGCTCCTCCCCACCCTCTTCCCCAACTTCAGCCCTAGTGCATAACTGCTAGTTAGAGGCCCATATACCTAAATTGCAGTTGCTTGGTAGGAAAATGTGTGCACAACAAGGTCTGCTGTTTTAGAGGTATGTGAAGACCCTCTAGTTGCAATGAAGGGATGTAGTTCTGGACATCCCCCTCTTTTCCCTAACCTCTCCTAAACCATGTGCACTTAAGCTGGTGACATGTAGAATTTTTTTCAGGCTAATGACCTGAGAGTCTACTCTACTGATGTTTTTTTTTTTTTTTTTTTTTTTAAGGATTGCCCCTTTCTTTTAAATAAATTGTAGAAATACAGAGTCTCTACCATAAAATGTGAAGCTGTTATGGCCTGCTAAATTAACTCTTGTATGCTTCATTGAAAATTTACTGACTGGCTTTTAAAAATGTACAGTTCTTGTTTTATATCCTATAAAGAGAACTGTAGCTATTCTATATTAAAATGTACCCAACTTTTATATATACACCACAACAGATGTATAAAGGATGTAAATGTTCTTCAGTTTTAACCTTGGTGGCAAGGAATAGTCTTGTGGCTGAAGCACAGGTCTCGCAGGTTGGGAGGGGGAGTGGAGTTCTAGTCCCAGCTTTTACCCAAGGTCTCTCAGTTGAAGTCATTTAACCCGTCTAAGCCTCAGGCTTCCCCACTTGTAAAAATAAATTGGTTCTTGCTTCTCAGGATGTTGTGAAGCTTAATTCATTAATGTCTGTAAGGTGCTCTGAGATCTCTGATAGGAGGTGCTGTGGCGGTGTAAGGGATTTTTTATGTTCTTAGAAACTAGGATGTTTCAAGTGAAGGCTAATGTCTTGTCCTTAACAGGTCTTTGTTTTTGCTAAAATATTTTATTGGCTACCAAACAAGTGACTTTTTTACATAATGCGGAGGTATGTGTCGAGAAGGGGATCTTTCTGACTTTCCCATTCCAGCTAATGGGAGTTGGTCTATAGAGGGGAGGAAGCCCTTCCTTGTATATTGCAGCCTTGATATGTAATTGAAGGTAAAGAAACTTCAGCCCTACCTTTGATTGGATTGTGTGAGTTGGAATTAGCATTCTGATTTTGTACATGGTTTTATGGTTTCTTTTTTAGCTTAAAAATGAAACATAAGTGTGCACAAACAACTCTGCATTGAATGAGAGTTTATCTAATACTCTGCAAATTGTATTTCATGTGGTTTACTGTGCAGTATCCTTTTAAGGGTGGGGGAGAGGATTTTTTAGGCATAAACCACCTGGGTTTTGTTGCTTTTTCAGGACTTGCTTTTGTCACAGTACTTTGCCGCCTTTTAGGG
>NW_020664563.1:8448044-8473590 GCF_002925995.2 Terrapene triunguis | reverse complement strand
GTGTGTGTGTGTGTGTGTGTGTGTGTGTGTGTGTGTGTGTGTGTGTGTGTGTGTGTGTGTGTGTGTAAAGAATGAGGAAGTGAAGCACTCGGAACGTGCAGTCATTTGACTAACACTGTGTGTATGACTAGTCCTGAGAGTTTTTCCTCCCTTTCATTGGTCTTAAAATACAGTAACCACGCAGTAATATTCCAAGCATATTTGTGATGGTTATGGAGTTCCACAAGCGAAGGTAAGAATCTCTTCTCTTAGCATCTCCTCTTCGTACTCTTCTCCCACCTCCCCCACATCCAAAAATTGTTTGTGATCAGAAGTAAGCTTTCATTTTCAGATGCTATTCTGCAGAGCTGGGTGTGGAAACATTGTGTAACATAATTTTCCCTTTTCATGAATGTTGCAGTTGGCTGCTCTGTGCGTTCTTAAAAAAGAAAAAGCTACACAGTTTTGAACTGTATCTAAATAACCATTTTCTTCTGGCTGGTAAAGGAGTCAGGTAAAATATTTATAATTTCTCTTTACCCTTTAAAAGAAATGTAAGGTTTTTATAAAACTTTTTAAAAATGATCATGAGGGGAAGTGAAAGAAAATATTGCAGTGCATTCATAATACTTTTTGCTAGATAGGCCAAACTCAGAACAGTTCTGTTAACGGATAACTTGTTTTAATGTAAAGTGCTGGTGAAAAGTGAGTCATTGACAGGCTTGTAGAATGAAGTCCTCTCACCTTGGGTCCTACATGACAGTAGACGTGCAAGCTCCCCCATGTTGTTCTCCTACTAGGTTGCAGCCTTGTCCTGGAGGGTCCAAAGAAAGTGGTTTATTCTGTAAGCTCCTTAAACCCTTGTTCTCTGTGTGCTTGTGGGGTGTCTGTCTGTCTGATAACTCTTTCCCACTGGGAACTGGCCTGAGACAAGCAATTCATTTTGCCTGAGCCACCAACTTGTATTTATTTTTAATAATCCTGAGTGTAGGAGGAATATAATAATTGAATAATCCAGAGGATCTGCTCCACCAACTGAGGGGAAGGTGCAGCAAAATTCATGGATCTTCCATCGGGTAGATTTATCAGAAGTTCCCACAACATGGGATGAATAAAGGCAACAGGAAACATACCTGGAAAATTATTCTTCAAGTGGATAGAAAATATAGTTTGACAACCTTATCATCTTCCCTTACCTATGCTACTGTTGAGGAATAGCAATTTTCAAAGTTAATGCCATGTTATTAACTACTTGCAAAATATTAAATTAGAGTAGCCAGGAGCTGTGTCCATGTAAACCAATGAAATGGTAATTAGGATTTTTGTGGGGTACAGAGTTGGAGTTTGAACTGGCAGTGAATAAGAGTATTTCTCTCAGGTTGATTTGCAGGATCCTAGTTGAGCTTAGGGATTGAGCCTTATAGATAGAACCCCTGTATTTTGTAAATGTGAAATAAACCTTTAAAAAAAAAAAAGGTATAAAATGAAACTCGGCTCAGGTTGGGCTCAGCCACCGCTCCATCATGAGGGGAGTGACTGGTTAAATTTGAGGGAGTGGCATTGTGACTTGGCACAGGGTCTCATTGGCCTTTGGGTTTGGCTGGCCACTTCTCCTTCGTGATGGAGGGGCAGCAGGGCCAGACTTGAGTGTTTCTGCAACTTTGTGCACCAGGTTGCAATGCCCAGGGCGAGGAACCAGGCTGAGTCTCATCAGACAGGAGTTACAGCTGTGGGGTGGGTTTTCTCTCCAGCCTCCTTCCCCCGGGCCTCCACTTCTCCCCAGGCTGGGGCAGGACCTATCTCCCCCTCCACCTTCAGGGTAAAAATCTCCCCACACCAAACCACACACAACTATTAAAAAAAAAAAAAAAAAAAAAATTCCATGAGCTCTACTTATAGATCTCCAGTCTCACCTCATTCCTATTGTTGGAGTGGGGAATCAAGCCATGAATTGTTGAGGCATTCCCTGGCCTCTAGCATCTGCTTATGTTTAAGGCAGGCCCTGAGCTATGATGAATAATCTTAGGTGGCAACATTTGTTAGTAAAGACTAGGAAGAACTATGATAAACTCTAGTAAAATGTGGTAATTGGACAACATCAAAGCTGGTGAACTTCATGATAGACAGGAGCAAATCACTGTATACCAGAAGGAATAATTTGAAACAATTCATATCCAGTTGGCTTATGAATCTGTTGTAACCTCTTGGCAGTGGGGAAAAGATCCAAAAGTCTGCTCAGTGGCCAAAACTAAATAATTGAGATATTAGGTTGTACTAAGGGTTAGACAAAAGTATTACACTGTTTATAGCTGCACTATGTACACTGGACAGGTGGTCTCACAGCCCTGAATACTTCATTAGGTTTTATTTGCTTCATTTTAAGAGACCTAGCAAAAATGGAAAAGATTTAGGAGAAAGCAACAAAAATTATTGTAGAGACCATGGAGAATTCTCTATAAAAGATCAAGATGATGATGATGATGATATTATTAAGACTGAGGAAAATTATTTAGCTTGGAAAGGAAAAGATTATCAAGATGTTGGACATGGTATATAAAGATTAAGCTCTTTGTAGCTGCAGATCATGAAAAAGTGAGTAGTAAGATCTGGAGGCACAGACAGGGAGCCCAGGAAGCTTGCTGTAAACTCTGTTTAACTTTCACTAAAGCTTTGAGTTAGTGATCAGAGTATAGAATAATATGGTTTGAGTGGAGGTACTGAATGGAAGTACTGAAATATTCAACAATCTCTTCATTCTGGGCTGCTGTTTTTCTTTTCTTTTGTTTGAATCCAGTATCCCTAAGTAAATGTAGTTGCGGGGGTCCAAGGAATCTCCTGTCCTTCCATGCACCCACTTCCTCCTCTTATGAGGATTGCACCTGTTCTACTCTTCAATGCAATTTTACTTTTTAAACTCTGGTGTAGAAGCATGAAACTGACCAGAATTTCCTTCTATTCTGAGTTGGTTCTGCTTTTTCTGGTGCTGTACAGCAAGAGCTTTGGGCAAGAACATTAGCACAAGTATGATTCTAGTCAGGAGCCAGAGATGCAAAAAAGAAAGATGGTGTGAGGTGAGTCCATGAAGGAGGGACAGACACACAAGGGTGGGACCATGCTCATCAATAAAGTGACATTGCATCTGAGTTCATGAGCAAGTTTGGGGGCTGGCGGGGAAGAGGACAGTAAAACTCACTAATGTAACTTGCTAGGAATCACCTTGCCCCAAATGAAAGACCAGCAGATTGCCAAGTGAGCTACCTCTAGCTCTTCTCAGCTACTAAGAAGGTCACTGATGTGTGGCCTTTCAGGGAGAGTAAAGTGAGTAGTCCTGGAAACCGCATAATAAGAATAACTCCATGCAGCCCGCACTAGCGCTCTCCATCTCTTGTATTTGGTGGAACATGAATTTGTCTGAAATCCATTTTGTAGTTTCTGATATGCAATGCGTAAAGTCTTTATCTCCTGCTATCACTATTCTGATTACTTGTGGTAAAGAAGGGAGAGACCAAAATAGAGCCTGAAGAGAAACTGGCAGAAATAAGATGTTGAGGATGTGGGTGGTGGGTGAAGAGAATGCATAAAATCCATATAGTGGGAAGACTGAGAAAGAAGGGACTATACTGATTTTTAGCAGGAAGTTTGTACAGTAATTCCTCGCTTAACGTTTTAGTTATGTTCCTGAAAAATGCGACTTTAAGCGAATCCAATTTCCCCATAAGAATTAATGTAAACGGGGGGAGGGGGGTTAGGTTCCAGGGAATTTTTTTCGCCAGATAAGACATATACATATATACATACATACACAGTAGTATAAGTTTTTTAAACAAACAGTTTAATACTGTACATAATGATGATTGTGAAGCTTGGTTGAGGTGGTGAAGTCAGAGGGGGGGATATTTCCCAGGGAATGCCTTACTGCTAAATGCACCGCATGAACTAGCACTTGGCTGAGCCCTAAAGGGTTAACACGCTGTTAATGGAGAGAGGGGAGACAGCATGGTAGAGAGAGACAGAGACACACACCCTGTGTGAGAGAGAGAGATTGCCCCTTTAAGTACGCTGACCCCACTCTTAAGTACACTGCCTTTTTAAGTAGATCAGCAAGTTGAGACAGCAGCTACTACCAGCAAGCTCCCTCCGTTCTGAGCTCTGTCGTGTCCCCCGTCTGTCCCCCCTGCTCTGTGAAAATAAGGTACAGTACAAGAGCAGGGGGAGGGGGACACCCTGACATTAGCCCCCATCTTCCTCCTCCTGCACAGCAAGCAGGAGGCTCCTGGGAGCAGCTCCAAGGCAGAGGGCAGGAGCAGCACATGGCAGTGGGCGGAGGGACCGCTGAGCTGCCCGGCAATTGATAGCCTGCTGGGCAGCTGCCGCACAGGGAACTTAGGGGAGCGGGGAGCTGATAGCGGGGCTGCCGGTCCACCCTGGTTCCAAGCCCCCACCAGCTAGCTCCAACGGGCTGCTCTTTCTGCAAGCAGTGGACAAAGCAGGCTGCCAAACAACGTTATAAGGGAGCATTGCACAACTTTAAACGAGCATGTTCTCTAATTGATCAGCAACGTAACAACGTTAACTGGGATGACTTTAAGTGAGGAGTTACTGTATATGAATATTTGTCAAGGGCTTCTGTGCATTTCCAGTTACCAGATTTGTTGCTTCTGGCACTGAGCTGCACAATTGTGTAGACAAGCAATATCCTTGGTGAAAGTGCTGTGCTGACATAGTTGGCTCTGTAGAAGGGAGTGCACCCCCAACCACCTTAATTCCTTTGTCACAGAGAGCTACAGAACAACCTGGTATTCACAAGCTAGTTATAGTGTTGTTTGTTTAATTATACTGTATTGTAAAGGGGCCTTTCACCTTAGGTTAACTCTGAGGCTGTGGTAAGTCCCAAACTCCACATGAGGTTAAAAAGATGGGCATCTTGCTGAGCTATATATTTCAAGATAGATACCCACGTTAGCTGTCTTGTGTGCTTGAGAGAAACCAACATCATATCCCAGCGCATGATCTGCTGTGCCTTCACTCCCTGACAAGGAAGAATAGACATGCCCTTGACTTTCTTCAACCTGCTGTTTCTATCACTCCTTTGGGAGTAAGAAGGCCAGTCTCTGTGCTGAGGTCTTCTGAAAAGAGACCTGAGACATGCCCTGTTGCTCTAGTCTTGGTGCTGCCCTTGATGTTATTGGGCCCAGGAAGTGTCTCTCCAAGACAACAGTTGGCCGGGGTCAAGCTTTCCATCTGTGACCATCCAGTGTTGCAAGCTCCATCCCCAAAAAAGTCTCCCATATTGCGCCATCGGCACAAAAGGTTGTTCCATGTCATTAGAGTTGACAATGCTCTATGCCACAAGTGAGATGCAAGACTCCTGAGTTCCTGTTGAACCAATTAAGCAGGGTGGATTGATTTAAATCAAAGCAATTTAAATCAGCAATTTTAATAATGGTTTAAATCGGCAAGCAGAAAAACTTATTTTAAAGCATCAATTTTAATCTCATTTTGCATTTGTACTTTAGTTATTTTCCGAGAAGCTGATTCTCATTGATTAACCATTAAAACATGTTGTTTTGCAACTAAATATAGCCTTTACACTAAATTTGGTGCTTTTTTGCTATCCAGGAGGGTATGCTATATATGTACACATTTAAGCAATTATATAGCTTAACTTATATTTATTCAGATTCTTAATTTTTGTACAATATTATGTTGGAAATTGGTGAAGGATGTACATGTATCTCTTTACTAGATACAATTTTTATTTATGATTTGTGTCAAGCTCTTTGGAAATTCAAATTCAACTAAATGCACAAAAATATCATTTTAAAATAGTTTTAGTTTAATAAAAAAAACATTTTACATATGCTGGATAGATAAGAAAAAATTTTATCAAAATGCTTTTCCAGATAAAAATAATTATTAAACCAAGTATTCTGTGTAGTTAATAAATGGAACTGCTTGTTTCTACATTACCATGTCCTTCAAGATTTTAGAATTAGATCTCATCCTCACCTTGTTTTTATTCATAGCGTGGAAGAGGACAAGCTTTTCTGCTTTTTTCACCTCCCAATTGATTTCTTAACTTTGAATGAACTAGTCACTGAACTGAAGTAGTTGAATAAACTGAAATGAAAATAGTTTTTCTCCACCTGCAGAAGAGGCTATTGCTGTCAAAAGCTGATTTAGCACTTCAAACTCTGGTTCTAGGTGCTTTGCCAGTGACTTCAACCAGTTCAGTAGTTTCACTTTCTTTAAAACTTGCCAGCACACATGTACTGCTTATTTTTAAATTAATGTAAATGATTTTAATAGATTATAATTTTAGGGCTTTTAGTATAGGTTGCCATAATTTCAAATCGGTTATTTTTAAAAAATCATATTTTAAACAGAAAAAAAAATCTAATTTAAGTTAATTTTTTAAAAATCAGATTTAAAGATTTTTATCCACCCTGCTACTTGGGGTAAGAGAAAAGAAAGAACATTCAGATCCTTAAAAGGATTCTAAGGAGAGAGAAAAAGGCATTGTTTTCCTTTATTACCACTGATGCATGTTGCCTTTGGTCCTTCCTTTCTAGTCTTGGCATATCATTTGGTTGGTACCCCTCCTCAGCGCCAGGCCTTGGTGCTAATTAATTTAGATACTTTACCAGTGCATATACCACCAGTCTCATTGCTATCACCTTTCTTGACCAGGGGACCAGCTCTGAGCCTTTTGGCTACTTATCTGCTGCTTGACTCTGCATAGGGTTACTATCCGTCCGTATTTCCCCGGACATGTCCAGCTTTTGCGTCTCTAAATAGCCATCTGGGAGGAATGGGTAACAAGGTTAAAATGTCTGGGTTTTTTTCTCCCTCGCCTCCCTCCCTCCCATGCAGAGTGCGGCTGCTGATTGGGCGGCTGGGCCGATTGAGCCGCTCCCATTGGCCTCCAGCAGTCAGAGCCCTCCCCTGCTCCCCCCTCCCTCTGTCTGCAGTCCTGTGCAACACACAAACCGACCCACCGGGCAGCGTGTTTTGCCTACACGTGGAGCCAGAATGGTAAGTGGAGTCCGGGGGGGGGCAGTCAGGGAGAAGGGGAGTGTTGGATGGGTCCCTGGCCTCCACCTGCCTCCCCCCTCCCGTGAGCCTCCCCCTCCCTGCCTGCCTCTCCCTTGCCTGCTTGTACTGCCAGAGCCAGCAGCAGCTGCTGTCTGCTGACCCCGGGTCCTAGTGCCCCCATCCACTAATGGGAAGAGAGGCTGCCCTTACCCTGCCCTTCCACCCTAGCCCTGAGCTTCTCCCAACGCCCCAAACCCCTCAGCCCCAGCCCTCATCCCCCCCCGCACCCTAATTCTCTGCTCCATCCCTGAGCCCTGATCCCCCCCGCACCCTAATCCTCTGCCCCAGCCCCGAGCCCCCTCCTGCATCATGAACCCCTCATCCTCTGACCCACAGCTCTCACCCCTGCATCCCCTCCTATCCCCAAACCCCCTCCCCCCTTCCCACACACCCCTCCTGCCCTCAAACTCCCTCCCAAAGCTTGCACCCCTCCCTTTGCACCGCCTCCCACCCCCAAACTCCATCCCAGAGCCTGCACACCCACACCCTGCCCCAGCCCGGAGCCTGCACCCAGCACCCAAACTCTATCTCAGAGCCTGCACCCCTCCTGCACCCTAAACCCCAGCCCAGGACCTGCACCCCAGACCTTCTTCCCCCCCTCCCAGACCCTTAGGCAGGTGGGGGGGGGGGGGTTCTGGGCACCATCAAAATTTCTACAACCCTGCCACCCATGCGAGTGGATAAGGGTCGGGGCAGTCAGGGGACAGGTAAGGTCCTAGGGGGGCAGTTAGGGTGGGGGTTCTCAGCAGGGGGCAGTCAAGTGACAAGAAGCAGGGGGGATTGGGGTTCTGAGGGGGGCAGTCGGGGGTGGGAAGTGGGAGGGAGTGGATGGGGGCGGGGCTAGGGCGGGGCTCCTCCCCCCAGTGTCCTCTTTTTTTGATTGTGGAAATATGGTAACCCTAACTCTGCACAACAACATTTGTCACAGGTCTTAATCTGAAATACCCTCAAGGAAGAGGGGAATTTCAGCTGAATTTTGTAAGTGGTATTGTACCAGCCTTCCAAAACTAGTATGGAAACTTACCAGCAGAGCCATAAAGTCTGCTTGCCCACCCTTTACCATGATGATGAAAAACAAGTATATGTTTTACTGTCCTGTTCTAGACAAGTGGAAGTTGGGGGGGATTGCAGCTTTGCTTCCATGGCTGTGGTTAGACAACTTTATCTGTATTTTATATTTCCTCTTTTGCCTATTGGCATATGTCAAGTCAGCACTTTCCTAGTGGGCAATCTATCAATTCAAAGTCTTTTTGCTTAGGCTGATTAGGAGCCACCCAAGTGTTTTCCTTTACTAGCATATGTGTATTTTCTTTTTCTTTCAAAACTCTGCAGTCTGGCCACAGAGATGGATGATTCCATGGCTATATTCTTAGTGTGGAAAAATGAAAGTTTTATATAAGAACCTTGTCAGGACAACTGATAAATGTCACCTGTTACTCCAGTTGTCTTGGGATAGCCAGGATCTTTTAAAAAAAAAAAAAAAAAGTACATGAGTCTGTAAATGTGAAAAAAAGTAGAATACAGGATAGGAATATGAATGCAAAATGTCCTATTGTTTCAAGTGTGAATTTTAATACTGTTTGGGTTGCTTTATGGAATGGACTCGTGGTTAAATCCCTTGGTAGAGAAGCCATTGTTAAAGTAGTATCACCCATTCCATTACAAGTCTTTTTTTAAAACTTTCTCACTGTCTAGGGAACAACTCTTTTGAGCCTGAAATTTCTCATGTTTAGTTTAATGCCATAGATTTGATTAAACAAACAAAAAAAAAAGCTATAAAATAACTTGCCCATATTGTTCTTGAATTGTATACATTATTTTGGGAAATGAATTCTTCTGGCTTCTTAAATTTCACTTTTTTTCATAGAATATCAAGGTTGGAAGGGACCTCAGGAGGTCTAGTCCAACCCCCTGCTCAAAGCAGGACCAATTCCCAGACAGATTTTTGCCCCAGATCCCTAAGTGGTCCCCTCAAGGATTGAACTCACAACCCTGGGTTTAGCAGGCCAATGCTCAAACCACTGAGCTATCCCTCCCCCCCCTTTTTGATGGAAAGGAACTTCAAACAGCTGGCACTTACACGTTCAAACTTCATGCTACTTTATGGGAAATAGTGCATATATTAGATTTCACTTACTTTTTGTCTTGCTTCCTGCTTCTGTCGGAATCTTAAAGTATAGTGATACCCTACAAAAGCTGGCTTGGTTAACTAAGCATGACTCTACAGGTGTCTGAGATTAGACGTACAAACAAATGATAGGAAGCAAATTCCCTGTGATGTTTATAGTTGGTTTGTATGGTACACGTGAATCAATGATTATTTTTCGTAGGTTTAATGATATGCTAGTCTTGTAAGAAGTAGAACAATTTGCTTTGCGTGTCTGTTACTAGCAGGCTTGTTTTTCAAGGACTGATGGATGAAATAGAAATGTGTTTATTCTGGGGTATGGAGGTTATTTTAAAAACAAGTTTCCAAATTCTCGCTCCATAGGTTGGTAAGGTTTTGGAGTTTGGCATAGGCAAAGCCTCCAGCTAGTGCCTTGTGGTGTTCAATAACAGCCTCATTAACAGACTGAGTTGTATTGTTTCCTATCCACTCCTCCTTGGCTGGTAAGATAGTGGCCACACTTTAAGGCTTCAAGTGTGGAGAAAAATGTGACACTTCTGGGATGTACACAGTTGTTAAACCTTTTTTTTTTTTTTGTCTGAGTGCTTGCAATGGTATGATACTATTGACTGAACCAGTCTTCTTCATATGTGCTACTGGTAGTCTTGGCCATGGTTTAACTGGTAACTTTCTTTGATCAGGTAGGATAGTTGTGAACAACAGTTACACTAAACTCTGGGACACAAACTTAACTAGGTTTTTCAGACAAAATATTTTGATTAGTTGTGAATGTTTTCAGAGTACCTCTGATTAAAACAAGTTCTAATTTGGAGGCCATTAGTCATGTCTCCCATTTAAAACTGTGTACTTTTTAAGTAAAAATGCCCAATTTACTAATGTTTGACAAATGGCTACTACTCAGCATGCATAGTAACTTTCTATTTGAATATATTCTAGCAAACAAGTATGCTCCTTCCTGATTGAAGGGAAAACCAATGCAGTGAGGAAATGATTTTCAAGGTTCCAAGGAGTAATTATAAATCAGGAGAGGAAGGGGGAAAATACTCTTACAAAAATACTAGAGTTGTGTATAATAGAAATAAAAAGTTCTTTTTGAAAATCCTGTTTAGAATGGAACTAAATCCATGCAGCCACACTGGCTTTTGATAACTTTTGGTAGAAGATAAATTTCAGACTGAAGACATTTGTATTATCTCGTTTACAGTGCTTTTTCCATTATAAAGATTACTCGAATCATTTGTTCTTATTCATGTTTAGTCTGTTACCTTGTTTCTCATAGCATACATGATGCAGTTTTGTTTATTTTCTTCTGTTTAATTTTTTTTCACAGCAAGGGGATATTTTATCTTATACTTCCTTACACTTATCAGCATTCATTTCCTCTTTTGGCATTCAGATCATGATGTGATGTAACAGAACATAGTAAGAAAGACTTCCCAGGTTATATTTCCTTGAAATATTTAAATGGAATCTGTTAGAGCAGTAGGAAGTATCTGTGCTGCATTTCTTAAAATATAGAAAGGCCCCGTGTTGTGGCAATGGTTCTTTCAACGAAGAAGGGTTGGATGTGCCTCTCTTGGAACTACAATAGTCACTGTCCCTCATTGTGGTCCAGAGTTGGCTTCCTGAAGAATCCTCTTTTCACTGCCTCTCAGGGTTCATTGATTTAGTTCCTATGGCCAGGGACACACAATAAGGATTCCCTTACTTGCAGCACACTGTCTCCATCAGTCTGTAGAACAGTTGTCACCAACCCATCGATTGCAATTGACTGGTCGATCCTGGAGCCTCTGCCAGTCGATCGCCATTTCCAGGTCGCTAAAAGTCCAGCGGGGCTCAGGCAGGCTGCCTGCCGTGGCCCCACACTGCTCCTGGAAGCAGCTGGCTGCTGGCACGTCTCTGTGGCTCCTGGGGGGGAATGAGGGGTGGCTTTGCGTGCTGCCCCCAGCACTGTCCCCACATCTCTCATTGACCGGTTCCTGTCGAACGGGAGCTGCAGAGTCGGTGCTTGTGGGCGGGGGCAGCACACGGAGACCTGCTGCCTTCCCCCCCCCTCCCCCGCCGCAGAGACGTGCCAGCAGCCAACTGCTTCCGGGAGCAGTGTGGGGCCATGGCAGGCAGGCAGCCTGCCTGAGCTCCGCTGCACTACCAGCTGGGAGCTGCCTGTGGTAAGCACCTCACATCCCCTCCCATGCTCCAGTCCGGGGCCCACTCCTGCACCCAAACTCCCTCCCAGAGCCCGCACCCCTCACTTACACCCCAACACTGTGCACCAGCCCAGAGCCCCCTCCTGCACCCAAACTCTGTCCCAGAGCTTGGACCCCTCACTCTCTCCTGCACCCCAACCCCCTGCCCCAGGCTCAGGCTCAGCCTGGAGCCCCCTCCCACACTCCGAACCCCTCGGCCCCAGCCCAAAGCCTGTACCCCTTGCCCAAGCTCAGTAAAAGTGAGTGAGGGTCTCATACACCTCACACCCCCTTCTCTCCCCAATCCCTTGCCCTGAGCCCCTTCCTGCACACCGCACCCACTCTCTCACTCCCTCCTGCACCCCAACCCACTACCCCGGCCCTTCATACAATTTCCCCACCCAGATGTGGCCCTCGGCCCAAAAAGTTTGCCCACCCCGTTCCAGACCAAGGCTTTTTCTCCAAATGCATGCATTAAGGTATCGCATATGTGTTAAATGACCAAATTAGACGACATTTTTCCGTAAGTGCGGGTTTGCGTAAGTCGGGTTTGTGTAACCTGGGGAGCGGCTGTATATTGATTTGCTCAATTTGTTTTTCATGATCTTTATCTTTCTTTGCAAATATCAATTTATCCAGCTTTATTCATAAGGTAGATATAATCATTCCCATTTTTACAACTATGTAAAAACTGAGAGGTTTATGGGACTTGGCCAAGGTCAGGGCCAAGCTGCCAGTAGAACAGAGGTCATGACTCAAAGTCCCCTGTTCTAAATACTGAATTGCACTCCCACTTCAACTAGGCCAGTCCATCTTCAAGAATTAGATTAATAACATAAAGGATTTAAAATACCTTTTGCAATACAGAGGGCTAACTTCATTTCTCTCTCTCCTTCCAGGATATGTTTCACACTCTGTGCTGGCTGTCTGTACTTACAGAAGATATTTAAAAACAAACATTTTTGTCAAAGATTTTGATTCCAGTGGAATCTGTGCTTTAGATTTTGTCTTGTGAATTAACTTCTGAAACAATGCCTGTACAAGCTCCACAATGGACGGATTTTCTCTCCTGCCCAATTTGCACACAAACTTTTGATGAAACGATCCGGAAGCCCATCAGCTTGGGCTGCGGCCACACTGTCTGCAAGATGTGCCTCAACAAGCTCCACCGTAAGGCATGCCCTTTCGACCAGACCACTATCAATACAGATATTGATCTCCTCCCTGTGAACTCAGCCTTGTTGCAGCTAGTGGGTGCTCAGGTAACAACGCACATTTTTCTTTTTTGTTCTTACTTAGTTTTTCCTTGCATTTTTTTAAGGCAAGAACAAGTGAATGAAAATTGTGGGACTAATGATGGTTGCTAGATGGGTGTAGAGCAGAGAAACACCTGTGTGACTTTACCAGTTGCAGGTTTCGGGCCTGCAATGTGCTGAGGCAGTATTGCTTATTATAGTAATTCTTAACCTTATTCTACCTGGGGCTTAAATCATTCCTGATTTCTTTCTGTGGCCAACACAAGCCCATGGTACTTTGTGGTGATAAAGGATTGGGGTCATTCCAAAAACTGTCTGGCTTCTGAGTGGTGAGCCAGGGTGGTGGGAAGGAAGGGCCTGGATGGGTGTTGCACGGAGAGAATGCTGAGGATGGGTAGGGGATTTTTCCTTTTCACCTCTCCTATCCACCCATTTCTTATTTCTGTTTAGGAAGCAGCAGAAAGTTGCTCCTGACATGCCCTTTCCCACTAAGAGAAGATGAGGAGCTGCAGTTGTGATAGTAGAGTGATTTGTGTGTGCGTGTGTGCTGATGAGCTGCATTGCAGTTGCATAGAAGTTGGAGGGGGTGCAGCTACAGAAGGAGGGTGAAGGGAGCAGATTGCTCCTTTTCACTGGCTCCTGCCATGTACTAGAGTCTATGGGATTTTGCTACATTTTTTTCTTTTTGGTTTCTCAGCTGGTGTACCCACTTATGGGTTTCCTATTAGTATCTGTTAATTACATCAGAAGACTAAAAATCAGGTTCTCTGAATCATTGGCAAAGTCAGGAAATCTGGGGTGCTGGACAAGTTGCTTACTCCATTGCTGGCTCTGTTTCCCTTTCTGTAACATGTATGCTGCTACTTCAGAAAAGCTGTCGTTAGGCTTCATTAATGTTTGCAAAGCACATTAAAGGATTTCAATCTTTTTTAGGTGTATAGGAACTAGAGCTGTCAAGCGATTTAAAAAAATTAATCGCGATTAATCGTGCGATTAAAAAATTCGCGATTAATCGTGCTGATAAATAATAGAATACCATTTATTTAAATATTTTTGGATGTTTTCTACATTTTCAAATATATTGATTTCAATTACAAAACAGTACAAAGTGTGTACAGTGCTCGCTTTATATTTTTGATTATAAGTATTTGCACTGTAAAAGAACAAAAGAAATAGTATTTTTTAATTCTCCTAATAAAGTACTGTAGTGCAATCTCTTTATCGTGAAAATTGAACTTACAAATGTAGAATTATGTACCAAAAAAACCCACACTCAAAAATAAAACAATGTAAAACTTTGGAGCTTGCAAGTCCACTCAGTCCTACTTCTTGCTCAGACAAACAAGTTGGTTTACGTTTGCAGGAGATAATGCTGCCCGCTTCTGCTTTACAATGTCACCTGAAAGTGAGAACAAGCATTCTCCTGGCTCTGTTGTAGCTGGCGTTGCAAGGTATTTACGTGCCAGATATGCTAAACATTTGTGTGCCCCTTCATGCTTGAACCACCATTCCAGGGAGCACATGTCCATGCTCGATAACAATTCAAAGCAGCATGGGCCGACCCATGTTCATTTTCATTATCTTATTCAAATGCTACCAGCAGAAGGTTGATTTTTTCTTTTTTGGTGGTTCGGGTTCTGTAGTTTCCACATTGAAGTGTTGCTCTTTTAAGACTTCTGAAAGCATTCTCCACACCTCGTCCCTCTCAGATTTTGGAAGGCACTTCAGATTCCTAAACCTTGGGTTGAGTGCTGCAGCTATCTTTAGAAATCTCACATTGGTACCTTCTTTGCGTTTTGTCAAATCTGCAGTGAAAGTGTTCTTAAAACATACAACATGTGGTGGGTCGTCATCCGAGACTACTATAACATGAAATATATGGCAGAATGCGGATATAACAGAGCAGGGGACATACAATTTTCCCCCAAGGAGTTCAGTCAAAAATTTAATTAATGCATTATTTTTTTTAATGAGCATCATCAGCATGGAAGCATATCCCCTGGAATGGTGGCCAAACCATGAAGGGGCACACGAATATTTAACATATCTGGCATGTAAATACCTTGCAATGCCAGCTACAAAAGTTTCAGAGTAGCAGCCGTGTTAGTCTGTATCCGCAAAAAGAACAGGAGTACTTGCGGCACCTTAGACACTAACAAATTTATTTGAGCATAAGCTTTCGTGGGCTACAGCCCACTTCATTGGATGCACTATATGTTCCATTATATGCATCTGATGAAGTGGGCTGTAGCCCACGAAAGCTTATGCTCAAATAAATTTGTTAGTCTCTAAGGTGCCACAAGTACTCCTGTTCTTCTAGCTACAAAAGTGCCATGCAAATGCCTGTTCACTTTCTGGTGATGTAAATAAGAAGAGAGCAGCATTATCTCCTGTAAATGTAAACAAACTTGTTTGATTTAGTGATTGGCTGAACAAGAAGTAGGACTGAGTGTAAAACTTTAGAGCCTAAAAGTCCATTGTTTTGTTTTTGAGTGCAGTTATGTAACACACAAAAAATCTACATTTGTAAGTTGCACTTTCAGGATAAAGAAATTGCACTACAGTACTTGTATGAGGTGAATTGAAAAAATACTATTTTTCTTTTGTTTATCATTTTATAATGAAAATATTTGTAATAAAAAAATCTACACTTCGATTTCAATAACACAGAATACCATATATATGAAAATGTAGAAGAACATCCAAAATATTTAATACATTTCAATTGATATTCTATTGTTTAACAGTGCCATTAAAACTGCAATTAATCGTGATTAATTTTTTTTAGTTAATCACGTGAGTTAACTGTGATTTAATTGATAGCCCTAATAGGAACATTCATGTAAGTATTGTGAATTTTCCAGGCCTGGGCATTTCCTGAAAAGGATGCATCAGTTGTGGCCAAATATCTGGATTTATGATGGTGATTCTTGCAGGGAGTGCTGTTGCGCAAATCAAGACCATGGCTACAAGAGTGGAAAATATAGTGAATGCCACTTTCAAGTTTTCATCTTTCCATTGGTCTAGAAAACTAACATTTGATGATGATAGACCTTCCAAGGTAGACTTTTAAACATGACTGCTGGGTGTTGCCGAGTGTGTTGGGAGGCTTTCAGGTGAATTGATCAGACAATAAAGGGACAGGTGGTGGTGTGTGTGTGTGTTTGTTTTAAGAGGAAACTTTAATGACTTTTGCTTGTGCTTTATTTTATTTTAAATCCTTCACCAAAAACAAAATCCTTTTTGATGAGAGGGAAAATTGCAGTGTCCTGACCACTTAAGTATTAAAGATTCCATGGCAATCTTTGCTAGATTTAAGGATGTTAAAGAAATTCTAGCTACAGTCTAATGGATTTATTGCTGTATAGTTTCAGTTGGATGAGGTATTTTAGAAAGGAAGGATGGTCTTGTGATTAAGGCACTGGATTGGGTTTCAGGAAATTGGGGTTAAATTTCTGACTCTGTGTCAGACTTCCTGTGTGAATTTGGGCAGTTGGCTTAATTTCTCTGAGCCCCTGTTCCATACTTGTAAAGAGGATGTTTTCTTTCTCTCCATCTCTTTTTAGATTGTGAGCTCTTCAGGGCAAGGACTGTCTGTCTCCATGCATATTTACAGTGCCTGGCACTAAGAGGTTGTGATCTTGGTTGAGGCTTCTAACCATTGCTGTAATACAATAACTGTTCTTAACTTTTGTCCTAAACATCAAGGAGGCTACCACTTTGCCCTAGTCTTTCTCAAATGCAGGGCACGTTGATTATTTAGAAAAAAGGCATTTGAGAGAGGCTACAAACACTTTGAGCTCTTTCATACTGAAAGGGTGTGTTCTCTTTGGCACATCTCCACAAAACTGAGCTGGGATCAACAAAACATAATTATGAAGTATATGTCACTCAGGAGTATTCTTGACAGCCTTCATAGTCTAATACTGCGCTGTTCTGGATTCCACTTCCCAGTTAACACTCTTTGCTTGACCCTCCCCCCACTTCTTGTAAATCTTCTGAGTTTCAATCCCTGTACATCTAATGGCTCTAATGTCTTAAAAAGAGAAGCATGAAATCCAGAAAGCTGAAGTTTAATTGTAGAAGGAAATGATGCAGGAGACACTTAAAACTTGTATCTGGGGAAAAGGAGCCCCTTCTTTCAGTTTAGTACTTTTGTAAGGGATTACCAATTTATAACTGTTTATTTTCTTGGGTTCATTCCTGCATGTGTTTTTAAAAATAATAATTTTAAGAAGCAAAACTATTTTAAGGGGAGTAAAAGTAATGACAGGATTCACTTAAAGCAAATGGGTCACATTGGCCTGTTTGTGTACCAGCATCATTGGTGAAGTAAGCAGAACATTATGTGTTTCTGGGAATAATGTGCTAACTGATAGATACAGCCCAGGCATTAAAAGAACACTCTGGTTTTTTTGTTATACTTATTATGCTTTTGTGGTGGTAGAGAGTATAAAGTTTGTTTGTTTGTTTGTTTTTTGTTTTTGTTTTAAAAACTTAAAATAGAGAAGAAATTCTTAAGGTGGTCAAAGTGGTTTATTTAAGTATCC
Source organism: Terrapene triunguis (assembly GCF_002925995.2). Lineage (NCBI taxonomy): Eukaryota > Metazoa > Chordata > Testudines > Emydidae > Terrapene > Terrapene triunguis. The sequence goes on along the minus strand of NW_020664563.1, from coordinate 8,456,396 downwards.
CTTCAGTGCTTACTCTGATTAGCCATTTTAAATATCTACCAGACAGGTCTTTTGAGGTTGTGTAGTCCCTGCTTCGACATACAGTCTCTCTGCCCTCCTGCTTTTTTCTGACACACACGAAACTGCAATGTGCACATTCCAAACAGGTGACATCAAATGGCCAAAGTAAACTAGAATCCACATGTCAAGCGTTAAGTTTCTTATTCAGTCCAGTTCCCGATGGGCTAAGTATAGTTCCATGCACTAGATGTAGCAGGAATGAATGTGACAACATAGCAGGCGGGGTACACATAACGAATAGCTTTCTCTTCCAGATTAACGCCCTCTTTCTCCAGAGGTGGATTTTTTTTTTAAGTGTCATCAGTTAAATTGGTTGTACAGCAGGCCATGTCAGAAAAATGAAATGCTGTGTGTGAATGTAAAACTTTGTATGTTTTCACAAGCCCTGTGGAAGACAATAAATGGGTAGAGTTCTACCCTCTTTGTTCAGAATGAAGCATTATAAAAGCTTTACTGCATGCAGTTCTTTCAGCATTTTGTGTTTAAAAAAACGTGCAAAATTGAAGTACAGAAATATTTAAAGAGAGAAAGATGTGCAACTAGAGAGCTCATACCATCATATTTGGAGGTATTGCATTGAAATTCATCATTAAGTTGAGCTCCTTTAAGAGGGAATTCTGTGCTGAGGAACGCTGCCTGGCACATTTCTGGAACTTAAAGCTTTGAGCAGTGTTTCTTGCCATAAACCAAAATGTGCATCTGTTTGAAAGGGGGGAGGAGTTAGAAGGAGAGAAAGGGAGGCTGACAGCTGGAATTGGAGAAAACTGGCTATGTCTTTGCTTAGTATATCTTTTATTCTGTGCAATTAAACTCTTTTTTTAATATAACAGTTATTGTAAAGCAGAGGTCCCCAAACTGTGGGGCATGCCCCCCTAGGGGGTACAGAGAAACGTTCAGGGGGCACAATGCGGCCCAGGCCATCCCCCACAGAAGATGGGGAGGGAGTGCCGCGCAGCTACCGGCCCCTGGGCTGCAGCTCCGTTCCTGGTCCCCACCCCCAGCCTCAGCCACCTTACCCCTTGTCCAAATCCAGTGGCACTGGAACATTTTTAATAGCGGGGATGCTGAAAGCCAGCCCCTTACCCCTGTCCGTGCCCCCCCTCCCCCAGCTGGGGCTGGGAGCAGAGCCATGTCTCTGGGAGGGGGAGACCTGGATAGGGGTAAGCGGGGTCAAGGCTGGGGCCAGCAGCTGAGGCGGCTGCAGTACCCCCCACACCCTTAGTACCCGTGCCTATGTCCACATCTCACCTCGGGAGCTGCAACCCCAGCTCCCAGTGGGTGGGGAGCATGGATGGGGTAAGTTGGGGTGTGACCCTGAAAAGTTTGGGGACCACTGCTGTAAAGGATGAGGCTGATACCCCTCCTCCAAAACAAAATTTTTTAATTATCAATTCAGAATCTTGTAGTTGCTCTCAGCCTGTATGAAATGTATCCTTAGCATTCTTTTTCAAGCCCCACCCCATATATTTCTTCATAACCAACTTCTGCCTGCAACTGCAGTTGCTTGTGCTTATGGACTACATTCCAGTGTCATTCTCAGTATTATTAATTGTAGGGGAAGATGCATGGAAAATAAAGGCATATTTAAAGCACCGAAATATCCTTGATATTTTGCCTGCCTTTCCTTAAACTAACTAGCTCTCTTGTAGGACTAGAGTATTACACAAGACTAGTTTGTATTGTGAGCCCTGGTGGGTTTGGGGAGGGGATGGGGAAATGAGGTGATAGAATGTTTTGATGAAGATGAAAATAAAGTAATGCTTCAGTGCTATCTATTTTGAGCATCTAAAGTACTTTGCAAGCACTAAAGAATATAGGGTGTCACTCACTTTGTGAATAAAGTGGTGAATTGCTAATTTTGCAGATGGGGAACTCAAGGCACTCTGAGCATAAGTGACTTAGGGCTTGTCTACACTGGCAATTAACAGCGCTGCAATTTTCTCGCTCAGGGGTGTGGGAAAAAACACACCCCTGAGCGCAGCTAATTGCAGCGCTGTAAAGTGCCAGTGTAGACAGTGCACCAGTGAATGTCTACACTGAAGCATTACAGCTGTGCCGCCTTAACGTTTTAAGTGTAGACTTGCTCTAACTCAAGTTTCCCTCAGTATGGAGCGTTACACTGTCTATCAAACTGCCAGGTTATCTCTCTCACATTTAGCAGTTACTTTGCAAAAAGTAAAAGTAAAATAAACTCTACATTTCAAGCTGAGCTTTCCAGTGGGAAGGGGAGAAACAGAGATTGAACGTCTAGGTATCACTTAAAAAAAAGAATCTTGGATTTAGAATTGTTCATTGTGTAGCTTTACTTGCCTTTGGGTAGCTTTTTTATGTTTGTTTTTTGTTGTTTGTTTTTTGTACTATTTGGGGCTGGGGAAAGCTTTCTGGTTGGTTGCCTAGACAGTCCTGGTCTCTCACTAGACCAGTTCTGCTGTGTATAGCATTCCTAACCAATGCTGTGAATGCATGCTAAATCTACCCTGATTCAGGATAATAATCCATTGCTGCCCGCTGTGTTCCTGTCTCACGCCTATTCCAAACCATCTTTCTGCTATATGTAATAATGTTGTTGCATTTCACGTTGTGCCATAGTCCCTAGATTGAGTGAAGCAGAGTTAAATGGAAACATGCACACAGTAATCTTACAGTAAGGATGCTGTAGAGTGCTAGCCTCAGCACAAATGTAGATAGATGCACATGGTTAGACCTAGACGTGTTCTGTTTGGGTACTTTCCCAGACAGAAGCAGATTGTTACAATGACATAGGTTTTGTGAAGGAAACATAGTATTAAAATGATGATTAATATTGAAGGTGTTGGTTAAACTGGTGTCTAGAGATTTGGGAGAAAGGCAGTCTGGGGTCGCTCTTATTGTAGCATTTTATGGTAGTGACCGCTGACTAAAGTGGTAAAAACATTTCATCCTAAAGCCCTCTTTCACTCAGATATGAAGGAAATTGTATGAGAAAGTTATAGCTAAGATTCTTGCTGGGAGGGGAGGAGGTAGATTGCAGTTCCAATATAGTAGTAGGTTTCAGAGTAGCAGCCGTGTTAGTCTGTATCCGCAAAAAGAACAGGAGTACTTGTGGCACGTTGGAGACTAACAAATGTATTTGAGCATAAGCTTTAATATAGTAGTAGTAGTCTGAGGAAGCCTGGAGGCCAGGATTTAACTTGTTTTTAAAATTTAACTTGTCTTCTCAAGTGTGTGCGCACGCACATTGTGGTGGTGGGGAAATATTAATTTTAACCTTATATGGAGGAGATGACACTGTTCTGCGTAAACTAGGAGAAGTTCAGCTCTATAAAACAGCTTAAATTTTTTTTATTTTAACCACCAAAAAAAAAATTAATGCATTGTGAATGTTATGTAACTAAATACCTTTTTTGAATGCAAATGCAAACTTAAGTTGAGAAAACACATCATATTGTCAAAAATACTTGTGGACATCAGTATGATTATACACTAATATCTCATTCAGGTTTAAAGATCCTCCCCAATAAAGAAACTGTATCAAAGCCAGGAAAAAATTTCAGTGTCCCATGGGTGGTTTTGATTTCTGATGAATTAGCTGAAAAAAGAAATGAATGCCTCCTTCTAACACTTTTAAACAAAACAGCTAACCTATTGTGGTATTCGACTAATCGCTTATGCTGATAGTGGTGTGTGTACACGTAGCACAAAGTCACTAGTTGTTTACTGTGTTTATAATCTGGCCCTTTTTCCAAGTGTGGCCTGATACATGTGCTGTTATCATTATTTCCCTAAACTAAAAATGACAGTAGCCCTAAGTCAGTGGTTCTCAACCAGGGGTACACAGAGGTCTTCCGGTGGGGGTACATCAACTCATCTAGATATTTGCCTAGTTTTACAACAGGCTACATAAAAAGCAATAGAGAAGTCAGTACAAACTAAAATTTCATACAGATAATGACTTGTTTATACTGCTCTATATACTATGCACCGAAATGCAAGTACAATATTTATGTTCCAATTGATTTATTTTATAATTATATGATAAAATGAGAAAGTAAGCAATTTTTCAGCAAGTGTGCTGTTACACTTGTATTTTCATATCTGATTTTGTAAGCAAGTAGTTTTTAAGTGAGGTGAAACTTGGGGTACGCAAGAGAAATCAGACTCCTGTAAGGGATACAGTAGTCTAGAAAGATTGAGTCACTGCCTTAAGTGATCCAAGTTAGGGGAGGAAATAAAGCAATTACATGTATTAGTTTGTGTGCTTCATCTTAGGCACAAGTCTAATGTGCAGTGCAGCAGTTTGACCATTTGACTTTCTATAGAAAATTTTAGAGCAGCCAAGTCCTCAATGTGGATCTGCAAATACCTGCAAACCAAACCAGCTGGTAGGTCTAATTTTAGGCCTACTAGCTTTGAGTGTCCCTTTCTAAATATCTTGCTTTAGCATCAAAGACTGATCACCAGTACATATGAAACTACTGGTGTGTTGCTTTAATATCTGATGTACTAGCTGGTGTTCCAGTAAATTATAAGTGTTCTGCTTTTATCATTTCAACCACTAAATCAAAATGGTTGTTGCCACACATTCCAAGTAAACTTGAAATCATTGCAAGCTTCGGCATTTCTTTTAAACTTCATTCTAAGGCATACATTGATTTGTGCCCCAAGCTCACTGAAGTGCCCTTGTGCTGCCATATAATACAACTAGCTATGTAAAGAGAAACTGTTATATTGTGTGATGATGCTAAAAAGTCTGTTTAATACCAATCAATTTTTAAAAGCTTCAGGCTGAAAAAGCTTTTCTAGTGTTAAGAATACCATGAATGAAGTGAATTGTCAAGGGTTCTAAAACTGGAGCACGTTCCCACATTAATGTTGTGGAAAGGTTGGGTAGGTGGGCGTGAGAGAGTATTTGACACTGAAGAGCTTGGTATGGTGTTTTTGTGTGTCTGTGCATACTGTAGTGTGTAAGTTTACCTTCATCTGTTTTCAGGTTCCTGAGCAGCAGCCAATTACTTTGTGCAGTGGAGCAGAAGACACCAAACATTATGAGGAGGCCAAGAAATGCGTGGAAGAACTAGCATTGTACCTCAAACCACTCAGCAATGCGAGAGGTAAGTAAGTCTTGCACTGCCCTACTTCCTTGGAAGGGAGAACTGGCAACAGATAATAGTTCATCCCTTCTTTTAAAAAGACCTTACACCATCAAAATAATTCTAGTGAAACCTGCTTGAAAAAAGGTCAAGTCCTGTTAAAGAAATGGGTTTTGTAAGCACTAAAGCTATTTCTTCAGTACAAAAAGAGTAGAGGTTTGAGAGAGGGAGAGAGCATGATATCTTGCTGTAAAATCATAATGATACAAGTCTCTGGTAGCGAGATGTAGCGAGTCAAGGTCATCCCTATACTTTTGACCTCCACTGGCTACATTGAGGTAAGTCACCTGTGTCTTGTCTTAACTATCTCACAGTAAAATGGGGGAGGGATAGCTCCGTGGTTTGAGCATTGGCCTGCTAAACCCAGGGTTGTGAGTTCAATCCTTGAGTGGGCCTCTTGGGGATCTGGGGCAAAAATCAGTACTTGGTCCTGCTAGTGAAGGCAGGGGGCTGGACTTGATGACCTTTCAAGGTCCCTTCCAGTTCTAGGAGATAGGATATCTCCATTAAATTAAAAAAAAAAAATTAAAAACTCCATTTTGTAGTGAAAATATAGCCTGAAACGGGTAAAATTTTGTTTGATGTCCCATGGGTCAATCCAGGAAAGTTGGACTTAATATTGCCCAACTAGCAGATGGGAACAGGAAGTCAAACAACTTCAATGTCATATTATAACAGGGTGGCTTGACTCTTAATGGCTGGAGGGCTGGAGCTAGCCAACACTGATTGCACATCTCCTTATATAGGATCTGGATCCATCTAAGTAATCCTGTTTGAACAATTGTAATAACAATAGACCTCTGTTATTTAAATATCTGTATGCTGGTCTAGGTAATTGTAAATGTCTATACGTTAGACACCTGCTAGCCAGAGATAGCTACGAAGGATGAGAGACAGAGAGATGAGGCCTCATCAGTGAGTCTGGGGTATAGTAGGTACTAGTAATACTTGGGTTTTTCTTTAGAGCAAACACATTTTTTGCCTTTTACTAAAGATTTCTATCAGGCTACTTTCTCTAGACCTGCTCAAGGGTTTCATCTTTCATATCTGCCTCTGGTTAAAAGGTTTTTGACAAATTTATCTTCACCCCCATTCTGAGTCTCCTGGCAAAGCTATGAGCAGCTGAAGCACTAAAGCTATCTAGTGAGTAGGGTTTTGTTTTTGTTTTTCTTCAAGCACTGCCTGAAATGAACCTTTCAAAGTTCACAGTGCATTTTTGACAGGTTTGGATGTAATGTTCAATGTACTAAAATGAAGTGCAGCAGGAGCTGGTTAGAAGATGTTTAAAGTGCAAAACACAGAAGTTGAAAGTTGGCTTGGCTAGAGGAATGTGATACCTATAGGGCATTTAGATAATCCTGCAGAAGGAGAAATTTAGCTCACTGTCTTTGTATGCTTTTTTTCTGAAGGTGTGGGTCTGAACAGTACCACTCAGAGTGTGCTAAGTCGCCCCATGCAGAGGAAGCTTGTAACGCTAGTTCACTGCCAGCTAGTAGAGGAAGAAGGGCGGATCAGGGCCATGCGTGCAGCACGGTCACTGGGTGAAAGAACAGTCACAGAGCTCATTCTTCAACATCAAAATCCCCAGCAACTCTCTTCCAACCTCTGGGCTGCAGTGAGGGCCAGGGGCTGCCAGTTCCTTGGGCCAGGTACGTACCAGTGAGATGACGAGTTCTTCTGCAGTAGCAGGATTCAGGGATGGGGGGGGGGGGGAGGGAGGAAAGATGGCTGGAAACTGCCTTGGCAGTGTTATTGGGCGGTGGCTTCTCTTCAGATATTTTGCAGTAGGTCTTCTGATTTAATGATAACTTTGAACTATTTTTATTGTCTTTCAAATATTTTTAGGGCTTATTCTGTCTTTTTGTTGTTTTTGCAAAGCTCAGAAAAATCTGATGTCTTTAGTTGTTGACATGAACAGAGAAGACTGAGTAGTTTACCTCATGGTGGATTTTAAAAATCACTAACTTTAACCATAGTTTAAATCAGCGAGCAGGAAACCTTCATTTAAGTGATTAATTTGCATTTGTACTTTAGGAAAGAGAAAAGAGAGGTTGATAACCATTAAAACATATTGATTTGCAACTAAATAAAGCTTCTACACTAAATTTGGTACTTCTTTTTGCTAGCCAGGAGAGCACACAATACTTATACATGGCTATATAAGCAATTATAACTAAGATTAAGATTTTTGTCATGGTTATTTTTAGTAAAAGTCAGGGACAGGCTGTGGGCAATAAACAAAAATTCACAGAAGTCCATGACCTGTCTGATTTTTACAAAAAATAATGGGCCGGGGGAGGGGCCTGACAGGGGATGACTGAAGCCTGGGGTGGGGGAGAGGGGCAGCACATTGCTGCTCCTGCCGGTCTCCCGCCATCCAGGGACTGAGGTGGAAAATGTCACAAAGGTCTCTGGAAGTCATGGAATCCATGACCTCTGTGACATAAGCTTATCCTTAATTGTAGCTAAATGTGCATATTCTTAATTTTTGTTTTTACTGTGTTAGAAAATGGTGAATGGTGCATTTTTTTATGTAATAAATTATTTAATTTTTACTTGTGATTTCTGTACACCTGTATTTGGATGGAAATTAAAATAAAGTACATAATTTTTTTAGTTAAATATAACTACCTTAATGTGTTTGTATACATCAGAGAAAAGGATTATCAAAAAATTATTTGCATTTAAAACTGATTTATTAAACAAAGGAAGTATCTGTAGCTAGTGACTTGAACTGATTGTTTGTTTGTAGTCATCACATCCTTCAAGATTTTAGGACTGGTAGATTTCATCCTCCGGTACCTCATTTTTATTCATAGATTGGAAAAGGAAAACAAAGTTTCCTGCTTTTACATCTCCCAGTTTATTTCTCAACTTTGAGTCAACTAGTCAATGAATGGAACTAGTTGAAATAAACTGAATTAAAGTACTCTGTACCTGCAGACAAGGCTCTTGCTGTCGAAAGCTGGTCTAGCACTTCAACAAACTTCTGCGAGTTCAGTGATTTGACATTCTTTAAAACTTTGGCAGCAATCATTTAGTGGTTAAATTATTTTAATTTAGTTTAAATAATTGTAATAGATTAGAATAAGTTTAGGCCTCAATATAGGCTCTCATAATTAAACATTTATTTTAAATAAGTTTATTTTTAAAAGGAAACTTA
>NW_020664563.1:8342368-8447644 GCF_002925995.2 Terrapene triunguis | reverse complement strand
GTTTGTTCTTGTTTTGCAAGAACGTAGCTCTAGTGAGGAGAGCATGGCATTAGGGATGAGTAGATATGTATTCTTCTCTTAGCTCAGCCCTCCTCTGAAAATGGGGGATTCCTTTTTCCTCCTAAGCTCATTTTAAAAAAAAAGAGGGCTGGACACACTCCATCTGCTGCTCTGTAACATGGGACCAACAAGCTGGGGGGCTCTGACTGCAGCAGGATGGGAGGTAGTTGAGAAGTTTGGTGCTCAGGCAGCTGGTTTGCTGGTTCCTAGCCCTGCACCCTCCTTCCAGTATTAATGCAAGAGTATTGTAAGTGTCTTCCACATGCCCCACTACCTTCTGGGAGCTTTGGAGTGACTTTGCCTGCCCCTTTCGGTTACCTACTGCACCCATTTGTAGAGAAAGCATGTTATTAATGCAAGATCATTCTTGATGTTTCATTTTTTTTTATTCTTTTGTTGCTTTGTATTTTCCAGCAATGCAAGAGGAAGCACTGAAGCTGGTTCTGCTGGCTCTGGAAGATGGATCTGCTTTGTCACGAAAGGTCTTGGTTCTCTTTGTGGTGCAGAGATTGGAGCCACGATTTCCTCAAGCTTCTAAAACCAGCATTGGGCATGTTGTCCAGCTTCTTTACAGAGCCTCCTGCTTCAAGGTATGAAGTAAACCCTGCTTGGAGGTTCCACAACACAAGGAAGATTTACTTGTTGTACCCCCAGAAAATGCTCAAAGACCTCATTAAATTTGGAACCACACACCAATCTGTTATGCAAATAAAGAAGGCTTTTGTTTGCTTGCATCTTTGAATTTATAGTTATGCTATACCATTAGTTATCAGTGGTTATTCATTATCAGTTGTTCAAGCTGGACGGGCATATCGAGTGGGGTCCCGCAGGGATCATTCCTGGATCCGGTTCTGTTCAATATATTCATAAATGATGTAGATAATGGCAGAGCGAGTACACTAATAAAGTGTGCAGACAATACCAAGCTGGGAGGGGTTGCAAGTGCTTTGGATTAAAATTCAAAATGATCTGGAGAAATGGTCTGAAGTAAATAGGATGAAATTCAATACGGACAAATGCAGAGTACTCCACTGAGGAAGGAACAATCAATTTCCCACATACAAAATGGGAAATGACTGCCTGGGAAGGAGTACTGTGGAGAGGGATCTAGGAGTTATAGTGGATAACAAGCTAAATATGAGTCAACAGTATTGCGGGCGCGTGCACACCAAAAAAAAAAAATCAAACATCATTCTGGGATGTATTAGCAGGAGTGTTGTAAGCAAGACACAGGAAGTAATTCTTCCATTCTACTCTGCACTGGTAAGGCCTCAGTTGGAGTATTGTGTCCAGTTCTGGGTGCCACACTTTAGGAAAGATGTGGACACATTGGAGAAAATCCAGACAAGGGTAGTAAAAACTATTAAAGATCTAGAAAACATGACCTATCAGGGAAGATTGAAAAGAATGTTTGGGTTTTTTTTAGTCTGGAGAAGAAGAGTAAGGTGGGACATAAGTTTTCAAGTACATAAAAGGTTGTTACAAGGAGGAGGGTGAAAAATTGTTCTCCTTTAATCTCTGAGGATAAAACAAGAAGTAGTGGGCTTAAATTGCAGCAAGGGCGGTTTAAATTGGACATTAGGGAAAAACTTCCTAACTGTCAGGATGGTTAACCATGGGAACAAATTGCCTAGGTAGCTTGGGGAATCTCTCATTGGAGATTTTTAAGAACAGGTTAGACAAAATCTTGTTAGGAATTATCTATTTATGACATAGTTCTGCCTTGAGTGCAGGGGACTGGATTAGATGACCTATTGAGGTCCATTTCAGGTCTACGCTTCTATGATTCTATGATTAAATGTATAAGACACTTGTATTTTTAGAATGGGTCTCATTTGTGAAGTCCCAAATGTTCAGAGTTTTCACAGAAAGGGACTTTGGCTGTAATTTGGTTTTAAGTTGCAAGTGAAATGCAAGTTTGGGCTCAGACTAGGTCATAGTGGATGAACAGTACCAAATTCACCAAACAAATTAGCTTTATTTTCTGTCTGCTTAGGAGAGACTTGCTGGTAGAATACCCTAGGATATGTTGACTGAGTTGTATGTATGGTGGTTAGGGTTGAAATAGCGTGGGGTGCTGCACATCAAGGATGAGATTCATTGGCACAGCTGCATGAGGGAAGCCTATGCTGTTGCTGACTCCATGTTTTTATAGTATGTCCATTCTTCTTTGCACAAAAATTCCCCAAAATGAAGTTACAGTGAAAAGAGACTAAACTGAAATTATATTGTGTTGTTGCTGCTGGTGAGATTCCCAAGATGAAGTGAAGGAACTCCGGCACCATCGTGATGGGTACCAGTGTAAAAAAATCTAGAATGCAACATTTCTCTCTCTAACATCTGGAATCAGGCTTCAAGTCAATGATGTTCCATACATCTGGGTTAATGTATTCCATAGCATTTAAATATATGAATATAGGAACGCTTATCCCTTATTACAGTCAGGAGGAACCATTCTCATTTGTTGGTGTTTACTATGTAGTATCGTGATAGTAATTAATACCCTCTGGGGAGGAGGGAACTTAGTACTAATCCAAGAATTTATTTGCTCCAAGGTGGCACTGCCATCTGATTTATCCCTGGCTCATTGTGATGGGCAACTTTCTCCCCATCAGGTGACTAAACGTGATGAGGACTCCTCCCTGATGCAGTTGAAGGAGGAGTTCCGTACCTATGAAGCTCTGCGAAGGGAACATGATTCCCAGATTGTGCAGATTGCCATGGAAGCAGGTTTACGCATTGCACCGGATCAGTGGTCCTCGCTGCTATACGGAGATCAGTCCCACAAATCCCACATGCAGTCCATCATTGACAAGGTAAAGCCACCTCAAATCAGCCCAACCATCTGTTCTCTTTCCCAGCTCTTTTGTAACCTAATACTAGTCGTGAGTCAATAAAGGGCTAGTCTACATTTGAAATGTTAGTGGTGCAACTGGAGAGCTTCAGTGTAACTATTCACTACGGTGATGGGAGGCGTTCTCCCATCATCCTAGTTAATCCACTTCCCATAGAGGTGGTAGCTAGGAAGAATTCTTATTACTGTTACCTTGTCGTCCGTCCCCCACCTTCCTTTCTTTTCTTTATTACACTTTTGTGTTAAATTAGGTTGAAAACTTCTTGGTCCAGAGGCCAAAGAGAGCTTTGGGCCTTTAGTAGAGGTCTAGCACAATGGAGCTCCAATTCTTGTTGGTGTCACTGGATACTACTGGAATATAAATGACTTAGAACATCCAGGGAAAACCCAAGGCTCTGGTGTATCTTTGCTTGAGGTGTAGTCTTGCATAGAAAAGGGGAGTTCCCTTTTGGAGCTAAGAAAAAGTGAGCACATGGTGAACGAAATCATCTTGGGTGAAAATGAAATGAAACAATTGGAAAGATGACTCTGTGACCTACTGGAGCAGCCTGCAGAAGCAGTGATGGCTGCCTTGCTTGTAGAAAGTTAATTGTTACAATTTTTTAAGTTGCAGACCCCAGCCTCATTTGCACAGAGTGTTCAAGAACTAACCATTGCTCTCCAGAGGACTGGAGACCCAGCCAACCTGAACCGGCTTCGACCTCACCTAGAGCTCTTGGCAAATATTGACCCTAGTCCAGGTAAACCTGTGAACATCCTGTAAAGTCATAGTAGTGTCTGCTTTAACAGAATGGCCTTACTGTATTAGCAGTTTAATCAAAAACTGTGTCTCTTGAATATTCTCTACAGTGATAGGTTCTCAGAATTTTGGACTTCACACATCTTTTTTTAATCAGAAAGCATTTTCCATGAAAAACTTATTGAGGAATCTTAATCCTGATACTCTGGAACTACATAGAGTAGGAAAAGGTCAGGCTAGATAGACAAGCAATTCATTTATTGTGTGAAGTGTCATGCCATTTTGCTGGCTACTCAGAAATTTTGAATGACTGTTGAAGTCCGCTAAGATCACAGAATGGGAGAGGAACCGTGCAGGGGGAAGGAAGTGGGGAGAAAGAAAGTAGGGACTGGGAAGGGGAATCCAAGTTGTGGGGAAGGAAGAAGAAAAGGGAGATTGGAGAGGAAACTTGAGGGGAAGGCGGCAGGGGGGGAGTAAGTATTGGAGAGGAGAAAATAGATGGTAAAGGGTAGGTGGATACTTGAGAGGGGAACCTAAGCTCATGTGGCTGAAGACTGCTCTTTACCCACCTGTAAAATAAAATGTATAGCCTTAAATGAAATCTTCTCCCCAGTGGTGAGTGGGAAGCTTTCCCTGGTGAGTGGGAAGGCCTAAGCTATCTATTACTGCAGGAAGTGATAAGGGGTTTTGGTTGTTTGTAAAGTTGACTCTTACGGTTGGTCCATATTTGGAAAGTTCTTTTTGCAATCAGTGCTTAGCAGCTGAAAATGCAGTGCTTTCTTCCTGAATCTGCCAAAGAGCTCTGCTGCTGCTGTTTACACCTGTGGGAAAGAAGAGTAGAGTGAATTTGACAGCATTGCTGCTATTCAATCCCTGGCAGCGCTGGAACTATCAAGTACCATGGCAGTGTTCTGGGCAGTGACAGTTGCTGCTACTTGAGAAAACTAAGACACGGAAGAGAGAATTAAGGAGAGAATAACAAAATAACACAAGGTGACTGCAGGAATATTGGTCATGGAAATCCTCCCCTTTAAAGTACCTAGGTGGAGTGGGAGGGAGAATATCAGATCTTCCCCCTGCCTACTTCCTACTCTGGTGCCGGGAGAAAGGAAGAAATCTTTTTCACTTTCTGGAACTACAGGAGGGCAGAACTTCAAATGTATCAATTCCATCTTCTATAATCAGCCTCTGTCTAGTAGGTGTGATCTGTGCCCCTCCCTTTCCCCAGCAGATGAGTCTTCAATGGATCTAGACGTCTCATCTTGATGATGTGCCTGTACCCAACTTACATTTTTCATAAATATACTAGCTAGAAGGTGTCTGATAAATTAAAGATTTAATGGGTGTAATGACGTTTAACTATGTTACAAGATTTTGAGACTCCCTGTATGTAGAGCATTTTGAGATCCACTGATTCAAGGCGTGTGCGTGTGTGTGTGTGTGCGCCCAGTGGTATTATCTTCTGTTGGATTAGATTAAATAACTGGAAGAAAAATCAACCAGATAAAAAAATAAATATCTATTCTGGCTGATGGCCCTATTGTTACTGATTCTGTCATGTATTAAATAGTGGTTGATTTGTGGAGTTGTATTGTTTCACATTGGGGGAGGGGGAGAATAACTTGTGGTGGTTTGCAATGAGTGCCCCTCTAGATGATCTAGGACAGGGTTCCCAAACTGCAGTAAGTGTATCCCGGGGGGTTTGTGAGACATCTGGGGGGGGTGGAGGGGGGGGGCAGATGCAGGAAAAACTATGTAATGGTGGATTTTTTAATTTATTAACTTACTGCATTTTCATAATAGGATACTAAGATGAAGCTTTAAAATTGTGGGAATTTTATATAAAATACAATATAGTAGAACCTCAGTTATGAACACGGGAAATGGGGGTTGTTCGTATCTCTGAAATGTTCATAACTCTGATCGAAAAGTTGTTCTTTCAAAAGTTTTACAACAGAACATTGACTTAATACAGCTTTGAAACTTTACTATGCAGAAGAAAAATGCTGCTTTTAACCATCTTAATTTAAGTGATACAAGCACAGAAAGTTTCCTTACCTTGTCAGATCTTTTTTAACTTTCCCTTTATTTTTTAGTAGTTTACGTTTAACACATTACTGTACTGTTTGCTATTTTTTTTCCGTCTCTGCTGCTGCCTGATTGCATACTTTCAATTCCAAATGAGGTGTATGTTGACTGGTCAGTTCGTAATTCTGCTGTTCATAACTCTGAGGTTCTGCTGTAGTTAATTTACTTCAAGATGTACCAATGAGAACGCTGATGTACAGAGCCCGCACCTCCATTCACCGTACAGTGCGGGTTCAGTTGCCCAGCAACTGTCCAGTCTAACTGAAATCAGAACTTAATCAGGGTGTTTTGTTTCGGTGTTTTTTCTGGTTGTATACGTTGCACTATAACTATATTTGTATGTAACAGTGAAATATGGACAAATGGCTAAAGAGCAGTAGTGTTAAGAATACAAAATATCCGTGATGAGAAGGGTAGGAGTATGCGGGCAGCTGGTAGATCTAGAAGGGTGTACTCAATAAGAAAAGTTTGGGAACCTCTGAGCTAGGGTAATGTTGATGGACTTTGTAGAGAATATTGCCTAAAATAATGTCTGTGTGATATAGGGCCTTGCAGAGGTATCATGCAGCTGGAGGACAGGGCCTGTCGTGCAGAAAAGACCCTGCTTCCAAAAACAATCCAGCAAACACTAATGTACGTCAGAGCTGTTCTGTCAGAGTTAGATATATTAAACCAATATGTTTTTGGTGCAGCATTGTACAAAAGAGTGGTGTGAAAACAAAGAATTTGATAATGTTTTCTGTGCAAAAGACTTGTGCACTTGTCAAGTTTCTATAATACTGTCCAAATCAAAATATGTTCAGTCATTTTGCTTGTCAGTCTCTTGAAGCTGAACTAGGAACTAAAGCACCAGTGTTTCCTGAATTTTTTTCAAATGTGCCAGATACTGATTTACATAGCTTGTTGTGCAGCTCAATTCTCTGACATTGTAATTTTCGTTCTTTAAATGATCAATACTGAGACTGTGAGGGTGTTGATGATGATTCCTGGCAAGGCACTCCTTGAGGCTTGCTACTTAGATTTTTGTGTGTTTGGGGTTTTTTAACATTGAAATATTCTTGATAACCAGTCATGGAAACACCTTAATTTTAATTGTAAGAAATTTTCTGTTTCTTGTGAATGCTGCAGATGCCCCACCCCCAACATGGGAACAACTAGAAAATGGATTAGTTGCTGTGAGGACAGTGGTACATGGACTAGTTGATTACATCCAGAATCACAGCAAGAAAGGAACAGATCAGCAGCAGGTAAAGACTGGAGCATTAGGAATCTGGGAAACTATTAGCCTCTACATTTTGTTTGGAGCAAGTGGCATGGATTTATTTGTATGTCAATTCGGGAGACCTGGCTTCAAATATACTTCAATAAAACTAGTTTGGGAGTCTCACTGTAGTGCCTAGTGAGTATTCTCCTTAGTAGGCAATCATCTCACACATCTTTGCATAGTAGATCAGGAAGAAGAGAAGAAAATCTAATCCATCTGAAGCTACAGGGAAATCAATAGGCAAACCCCTTTCCAAAAAAATCTTTGTGCCAATGTTGCTTTTTTTAAAAACTGGCATATTTCACACATGATATGGCACCTTTTCAGGGACGCAATACCTGTACTTATTGCTTGTAATGGTTCTGTAAAGCTTAAACACTTGGAACTCGGTGAAGTGCTATTATAAAGCCCCAAACTGAAAACCTTTGTTTCAAGAACTAATTGAGGTAGCTAAAGAATGTTACCTATCACATAATTTACCAAACCTAGTAGTCTTTAAAGCAAGGAGCTGCAAAGGGGATGAAAATTTGCATTAGAATGGGATTGTAACTGCAGCCTTAATGTGTGGAAGCCATCACCTATCCATAGTTTTTGTGCACAGCTGGGACAAGAAACCAAATCCTCCTCCTCCTCCCAAAAAACAGGTCTGTGCCACTTAGCTAGCAGAGCTCTGTTTGCTCATCTCTGATAGAAATTTCCTTCCTTTTTTTCTTATGTGCAACTGGCCAGTAGAGGGCAACATGCTCACATACACAATGCACTATTCAGTCCCCATTGAAGTAAATAGTGGTGATGGGGAAATGCAAAATCCCACTGACCTCCATGGACCAAGATTGGCTCCCAAAATGTTCACACACAAAAATTTTAATTTTATTTATCAACTACTATGTTGTTCAGATACTGCCAGCACAGAAATTTTCAATGAGAGGTAACTAATATGTGAAGTTCAAAGGGGGTAGTAATAGGCCATTTTGAGATGGAGGGAGAGTAAAGTAAAGTGTTTAACTGGTGTAATTTCAAGTATGGGATAACTTGTTAATCTGTAACTCAAAAACAGCTTGATGAATTTTCTGCAGGCTTTGAAGAACCCTTTTCCTTTGTCTGCTAAGTAAAAATGGCCATTTTAGGCTAACTCAGATTAATGTAGATTAACATGAAAATCAATTAGGTATTTGGGTATAGGTGTTAATTTAGCAAGTTTTCCGCCCTCAATGTGAAATTCTGACTTGCTTCAGTGATGGTAACTTCCATAGTACCTTATGGTGTTTTAGCCCCAACACTCAATCTGTGATTACTAAGTGGTTTTTTTTATAATGTGAAAAGAGACACCAAGCTGCTTTCAGAACTGCCAGTAATGTTTTGTCCCCACTTACTTGTTATCTGAACCCAGAGGCTGTTCCAATCCAGCCTCAATAAATAGTTTTGCTTATGTAATCACTGATATGGATGAGTCATTTAAATCTGTCACTGGATCTGCTGACATAGTACCTAATTCTGAGTCCAGTGTACAGTTGTATCAAATTATCATACACACAACTCCTTCAATTGCTCATCTCGCCTACGGTCGTCTCTGAATAAAGTTTGTCAATAATTATTCACTTTGAACATCCTATTTTATTGAGAGCATGGTAGTCTAAAGTACCCTCTTGGTTAATTACGTGCATTAATTTATACTCGAGTGCCTTATTTTGTTGTCTTTACTCTTCATAGCCTCCTCAACACAGCAAGTATAAGACATACATGTGCCGAGACATGAAGCAGAGAGGAGGGTGTCCTCGTGGAGCCAGCTGCACCTTCGCACATTCGCAGGAGGAATTAGAAAAGTAAGAGTGCCTTGTATAGTGAAAACCTTTCCTTGCCTTTTCCCCCCTGCCATTTGCAATGGAAGCCATTTATCAGAATTTTGAGAATGAGGAAGGGGGTGGGTGGGTGTGTTCTACCAGTTAAGAAGTTTTTCTGGTGCTTTCTTAAACTCTCAATCAACAGGCTTTCTTTTAAGATTTTGAGTTTGACATATACATAGTTCTGAATGTAGAATTCAGGCTTTGCCTTGTTTGGCCGTAATAAAGCTATGAACAGTTGAAAATCATGTAGCAAGCATACATAGTGCATTGTTTTTGTTCCTGATTTTAAACATACTTCCCAAGTGTGCTGCTTTGACTGTTCCCAAGTGTTTTTCTCGTTACCTCAATTCTATAATCAGGTGAGAGAGGTAGGTTGGAGCTGGTAATTTTTCAAATCTTCAGCACTTTCTTGGTCTTGTACCTCAAGCCTTTACACCACCTTGAAGAGCTTGAAACTCAGGGTTAACCCTGCTCAGAGTTCTCTTCTTGCAACAGTAACTCTTTTGAACTTGTCATTTACACAATGGCTTATAAACCATGAAAGCTAATGTTACAACATAATGAAATACCATCTGTGCAAGTGAATCCTGGGATAAATAAATTATAGAAGCTGTAGTTTTAGAGAGAGCTGAATATTTGAAAGAGCAGAATTGTGTCTGTCTGGATTTTTTTTTTCCACTTTTTAAAAGCTAAGCAGCGGTGATGCTTTTAAAGAAGATTAGAATTTCATTCTGTAGTTCAAAATTTATATTTTATATGGCTTATAATTTCTCAAAATTTTTGCATTTTGGGCTGAAATTACTCATGAGTGTTCTCAGCTAAAGGTTACCTTTTTTAACTTGGAAGAATACCAATTCAGATATTCAGAAATGTTACTTCATGGTCATGTTTTAATTTTCTCTTTTAAAATTAAAGAGAAAAAACCAGTGCCACATTTTGATTGTATAAAATTAATGAACCGCAATTGTGCCCTCTTATACATTAGAATAAGATCTCTTGGGAGGGGATGCTTTACGGCTTGATAGAGTACTGTACTCATAGTTGGGAACATAATTATCGTTTGTCTTCAATTGTGTTCTTCTCTACTCCTAACCATGGCTCTGCCTGTCATCCTCACAGGTGGTCATGGTATATAGATGAACTTTGATAGATGAAACAGGGAAGTGGCTGAAGTACCGGATGTAGATATCTCATGTAGTTTGATCAGCTATGACACACAATTAGTAAAAGTCCTATGCCATCATTGTGATGGAAACGGTTTTCTTTTCCTTCACTGTGGTGTGCATAAAGTACTGACTGGAAAAGCTGTTCTAGACAGATGGTATTCTGGTGAATATAGGTTACCTCAGCTCTGAAAGAGTTGAGTATATGTGCTGTTTTTTCCAACTGTTTTGAAGATGAGGTCTATTGTATCCAGACTCAAGTGGCAGTTTCAGTGGCAGTAGTTCTGTTTTGGGAGGGGGAAAATGTCATCTCATCTTGAGTTTCAAATTGTGTGGTCACTGAAGTTCTAAAGGTGGCTGAATAACTTTGAACTGTGTTTCTGATCTGTGCCTTTCCCTTCTGCTGAACTCCAATGAAGAGCCATTTGATTCATTATTGGTATTAGAGGGTCAATGCTTTCCCAAAAGAGAGAAGCAAGATGTCAGCATATCTTAAATGAACTCTTGCTAGAGACCTACTCAAGAAACTGCCTCTTGCTGATTGTCTCCTGTGTAGCCTTCTTTTTAGAGGAAAGTTGTAGTGAAGCAGCTCCGGTAATGCCTGGAGTCCTCAGGCTTCTGTGGGCCCATTCCAAACTTGGTTTCACAACTGCTTATGAGATAGTCAGCACCCTGGTTTCGTTGGTGGATTATCCTCTCTGGCAATATGCAAAGACCAAGTGTCCATGTTTCAAGTATATTAGCTGCCTTTGAGACTTGGTATATTTGCAGACTACAACAGGGATTCATGGAACTGCCTGAATGGCTTTTTCCTCTGAGCGGAAAAAAATACCACCAGAGGGTGATATTGTGCAACTGCTATTCTGCTTGAAGGCTTTCTCATGTGACATGCCACAAGGATCCATTCTGTCACGTTTTATTGAATATGCGTGAGACTGTTGGGAACATGAGGTGTTCCAGCCTGCAGTGCTTTGTATGCTAATGAGACTGTTCTACAGTACAGCTCCTTTTCATCATATCCAAATGATGTGCACTCTACATTCCCTGTCTAGATGAAATTGGGGCTGTCTGGCTGAAGTTTAACCCAGATGAGACCTTCGTGATGCTGGCTGGCAGAGGGTTGAGTTACAGCCAGAGGAGATGGAAAAGTTGATGTATGTTCCCTTGAGTAGAAGGGTTTGGGCCTGCCTTCTGTTAGTGAGCTGTGCATTCTTTCGGTCCTGATGGATCCTCACCTGCTTTTGAATGGATTAGTAGTAACAACAAACAGTGCTTTTTTTTTTTTTTTTTTTTTTAACCTAAGCATGGCAAAACTACAACTGTTCCTCTCAATGCAAACTTCACAAGCATTACCTGTGCCTTTATCACCTCTATTTTGGATTACTGTTGTGCTGTGCTTGCACCTACATCTGAAGACCTCTCAGAAAACTCACTAATGCAGAATGCAGCTGTCCACTTTTTTTTAGTGGCCTTTCTTGCAATCTTGGCTGCAGTGTTGAGTCTGCATTAGCTTCTGATTTTGCTTTTGGGCGCAATTAAGGTGCTGGTTTTGATTTATAAAATCCTAAGTTTTGGAGTCTGCCTTTGTAGGAAATTCTTATTGTTCAGTCCCAATAGTAGAGACCAGTTGTGTTTAAGCTAACACACCTCCAGATTTTAATAACTGAGCTGATGCCAGGACATCTTTAGTAAAGGGCATTCACCTGGAATTCGCTCTCCGGCCTGGTCCAACAGAGCTCTCGTCTGCTGTTTTTTTTCAGGGCATGCTATAAAGTTCATATTTGCTCAGGCTTTTGCCAGAGGAGGTGGAGTTAGATTTATTTGAGGATGGGGAGGTTTGAATTTTTATCTTTGAATCTTAAGAAAACACTCAGTTTATTTTGCAGTGCAAATCATGTGTTGAATATTGTGCATGCACTTAGGTCTCTCAGCATATATTGCAAATGTCCTAAAATAAAATGTGATCACACAACACTGAGTGAAGTAACCTATTAAGCAAATAGTAGGATAGAAGAGTGTTTTCTTCCCCTGTATTTTTTCATTCAGTAATGCTGTGTAAATACACTAGATTGTATACTGTCTCTTGTGACCCTTTTCCTAAAACCATAACTGCACAGATGTAGTATTTTGAACACCTGAATGTATGTATGTTCCCATGTAAAATGAAGACCCTATTCTTGTAATGTATATATGCAAGGAGAGAACCAAGTTAAGTTTACTGTGGGAATCTTAACTCTGAAATCCCTGGAACACTGTAATTTAAAAAAAAAAACAAAAAAAACCCACCATCCTTAATATTGCATTACAACTTAGTTTGCATCTTAATATAGGCACATAATCTTTGCTGAATATGTAGTATACATACTCATTCTTCTGAAAGAAAACATTTTGCTAACATTTTGTTCAAATAGCACCAAGAAACTCCAGTCCGCCAGATATTAGCAGTAAATTTCTGGCAAAGCTTCAGGAAGCTTGAATTAAAAATTGAAGCTCTTTCTGTAGCACCTATGTGAAAAATCTTGAAACCCAACTCCTTCTAGTTTCTTGTTTCATTTTTTGGTGTGTGATTTCTTTTTCTGAAGATTTCGTAAAATGAACAAACGCCTGGTTCCCAGAAGACCGCTGAGTGCCTCCTTGGGCCAGCTAAATGAGGTGGGCCTGCCTTCAGCAGCTATCCTCTCGGATGAAGGGGCAGTGGACTTGCCCAGTAGAAAATCCTCTGCCTTGCCGAATGGGATTGTGTCTACGGGCAGCACAGTGACGCAGCTTATCTCCCGAGGGACCGACTCCGGCTATGATTCTGCTCTGAAGCCAGGGAAGATCGACCACCTTAGCAGCAGTGCCCCTGGATCCCCTCCTGACTTGTACGGATCTTCCTAACTATTGTTCGAAGTGTCATTTGTGTAAATGTGTGATGGAGGAAATATAAGGGATAGTAAATCCATTCTAGAAATGAAACAACAATTTTCCTGCCTTGCACCTTTAGTGATTAAAAATGGCCTAGAAAAAAAAGATGCTTTACTTCCTGCTTTTTATAAGGAAAAGTGGTGAGAGCCATCAAAAGATGGAGCTTTGAAATCATACAATGTTTAGACATGTTCAGTATTGAAAGCACATCAAGCTGTATGATGTGGCCTAATCATTATTGATGTCTTCCTTCTACTTTAGGCTGGAGTCTGTCCCCAAGAGCTCTATTTCTGCCTTACCAGTGAACCCCCACCCTGTGCCCCCGAGAGGACCTACAGACCTGCCTCCAATGTCCAAGCAACTCCAAATGGTACCACGAGGGTCACAGTTGTATCCTGCTCAACAGGGAGATGTGTTTTATCAGGATCCTAGAGGATCTGCCCCACCATTTGAGCCATCACCTTATCCACAAGGTAAGAGTGTTGGGGTCAGTTGTTCTCCCCCCACCCCCCATTGGTTCTGTGCCTGTGCTCCCCCACTCACTAGTGATTTATTTAATCTCCTCAAATTTGGGTTTTCCTGTGGGAGCATGAAGGATAAATGCTTAATGTGCTAACAGCATAGTAAGATGGAAGTCCAGCATGGAGAAAAGGTACTTTAGTGGTAGAATTTTCTTTCAGTCTAAGTAATAAATTTCTTTTGCGATAGCATTCAGCCAGTCACATCCAGAGGGGATTTTGTGCCATTAAATGAACGCGCTCTTCTGGTTTTTGTTAAGTTTGCACTCATCCAGCATCATAAGTCTCTTTTGTCACATTAAAAAAGTGGATGAGATGAAGTGAAGATCCCATTTTCCACGATACCTTGTGAACAGTAACTTCCCAGTCAGGATGTTTATAAGATTTCATTGATGTTAAAATATTTTGAGGTACTCAGATGAAAGGTTCATGGCTGCTGCAGAAATGTTTGCACCAGAAAGCGATGAATGTGGACAGGGAGTGGAAGCCATAGGAATAGTTTAGAAAAGAGAACAAAAGGGCAGTTCTGGAGGAGGAAGAGAATGATGGGGATGGTAAGGATAAGAGAAGGAAGTACTCCTTTGAAGAGACGATTCTCATGATTGAACGTGAGTCAGGCTGAGGAGAAATAGAAATAAGGAAGGAGAAATTAGTGTGAGGGGAAAGAGATGGAAGGAGTTCAATATGGTTTTAGAAAGGAAAGAGAAGGAAGAATAAAAGCAGTATACCCAGAGCAACAAATTAAAATGTATAATATTTTACTTCATGTACAAATGGGAAATCTGAGTAATCCACAAAATTTGACAATGACCCCTTTGTTTACATATGGGACACTGTTCTGTAAAGTCCAGATTTTTTTTCCCTCATACCAGTTCCAGTCCTAAAAGGCTCCACCCTCCATTTTAGCCCCAGATATTCCAGCTCTTCCAGCATTGTCAATTAACAGAAAAAGGGAGAATTAACACACACAATTACCCGATGATTGTGGAAAGGCTCTCTCCTGCTGGGGTGCTCTTGTCGAGTTATGGACCCTTAACTCAGTTCAAAGACACATACAGCAGGATAATCCCCACAAAAGGGCAGTCTGCCTCGGGCCCTCCCTTCCTTCCTTCCTTCAGGGCGAGGCTACTGAGCAGCAGCCATCTGAGGAGCTCCTGCCTTCAGTCAACCCTTTCTCCAGCGGCTGGGGACTGGAGGTCTGTTCTACTCCCTGGTCAGCCACCAACTGTGCTGCATTTCCCCCTTTTTAAGCTCCTCCCTTCAAAGCTTCTTGAAAAATGTTGCTCAGGCTACTTGTGCCCAGTAGAGTGCTAGTCATTGACTGGCAGGATCTTTCATGTGAACTTGGAGGGACACCTAATGAGTTCCTTCTGCAAAGTTGTGGGAATTATAGTCTTTGGGCCCAGTTGTGGTCTAGGTTGAAGAGAGCAGGCTGCACCTTCTCACCTGTGCTGGACTCAATGTCCAGCTGCTGTGGCTTGTCTCCAGCCATACTGGCTGGTTTGGTTAATTTAAGCATCACTCCCTGGGCTCTAGATCAACCTTTGCATTCTCAAATGTCTTGTGGGTGATTTATAATGACTTTTTCCTATATGAAAATCTATTATTTATAGCACTAAGATGACAGGTGTGTAGTCAAGAAATGACTTACTGATGCCACTTTTCAAGACAGTTGTAGACTGAAATTTCTAAGAATAAATTGTGGTGAACAATTGATATGTCCAATCATGTACTGACTTTTTGTATCCTTGTTACATAAATTCAGGTGTGTACTATCCTCCTCAGTCCTCACAGTGCATGTCTCGTTTTGTCCGACCTCCACCATCTGCTCCTGAACCTGGTGGTCCTTACTTAGACCATTACCCACCCTACCTTCAGGATCGTATGGTGAATTCGCAGTACGGCACACAGCCACAGCAGTATCCTCCCATGGGACAACCTATGTACCAACATTATGAGAGCCGGCGTGTGTACCCCTCTGCCCAACCATACCAGCGAGAAGAGATTGTCCGAGGAAGTCCTGTGCCCATTGACATTCCACATGGAGCTGCACCTCCCTACGTACCTGAATCCAGAGACCGATACCAGCAAATGGAGGGTTATTATCCCGTGGGTCCACATCTCAATCAGATCAGACCATACCACAGAGTACGGTTTTCTATATACTTTTGTAGTTTGCTCAGAGAAAGAATGTTAAGGGAACGTTAATTTTGGGGAACTGGGCACTTTCTGAAGGAGGGGAGATGAAGCACTTTTTAGGAGAATTAAATGCCGAATTCAAGCTTTAATTAGTGGCTCAGGAGTCTATTTTCCCCCCACACATGCACACCTTGTGCCAAATTTTAAAATTTCTGATGGCGACTGATGAAAACTGAGCATTGGTGGTGGTCACTCCTGAAAGAACATAGTGCCATATAAATCATTTCGAGTAAAGAAATGTCATATGTTCACATGAAACGCTTGATGACCCTGACTTTTGTGGCAAAATAAAATTTGAAGATAGTGTCTTAAATCTTTTGATTTCAAGTGTAGTGACATGATTGTGACATGGCTGGAAACTGACATCCTCTCTTTATAAACAGTGCAGATACAGCATGGGCACATGATAATGTGAGATATTCCATGCACTGCCCACTCTTGACCTGGAGAGACTGCCTCCAGAATGGGCCAGGAATTCTGCTTTCATGACCATTCTATACTTAGGCCCTTGACTGGGATTGCCAACTGGAGTATCCATGTGTTATGGTTTTGTGTGGACATCAGTCCAATGGAAACTTGAAAGAGACCAAATTTGCTGCCCATAAACCACTTGATGAAAATAGTCACTCACTACATAGCTAGATTCAAATGAGTGATGTGGGGATTAAGGGCTCTGTATCCCATTATCGGGTCCATGAATGAACTTAAACTTTTCAGCTTACCCAGTGTGTAGCTTCATCAAGTCAGAGATTTGATAAACCTGTTCAAGTGGTATAATTCTGTTATAAAATATACAATATCTCCAGATATCCTAATTAACTGAGGTAAGGTTATATCCTGCAGAGTTGTACAGCTACTGTACCCAAGGATGAATGACAGCTTTGGCATTCTTCACCTTGGAATGCACAGACACTTGAAAGCTAGCTACTCCACACCACCCAAAAAGGAGTGTGGTTTGCAAGACAAATGTTTGGCCCTTTTGTGGGTTGAGGGTCAAAAAATCTAGAACACACTGCACTAATGGGGGTCTAATCAGTTTTGGCAGCTTGTATATGTTCTGTATTTCTAGGGAAGCTTGCATTATCACCCATGTGAACTCTCTCTGTGACTAAGATGTTGCAGTCTCCAGGACAACTTTAATGAGCACTAAATTCAGGCAAAAGTGTAGAGAAGTATCTTGCAAATAGAATTGCCTTTTTTTCTGCCCCCTTCCCCCCTTTCTTACAATGTGAACTGTGTTCTGGTGTTAGATAGGAGATAGATATTTCTTTTTACCACATTTTTCGTCTTGTAGGGTGGTGATGCTCTACTTTATGTGTTACGTAAGTTACTCAACAAGTTGTTTATATTAAAACTTTAGGAGCCTTATAACCGACTTCCGCCTCCATCTCAAACCCATCCCAGCCTGGATGAGCTTCATCGTCGAAGGAAGGAAATCATGGCCCAGTTAGAAGAAAGGAAGGTGATCTCCCCACCTCCCTTTGCACCGTCACCAACTTTGACTCACCCCTTCCACCCAGAGGAGGTAAGCATATTTTTAACCAAGCTTTTGGGTTGCTGATATGGTCATAAATTAGTTTAGGGGTGTGATGGGTTCCCCCCAGGGGTGCCTCCTGGAACTGGGGTACCACTGAGCCCGCCTAGGCTTTCTTTACACTGTACTGCTTTGACAGGCCCTCAAGCCCCCTCCAGTGCACATACAGGTAGGGGGACACGCAGCTGCAGCTACACACATGCTGAGATCAGCTCTGCATGGGAAGGCTCAGCTAAGGCTCCTCCCAGTTCCTACGGCATGCACCCACTCCAACTGCACAGTGTAAGCTCATGAAATTTGCTCCCTCCCTTAATGTTGAGGAAGATATGCAACAGCTTTCTGCCCCCAGTTATGATTTCCAGGTACTGGTTTTAGACAAAACAAAAACAAATTTATTAACTACAAAAGATAGACCTTAAGTGATTTGTAAGGGATAACAAACAGATCAAAGCAGATTGTTTTTGTTTATTTGCTAGGTAATCTAAGCTTAATATATTAAAGAGATTGGATATGAGCAGCAAATTGTCACCCTAATTGTTGTTTTAGGCAGTTTGCAGAAATTCTTGAGGGCAAGCTGCACTTGCTTGCAGCTTAAAACCCCAGATATTCCTTTCACAGGCTAGAAATCCCTCTAGCCTGGGTTCAGCCCTTCTCCCCTCATGCAGTCTTTGTTCCTCAGGTGTTTCCTGCAATCTTCTTGGGCAGGGAGTCAGTGAAGAACCATGATGATGCCTTAAATATTGTTTGCATATGGCGGGAACCCTTTGTCTCCCCTTTTGGTTCCCACGCCCGGTCAGTGGAAAAACACTGGTATTCCAAGATGGAGTCCAGTACCAAGTGACTTGATCTCATGCCCCTGTAGGGACACAGTAGCCATGACTCGAAGGATGTTTGTAGCATCCTCAGGAAGGCTCTGGGTGGGAGATTAGCCTCTTCTAAGACCTATTGTTCTCCCTAATGGCCCTTGCCTGCCAGCCATCTAGATTGAGTGCATTCTGCCTAGTGGGCGTTCTCCAGGTGTAAACGCATTTGTAATAGATGCATAGACAATATTCCTAACTTCAGATACCAATATGATACATGCATACAAGTAGGATAATCATATTCAGTAAATCATAACCTTTTCAATGATATCTCATATGACCCATCTTGCATAAAATGCATCAGCTATGCCATAACCATATCTCAATAATATTACTATGAATAATATGGGGTGTAATGCCACAAGGAATATGCAGTGTTAAGAAGTGAGTTTCTTTCACTGATCATGACCTTCTGAAAGGCTAAGATGAGCCTATGGGATAAGAAAGGGTAGATTAACAAGTTAGCACAGTACTGAACAATAATAAATCTCCTAGGATCTTATATTACACATTTTAGGGAGACCTTTGTGCTCCAGTTACGGAGGTCCATATGGTGACATCTGAGGAAGACTGTTCTTGGTTCTCCATCATACCTCTGATCTATCAGTGGTCCTTAGTTACCTATTTATGCAGCCATGAGAGCGATCTTGCTGCTTTAATGTGTGGAGGCACTATTAGATTGTTTTGAATGTCTATGTTAATGACCGGAATACCATTGCTAGGCTTGGCTTTATTTACACCTGATATGGATAGAATTAAGTAATAAGGCAAGTCTTCAACTAGATCAAGGTCAAAATGTTACCTCTTCTTGCTGTGCACTGAACATTTAATACTGGGAGTCCAGCCAGGTGATTTGAATTTCACAAATAATATGAAATATAAGTTTGCAGCTTCCTATAGTACATCTGGTTGAAGTCCTGCCAGCATCTTGCTTGAAGTGAACTGTGTCACAGGAGTCAACAATGCCTGCGATACGCCTCCTGTCTTTTACTTACAGAACCAGGTTTTTGTTTTTGTACAGTACTCGGATGAAGACCTGAAGGTAGCTGGGAAATACAAAGGAAATGATTATAGCCAGTACTCTCCTTGGTCGTGTGACACCATTGGCTCCTACATTGGAACCAAAGATGCAAAACCCAAAGATGTTGTGGCAGCAGGGAGTGTAGAGATGGCGGTAAGTTGGGATGCAAGAATGCAAAAAAAGTTAAATTGTGAGGGACCTCCTTTATTTATTAGCTAGACTGACTGCAGCATGTGCTTCTTTCTCAGACCAAATGTATCTGACAGTCGGGGATAGTTTTACAGTTGCAGCAAAATGCTCTGTTTTCAAAATGAGAAATTGTTCCAAAGCCACAATATCATTTCTATTTATCTGTTTGTTCTCTCGGTTCTGGGTATAAGTATAAACTAATAGCTCCTATCCAACTTGAAGCCACTTAGTGAGCGAGATACTATGATGTTATGTCATCAGTTTCTCAACACTAATTTGGAGTCCAGAAATTATTTGTAGTGAGTCCTAATTAGTTGGAGCTGCTCACCTTTTGTTTCCTTCACTGAGATGGAAGAAGACCTGAGGTTTTAAAAACATTCTGGGTGCTTTTATGGTCATGGTTCAAGTTAACACTGTTTAGTTGTTTTTTGCTTTGTGGATTAGCTCAGTGACCGTCTTTTTTGGGGTCCAGGACCAAGAGAACACCCCAAATATTTCTCCGAAGTGCTGCAAATGTAACATGATACTGCAGTCTGGTACTGTCCTGAGTGCCTTTCAGCATTTTTCTGATTCCTCTCTTACACACAATCCAAAGCTGCTATTGACTGGAATTGCTCTGTTTTAAAGGATATGAGAATTCTTAAAAATTTAATTAAAAACATAATTCCTGTTCCCCTGCACGAGAACTAAGTGGCCCAAACAGGCATGCCTCAGTGGTGCTATATTTCTGCAGGACTGATTTTGCCAGGAAGATCCCTGATGGGGTATCACATTTATTGGGAGCCAGTGATTGCAAGGGAAGAAGAATAAGGCATGGATCTTGCAATAACACCACATTTCCACATGACCCCTAGTTAGAAAAACATTCAGAAAGTGCTGAAATTTGTCCTTAGTAAACTTGAAGCAGTCACACACAACCTTAATATGTTTGCTTTTTTGAAAAACGTATATGTATAACTCATCTTCATTGTGACTGTAAATGAAGCAGAAGCCAGTTCTCTTTTTTTTGAGAGGGGGTGGGGGAGGTGGAGGAATGTTCTTTATGAAGAATTCCCGTGTTCCCTCCCCTTTATTGTATATCCCACCTCATTTCTTCACTGTCCTATGTCATGGTGACCTGTCTTAGGACAAAGACAACTGGATGAAACTACTTTTCAGAACTCATCATTCTGTGATATGCTGCTACCAGTATGAATGAGTTCTCATCTATCATCTGGCTACCACCTGTCTGACTGACAGGATTTTCTGACCAGCTCCTCCTCCTCCTCCTCTGCATGCAGGCAGGTTTCCCCAGTTGTTCTCCTGCCTTACTGGAAGCAGCTGCACCTGGTGCTTCACTGCTGAGTTGCCCTCCATCTTTCTGACCTCAGTGGAGCTATGTGGATCAGGGGAAGGCAAAATTGGTTTACTCCCAAAAAAGGAAGGGTAAGAAGCACCATAAATGCCTTTCCCCTACAGCTTTGGGCAGCTGGTCCTTTTTGTTTGTCCTGCACATTCTCACCATGCAGAATTGCCACTGCTAGGTCTGGGAAGTGGCAGGAGGTATTCTAAATGAAGCAATTGCTTTCTACTTCAACAGCCCTCTATGGACTTGGGAGCTGTCCTGCAGGTCCTTCTAAGTTTCTCCCCTGCTTCCCTCCACCACCCAGAAAGACCAGGTCACAGATGGGGGCTGACAAGATATCCTCCACCTTCAGTGCGTCATCCAGTCTCATGGGTGGGAGGGAGGGAATTGCTTTTCATCACCACAAAGGAAATTCCTCCATCTGAGCCATATACTGAATAAATAAATAGGGCCTTTGCTGCCTCGCTGCTTTCACCCTTCCACTGAAAAAGCTTGGCAAGAATCTCATCATTGGGTTCAGGTGACCTCCTGAGCCCCTTTTCCTGTTGTCCATTCAAGAGACTTCTTTCCTAGGGGCAGGAAAAGCCTCATCCTTCTCTTCTCTCATAGTCTCTCAAAGAGAGTGAGCTAGAATCAGATCTGAACCATCTTCCTGTACTAAGATCCTTTTTCCTTCCTGGAAAACCATAGTAGGGTCACGCCAGAGGAGTGGGGTTACTTGGTCACTCATGTAATGAAACCTTTATCTCTTTAGAACAGAAATCCTACAGGGATGAGGGGGAGGGGCTCATATTTCCCCCCCAAGGGCAGCCTTGACTTTCAGGACTTGTAGCTACTCCACCCAAAGGTGAACTTACAATTTCCCATTCTGAGTCCAGAGACCTGCCTGAGGACACACTGTGTCGTGTTTTGACACCTGGATAGGAAGGTGAAAAGTGCTGTTAAACAGCTCTTTAGAGTGGGTGCTACTCAAATTACTACTGTAGTTTGTGCCTCCTAAACCTCAAGGGCAGCCATCCGGTGCCTCCCAAAGATACCAGGGGACAAAGCAATTGCCTCCAAACAGCCCTCCTTGTTAGGTAGGACATCTCTAAGTGACTTCTTTTTAATTCTCTGAATAGCATGATTCAAGGTTCTGTGCATTTAGGGGCGAGCATCCTGGCTACTTCCTCCCTGGATCGGTTCCTGGGGCAGCTTACCTTTGTTTCCTCACCACCACTTCAATGGAATTTGGAGAGGCCATTAATTGATGGGGACTTCAGCTGCCAAGTTCCAGAAGGGTTGCCTTTGAAATTTGGAAGGAGGGCCACTCACTCCAGTAGGCTGTGCCTTCTCTCCTCCTCACTCTTGTCCCCCACGATTCTCCCCTTTTGTCATAGTATTAGAAACTTGAGGTATTAGAATATCAGGGTTAGAAGGGACCTCAGGAGGTCATCTAGTCCAACCCCCTGCTCAAAGCAGGACCAATTCCCAACTAAATCATCCCAGCCAGGGCTTTGTCAAGCCGGGCCTTAAAAACCTCCAAAGAAGGAGACTCCACCACCTCCCTAGGTAACGCATTCCAGTGCTTCACCACCCTCCTAGTGAAAAAGTTTTTCCTAATATCCAACCTAGACCTCCCCCACTGCAACTTGAGACCATTGCTCCTTGTTCTGTCATCTGCCACCACTGAGAACAGAGCCATCCTCCATCTTAGTTTCTTTGTAGATCTTCCTTATCTAGGTGTGGTCATTGCTTGTTCTGAGTTCTGACTTGACAAAACAGGAAGCCTGTCTGGATGCTGAGAGGAAGGAACCAGGTGCAAAAATCCCATAATGGATAAGCTACCACCTGACAGATACCCTGAGCAAGACTTGTCCATACTGGTGTTGGCACATTCTGGAAGACAAGCAGCAAGGAAAGAGACACTTCATATATTCTGTTACTGCTGTGGTCAACTTTATTTTTCTTTACCTCTTGTCCAGAACATAGATAGTAAAGGCATGCGTGACCAGCGGTTGGACTTACAGAGAAGGGCAGCAGAAGCTGGGGACGATGACCTCATCCCATTTGGTGACCGGCCAACTGTGTCAAGGTTTGGGGCCATCTCGCGTACTTCCAAAACAATGTACCAGAGTTCTGGCCCCATGCAGGCCATGGCGGTACAGGGAGCTTCCACCAAATCTATCAACATTTCAGGTATAACTGCTACACATGGTTATTTTTCTTTTAGCATAGTTTTATTTTTAGTGTGGTAGTATAGTGCAGGTAAAAAATGTCGTAGGAAATGTTTTGTCAGAATCTTCAATGGTACCTGATGCTACCAGGTTCTGATTAATAAATTATGGATGGAAATGCCAGTTGGCCTTGTGTTTCAGTGAGGAAGCCTCCTCCACCTGTTTTTCCTACAAGGGTTACTGTACTTGCAGGGAGCTGGGGAATGATGATGATGATGATTTTTTTACCATCTGTATATGAGAGAGTTCAGGCATAGCATGCCTATGGGAAAAAGCATTTTGGCGGTTAAAGTAATCTTTCTTCCCAGCTATTACGGATATTCTTTGCAAACTATATACCAGTCTATTGGATTATATATGGGATCAGGGCTGGCTCCAGGGTTTTGGCCGCCCCAAGCAGCGGGAGTGAGGGACCGTCCGCCGAATTGCCGCCGAATACCTGGACGTGCCGCCCCTCTCCGGAGCGGCCGCCCTAAGCACCTGCTTGCCAGGCTGGTGCCTGGAGCCGGCCCTGTATGGGATAGTTCTGTAACTCAAAGCATTGTAACATGGCATGTGTTATCTGGGTAACTCCTTCTGTTCTTTTGCAGATTACAGTCCGTATGGAACTCATGGCGGCTGGGGAGCTTCTCCATATTCACCCCACCAAAACATACCTTCTCAGGGACGCTTCAGTGACAGGTGGGAATGTCTATCTCAGGCACATGCTCACTCTTTTTGTCTGTACTTATTCTGTTTATAGTAGTTTCTTCATTACCAAACTTAGTAAAGCTATTTTCTTTCCAATCCCTTTCCTGCCCCTCAAAGGGAGAGATTGTCCATGTCAGATGTGGCCAGTCACGGGAAACCCTTGCCGTCAGCTGAGAGGGAGCAGCAGCTCAGGCTGGAACTGCAGCAACTAAACCATCAGATCAGCCAGCAGACGCAGTTACGAGGACTGGAGGTTGGTACCTGTGCCTTGGAAGGGGTATGAGAGAGCAGGAGAGAGATGGAGTTAGCAGGTTTGCTTACTATAAGCCAGAGACTCTTCTCTCATATTGAACGTAGTATGAAAATTGAAATCCATGATACCTGACATCAGGACTTCCCAGCACTTCAGCACAAAGGAAAAACCCTTGACTATTTAGCAGCAGGAACTGAGGACTTGCTTGCTCTTAAATATATTTTTTTAAATTTAATTTGTAGTCTACAGATAGCATACCGTGTATGTGTGTTCATGTCTGCTTACTTTTTCTCTCTCGTGGTCTTTTCTGGGCCCAATAATCTATAAGCAAATAAAGCTCTTGGCTTTTCAGATTTTGAGTTAATCAGACTCTACCTGTAGAAAGTTAAACCCTTTTGTGTGGTGTTTGGCTTTGTGCTGTAGCCCTTTTCTTCCTAAACAGCACAAGCCACAAAACTGAACAAAATAGATGTTAAAGTTTTTTAACTTTAAAAATAAAAGCTCAACTTTGAAGTCTACTTAAAATGAGTGTAATTTCTGCACAGAGGGATGGTATGGGAAGTTTATATTTGTAAAAGGAACAATGAGCAGTATGTGTAGCTTTACTTCATTTTATGGGACCTTGTGGTAGGAGGGAGTTGTAAAACAAAATTAAGGAATTCTTGCTGTAGGAAAGCTTAGTTACTGTACTATTGACCTTTTCTGGAAGGGAAAGCCTTATCTTCCTACAGAAAGCAATGGAGAACTACTCTAAGGACTTGGCTACGCTTGCAAGTTACAGTGCTGTAAAGCCTTCCCCAGCGCTGTAACTCACTCCCCGTCCACACTGGCAGGGCACTTACAGTGCTGTATCTCCCTGCATACACCGCTGCAGGTACTCCACATCTCCGAGAGGAATAACAGCTGCAGCAGAGTGGCTACGACCACGGGTGTGAGTGTAAACGCTTGCAGCGCTGTACTAATCACCTTGTCAAGTGGCCAATCCTCTCCATTGTTGTGACCGGCTGCAGGAATGCAGAAGTGCCGGTTTCAAAGCTCGTACCACAGAGAAAAGCAAACAGTTTGCAGCTTGCTTTGAGTGAGTAAATGAATGAGCAGGGGGCCGGGAGTTCGGAACTTGCAAAATAGAGAGCTGACATGCTCCAAAAAGCACTCTCTCTCCCCCCACCCTCCCTGTCACAATCCACCCCACCTCCACGTTGCAGCCACATGAATGCTGGGATAGCTGCCCATAATGCACCGCTCCCAACACAGCTGCAAATGTTGCAAGTGTGCTAGCAGTGTCAGTGTGGACAGACTGCAGCGCTTTTCCCTACTCAGCTGTACGAAGACAGGTTTACCTCACAGCGCTGTACAGCTGCAAGTGTAGCCAAGGCCTAAGGCACCTCTCCTCTAGTCAGATTGAGATTTCTCTCAGCAAAGATCATTATTTGTTAAGAAGTCTTTGCTCTAGTAAGAGCTTGGTTCCTAAAGCAGGAGTTCTCATTGTGCATTTATTAGGTGTTAATGGCACTCACAATGTCTGAGTGGCAATGACCATTTCAAGAAGCACACGTTTCCCAGTTACTTGAAAAGTGACTTGTTTGTGTTCTTGTGCTCTTATTCAGGAACAAGAGGGAAATTGTATTTAAATGGTGCATGCTTGCCTTTGCTGGTACCTTAATGGAGGAGTGTTGGAAAGTTTCAAAACCTGTACCTGGCTTCTCTCCCCCACGAACCACTATAATTGATCTTGATTGTCTTACATCCTAAATGGTTAGATGTTGAACATTAACTATAAGTTTAAAACCTTGAGAGCAAAGCTGCTGTTCAGGTCACAGGAGCTTTAGCTGTCATGTTTTTCTAGATGCAACTAGTTATTTATAATCCAGGAGGCATTTCCCATTTAAGGTACTAGATGGGTAGGTCAAAACTTTGGGTATAAACCAGCCTTGGCCATATACGTTTTACTGTAATGGAGAAGTGTCTGTGCTAACTGTAGACCAGTAATCTGTGATTACTATAAGGAAGGATGGCCTTGCAGTTAAAGTACAGAACTGGGACTCAGTCTTATGCTCTGCTTTTTGGGTTTCCCATTTAATCACTGTGTGATCTTGAGCAAGTCCCTTGATCTCCCTGTGCTTCATCGTTCCGCCACACTTCCTCACATGGGTTGGGGAAGAACTATTCATTGCCTGTACGTACATAGCACCTCCCATCTTAGGATCTTCAAACAATGTTATAAAAGTAGTAATAGTCTAACTACATTTATTTATATTGTAGGGATTTAGTGATTTCTACTGTAGCAAACCCCTTTGCTTCTTATTCCAAGGACATGGGTTTGCTTATCCTTCAGGAATTTTGGTTGAGCAAACAGTTCACAAAAGAACATTTACACATGGGAATGTATTATGGCTTCATTTGCAAATGAAAAATAAAAATCGGGGCACAACAACCCTTACTATTGTCACAATATTAAAATAACTGCATGTTAAATACTGACATCTTTTTTTAAAAAACAACGCAAAAAAAGACCTTTAACTGGATGTAAGAGAGACACCTTGAAATATTGTTGGAAGTGCTTTCAAAGTCAAGACATTATAACCCATGTAAGGGGAGGGAAGGCTTGGGTTTTGCAACTAGGCAACACTCCTGAATTACAGCCTGGTCCAACTCTGCGCATGGTTTGTTGTGTGCTCAGTTGTGTATGTGCTTGGCTTTATGCATTTAGGCTGTTAATAACAGGCTGCTGTTGCAGAGGGAGGCGACCACCCTGGCAGGCCAGCCACAGCCGCCACCTCATAAATGGCCTGCAATGATCTCAAGTGAACAGCTGAGTATGGAACTGCACCAGGTGGAAAGGGAAATCGGGAAGAGAACCCGTGAGCTGAGCATGGTGAGTGCTGTGGGTGTGGGACGTGGCAAGGTGGAATGTAGAGCTGCTTGGTTGGCTGCAGCACATTAACCCTTGCCAGTAAGGCTCTCTGCTGGAGGACTGCTACCAGTGTTAGTCATTTCCCTGTCACCATTTTATTAGTCAAAATCTCTAGGTTAGTAGTAGTTTGTGTCCAGGATTTGAATTCTAATGTGCTTAAAGTATTCAACTTCATTTTTGCAGTCTTTTGAAAACAAAAGTAGGATTAATTTTGTAATTGGGCAGCTAACTACAAACTTAGTATCAAATTGCTGTCCCAGTCTTCCTTTGGTTATAAATGTAGCCTTTCAGCTGACAACACATACTGTGGTGTAACATGCATAAGAATTTTGCCGTTCCATTCAGGAGAGGGCCAGTGTTCAGTACTCAGCCTGTGGTGTTAAAGTTCTTGGTCTTTGCTTCACAGTGTACGAATCATTCCTATCTTTTGGAAAATTCTGTATCCTGCGTGGATG
Source organism: Terrapene triunguis (assembly GCF_002925995.2). Classification (NCBI taxonomy): domain Eukaryota; kingdom Metazoa; phylum Chordata; order Testudines; family Emydidae; genus Terrapene; species Terrapene triunguis. Next base: position 8,420,528 of record NW_020664563.1, on the reverse strand, counting down.
GACAGATCCTTCTGAATGTGTATTTTCTTGTCTCTTGGCTTTTGTGCGGTGCTTTGTGCAAGATTTACAGGCATTCTCTTCTGTTCCCATGGAATGAAGCCACAGAATTTCTATATTATGAAACAATATTTTCTGTCCTCTTCTTTCAAAGGAGACCCAGTCTTCACTGGACATGAAAAGCAACCTGGGCACCAATAAACAGACAGAAAATGGACAACTAGAACCACAAAGCAAGGTTCCAGCTGAGGACCTCACACTGACGTTCAGGTAACAGGAGTTTCCATTGGTTCTTAGAGGATAAGTTAGTCAGGGCTGTCTCTTTGGAATACAAAGAGCGTCAGATACCTGTTTCTTTTGTATCATTTTTATATTGAGTATACATTAGTGAAGAATGGAATTATTCAATTTATAGTATTACCATGAATTTGGGGTGATTTCAGCCAAGTGGAGGAATGAAATGAAGGGGTGTGTGTGTGTGTGTGTGTGTGTGTGTGTGTGAACTGTTAACTAGTCCCACATAAAACAAATTTATTCTATTCTGGTTTTAATAGCAGGAATATTTTGGGGGCATTAACTGTGAAATGGGGATGTTTATGAAGATACTGAAAATAGGGCAAAATTCTGCTTTTGCGCCTGCACGAAGCTTCCAATGGTGATTGATCTGTGTGTGTCTTGAACTAGGACTGCATCTACACTATAAACAAAAAGCATTGCAATATGCTGTTGGCTGGAATGTTATAGGTCTGCACATCCGCCATCTCAGGAGTTTTACAAGCATTGGTTACAACAGTAGTAAGGTCATTACTTCAGATGTAGTTGAACTAGAAAAGACTACAGTGGCTTCTCTCCACTGTGAACAGAAGGGCACAAGCTTTGCAGTTGTCAGTAAAACTAGTCTGTATTATTTCAGTTAGATAATTTAAATATTGGCTCAGTGGTTGGAAATCAGTGAAGATTTTTAGTTAGCTTCGTGGTCAAGTTAAACACCAGCTATTACAGATTTCTGAATTTTTTTGCACATCGGGTAAGCAGAGGGACAGCTCTCAATCTGTGATGTAATGTTGCTGTATTCACACTTAATTTTCTTTCCAGTGTAATTTAGAAGTTATTCTAAGCTCTACAACTAACTGCAAAAAATAATAAATCGCTAAAATATTAATATTTTTTGCATCCTAACAGACACTCAAATGTCAAGACAGTAGGGTCCTAAATAGCTGATAATAGCACCACTTCGTTGGAGTCTAATGGAGAGAATGTAGAGATAATTTAGCTGTCCAGAGAAATTAGAGACCTTCAGAGTGGTTGAGGTACCATAACTTAAATTCAGTGATTAATTTAAATGTAGCCAAACCTCTTGTAGTTTAGCCAGTTAAAATATAAAATGAAGATTTCTTCACAATTTTTTTTTTTTTAGTAGAGTCCTCGCTTTCCCCTTTCTCAGCCCTGCACAATCTGCCCTAGTCTACGTCATGAAACGGAAGCCACTAGAGGGAAGTATTAGTACAATGGCAATTTCCATCTCCGCTATGGAAATAATTAAACAGCCACAAGTATCTCGAAAAACGGTTCTGGAAATTATTTTTGGGGGGGGAGGAGGGGAGAGGCTACATTAAATACTATGTTTATGCAGTGTATAATTTGAGTGGTAGTTAATTCTATATGTATTTCATAAAATGGATACTATTGAGTGCTGTTAAAGAAACTGTACAGTTTTTCCTTTATTGTGTTGTTTGTTTTTCCACTATTCTTAATGTATATTTTTTCTGATCTGGTGAGTATTCGTGAAAAGTAAATAGATTCATTGTACAAGGCAAGCTTGTGCCTATCTCGTGAAATAGTCACAGATGGTCATTGTGACACTGCAGCAACAATAGTCAGGGCCTTGTACAGTTTTTTAAAATCTGTTTATCCTCCTTTTCTCCTTCTGCATCCCTCCTTCCACAGTGATGTTCCAAATGGATCAGTCTTGACGCAAGAGAACATCAGCCTCCTGTCAAACAAGACCACATCTCTGAACCTGTCAGAGGACCCAGAGGGGGGAGGAGACCATCAGGACTCCCAGAGAACAGGAGTTGCACCCACCTCTTCTCCATGAAGTGAGGAAAGCATCCCCCCAGAGTTTCTATTGGGGAGGAGGAGTTGGTAGCTTCCATCACGCTTCCCTCTAAAGGTGGTCAGAGAAATGCAGGAGCAGCAGCAGCAGGAGGTCCGGAGGCAATGTGCACAAACACCACTACTAGAAACAAACCCTGCACATAGTTCACATTAATGCGTTTTTTAATTAAAAAAAAATTAGCAGTATCTGCAAGCAATTCAGATTAAATTTGTTTTTGTTCTGTGAATGAACTTTATTTTAATAACTTCGGACGCCTTGGATCCAGGGCTTTAAAAAAAAGATATTATATATATATACTCTGTTTGATTAATTGTATGATCTTAATGAAGTAGGTTTTTTCTTTTACTTTGGTATTATTACATACCCAGTGTATAATTCCTTACCACCTCCACTCCCTTTCACCTCAGAACAACGTTGGCCGCCTCCTTGTATGAATTTAAAGGTGAATGAGGGACATAGGATGGAGGGAGGCTATGAATTGCAGTGTCAGAAAACATGCAGCAAACATCAGTAGGTTTTTAAAATGAATTTCTTGTAACTAGGAGTTCTCTTCAACGCCTACAATACCTTTCTACTTATACCCATTGGCTTTTAGCCACAGTTGATGCAATCGTCTCAGCTCAGTGAAAGCATTCCATAATATTCATCCCACTGCAGCATGTATCCCCAAGGCTATTATTTAAGCAGTAGCAAAAAGAGTGGTGTATGCACATTACATTTATTTAACTAGGAACTGATATGACATTGTATTTTGTGGTTGGGATTAGAGTTCAGTAAAGGACAGAGGGCCTCAACTAGTTGAGACCTGTATGTTTCAGACTTCCAGGAGAAATTGAAGAAATTAGTTGTCTGGTGCCTGAGCTGCTTGGCCAACCAGCAGTTGTCACTGAGCAACATGACAGAGGCACCAAAAAGTTTCCATCCCTTGCAATAGGAAGGTAAAAAGAGAGCGAGAACACAGATTTTAAGGAAGGAAAATAACTGAGAACTAGCTTGCAAAGACCCTTTTTCATCAGCCGCTATTTAGAAAGATGGAAGTTTCCTTTGTTAGGGCATAGGAAGATAGCCTTTTATAAAGGGTCTTTTTTTGTAGCCCAGCCTCTTCCAATCATGAAAGCATCTAGGATTGCTTCAGAAAGGGCATGGACTACCTGTTATGGACCCGATCCAAAGCCCACTGAAATCAGTCAGTAAAGACACTTCCATTGACTTCTGAGCTTTGGAACAGGCCTTCCATTTGCGTTTTTTTTTTTAACTATTTCAATTATAGCTTTTTTGCCCTTACTGCTAATTACTGAGCTGCTTGTGTATAAATATAAGTCTTCTACTTTTATAATCTGCCACCTCTGGCCTGCAATTTGTTTGTGGTGTCAGTGAAGGCTTCTCATGGGAAGAGGAAGAGAACTTTCGTTTACATGCACAAAACTTGGCAATTAGCAAAAGTAGAGGAGGGCAAGTGTAGAAGTAATAGTAATGCTTGGTACGATCCATGCATACCAGAATTGGACAGCAATGACTGGAAATCCAGCTGCTGCTCTTTAGCTTTGTCTGTCATTGCTGCATGGAATCCTTTCAGAAGCCAGCATTTCTTCTCTGTCGGAGAAAAGTTACATCCAGAAATGCCACTTCAGGTCCAACAGCGATCCTGCCAGAAGCATTTGGAATACTTGAAAGCCAGGATTTTTTTGTGACCTATGTCATTTGCTCAGTCTCCCAATGGAGGTGGGTAGGTGGAGATGACACCTGAATGGAAGCGGGTTTAAGAAGTCACAAGCCTTTCAGTTCTGTGTGGTATCATTCCACTGAGAAGTTCCTCTTAACAGGCAGAGAAATCTTTGAGGATTTGCTCTTGCTGCATGTATTTTGACCCTTTCTGCCTGCACTGAACTGAGCCCCTCTGAATAGAAAACTCAGTGGAGAAGAGTGTGTTCAGTGTTGCTCCCTCCATGCCCGTGTGGCCTGCTTTTTGTTTTTTCTTTCTGGATTAGACTACTAAATCAGAAAGCACTGGTTATGTAATAAATTTATTGCATTGCTTTGGTTGGGTAAAAGCAAGAGTTAATACTTTTCTTGTTTAGTTGTTTCTTAACCCTTAACTCCTGCTGAGGTCGTAGGAACCTTGGACTAAGCTTTGCATCCATTATACTGTTAATTTAAACAAAATGGGGGAGGGGGTAGATACAGTCCCACTATTGCCTACCAGTAGAGTGTCCAAACAGAAGACTCTTTTGAGTAGCGATTATTTAATTTGCCCAGTCAAGGCACCGCATTTATATACTATTTCACATTGAATTTGATTATGCCCTACAGACCTGGCTGGTCAAGGATTTGATACACATATTGGCTTGGGATTCGAGCTTTCTTTTTTATTTAAATAAAAATTTATATATATAAATGTGTATATATATATACATATATACATAGTTATATCTGTATATATATTGGGTATGTTTTAAGAATTTTTTCACATGAGCGCAGCTGTTCTGATCAAATGTCTGATTGGGAGGTAGAAGCACGGAACGAAGATAAAGCATTTTCAGCTCACAGCCACACTCTTCGTGCATTCGTGCACGTTTATTTCACTCTTAGCTTAACTTTGGCCTCAGAATTGCTGAAGAAAGCAGTTTTGAGGCTTGTTTTTTTCCCTTGATTGTGAGGAAGACTCTTCTCTGCCCTGGATTCTCACCAGCTGCACTAATTCTTCCACTCACACATGTTTACACCCTGCACCCTTCCTTGATCGTGGCCTCCATCCTTCCAGTTTAAGAGGACTGGGCTGACTTTGCTGAGAGATTATTTCTGTTCCATCCTTCTCCCTGTTAGGGTGGGCTCAGTGTGCTGTCTTGACAGCATGCTGGTGAGTGAGCTGATTCAGGTACCCATGCTGTGGTCTCTACTCCTGAAGTGAAGATCACCACCACCAGGTCAGCTTTGACTTCGTTATTTTTAAGAAACTTTTTTTTCTGCTGTGTTTATATTAACACAAGCTCATTTTAGTCAAGATAATTTAGTGCAGTATTCTAACCTAGGAGGGCAAGTGCAGAATGCCAGATTTTCTACTTTTGACTAGAAAAATCTTCTTTACATAAAATAATTAAAATTACCAAAAAATTTGCATGCTATGGCACATTCTCCTCCACCGTAGGAAGAAAATCTGGAGGGAGCAAAAAAATTATGGCCCATTATCTGTTGTGCCAACTAATTGCATTTCCAGTTGAGAACTGACCCTCTTTTCTCTAAGCCTAGGGAAAGAAAAATTCTACAGTAAGAACTGTTCAGATCACTACACGTAGGTCAGCAAGGCTAAATGCTCCTAAACCCATGGATTAGAAAGAGTACCTTTAATGTTGTTTTTTCCCCTGTTTGTGCTGTACTTTTTGTGCATAGTGTCCTTGTTGTGATCAGTCTCTCCAGGTGAATGCCCTGTTTGCTCAACATTGTAGTTTGGCTTGTTAACTAGTCTGTTTAATATGTGCAAACCTTATTGATTTTGGCTTTGTTTCCTTTTTCTCCTGCTCTTGCCCTTTCCCTATGTTTCTGTGGAGAAGTTTAGGTGATAAAACTAGGGAAATAGGGAACCAGAAAAAGGCTTTGTTTTCACGAAGACAGTACCTGAAATCCACTTTCTGTGGAAAAATCCTGCCAGCAGAGCTGAGAACCCATCACTCTTCAGGTGCAAGGACTGATTGTTAAAACAGATGACCTAAATTCCCATGAACCAGCTATGTTTACTGCTTCACTCATTTCTGTGTCCTATCCCTGTCCCTATTACATCAGGACATTGTCCATTTCTGTTAAATGAAACTGCTACATCCTGGCTTGGTCCCATCTACTCCAGCAAGAACAGTGTTAGACTACTGTTGGGGCACTATCATGTTGTATGGCAAGTAGGGTAGATTTGCTGGTGTAGATCAAACCTTTGAGTGCTTGTTGCTAGCAGAGTTTCAACCATAATGTGCACAGAGCCCTAAAAATGAGACACTTCAAACAGCAGGCTAGTCTTCACAATGTCAGACACAAATAGTTGACCCACTAGGAGTATAAACAATTTCATTTTTCCTGTAGTATCATGGGTTTTTTTCCTTCTTACATGTGCCCCAATTCCCCTATCTTAATGGTAGAATTATATATGCTTATCTTCTAGCCGTTTGTAGGCTGCCTTGCCCCATTTCAAAATAGAAATCCTGTGGATCTGAGCACCTTTCATACATGTAGTGCTGTTACCACTTTAACCTCAAATTCTTCAGCTGTCTCGGTTCTACTGACCTGTGTTATCTCCCTCTGGTCCACCTCTCTGGCTTGTCCATCATCCTCCCTGATCATGCAACAGTGACAGCTTGCTGCCTCAAAACAGAGCATTCAAATGAATTCGCTTAGCCAATAACTTCTGTGAAGTTGCCTTTTCTAATGGTGTTATTACTCAGTGATGCACAAATATGATATTGCCCCTACTGGTAGGCAAGCAGGGGGTCTGTATAAACATGGTAAACTGCTGTTTTTCTTTAAAGGAGAGCCAAAGACTTGTGCTTTACTTTTTTTTCCACCCTTTTTCCCCCAGGATAGCCGTTTTGATAGTCAAATCTTTGTAGAATTTTGTGAGTTGACTGTATTCTCCTGGTAGCAGTTTGCACAGTTAATGATTGTCAAGCCTTAAACATATGTTAAATGGTGGCATCAGTTCATCTAGTTACACAATTTGAAAAGGGTGTGTTTAAGCACCTAATATATTTTGGAGTCTTCTAACTTTCATACTTGTTCTTTCATCCACTCCCATGCACTCTCTCAGCTAATTTACAGGTAGCAGAGAAGGCACTTAGAAGTTTACATAGTTAAAAAAGCCATGTTTATAAACATTATTGCTGATTAACCTGTTGGATTTTGCTGGTTTAAAATTAAAATTTCTAAAAACTAGTTTGCTGCAAATGTGAATCTTTGCTGACTTCTAAGGAAGTCCAGTGAGACTGACAAGACTCCTGTCCAGCTATACCATTGCTTTAAATCAAATACAGTACAAATACTTCATGCAAGGACATTGTTGCCTACTGATAAGTATTTAATATCTGTGACAAACTCACTGAACTGCAAAGTAAAAGAATTGGGCTTTTGAGTTTGACATACAGTAAAGCCTTTTTTTTAACTACTTTCCATGGGGTCACTTAAATCTCTTGCAGATTATGCTTTTGAAATTCAGAGGGGAATACCTAAACAGTAAAAGTCATCAGAAAATCCTCTGCTTCTTGCTGTTTCCATTCACAAAAGTGTGGAGCTTTTAAAAAATATTCTGACAGCCACAGGTCAGTGATAAGTACCAACCCTCAGGGCAGCTTTTTGAAGAGGGAGCACTTTGTCAAGAAGCTATCTTCAGTCAAAGATTGACTAGAACTTTAATAAAAAAAACCAAGAAATTCAGTGCTAAAAATGAGAGCGTTGAATAGCAGTGCTGCCAGCTAGCCTCCTCTGTTTAACAAATGGAAAACCAATCCATGCAAAAGCTGTTTGAGTGTGGAGAAGTACATAGAGTAGTTTACATGAGCAGGCAGAATAACTGGCATGACTTCACCTCCATAACCATCCGTTATATTGATTTCCTTCTCCTCCACTTGTCTATAAACATGTACACTTTCTGCCCCATCTCCTAATATTGGCAGTATTGACAGTGATTGATGCTACTGTCCACAAGTTTATACATCTCTTTAACATACTAAAACGCTTCCCCTGTCTTGTTCAGCATAGTGATTCAGACATTGACCTGGTGAAAGGCCTGTCATGCTAAATGTAATCTCAATTTATATTAAAAATTAATCAGCACTTCTGAGCTACCTTCTAAACACAGTCTTGGTGCTGAGAAGTGACATTTTGTGTCCTTTGCGGTATGTGAGTACATGGCCAAGATTGTTCATATGACATTGAAACGGATTTGCTCTCACCATAACTTTAATATGAAATATAAAAATTAAATACTGATACCATATTGTTAAATACTGATACCATCAACTACTTGCTTTCTGACAAAATGGCAGATACTGGGAAGAGGCTTAAGTGCCAGTTCAGTTACATGTCAAAAGTCAACTGGTCTGGGAGACCTTATTCCAACAGAGTCTCCTGACACAGGTTCTACATTTTGTAAAAACCAGGTGTTAACTGTGTCTCTGATCATGCCTCATCCTTGGAAGCAGTTGATTGTTGTGATGTAGATGGGACCTTAATTGGAGGAGAAAGGAGCATTAATGTCATTTAAATGTATAAGTGGTGAGAGCGGTTTCATGCCATGGGAACGCTGAACACTATAAGCAGAGAGAGTGGAGCTTTCTCTGAAATCTTCTAATGAAGGAGTGCGTGAAGAACTTGGCTCTTCCTGTGTGTACACTGGACTTCCTCCTCAACAGCCTCCCAGTGCAGGTGGAACTTTATAACACTGTGGCCAAAATGTCCAAACTTGGATGTTGACAGTTTAGCCACCTGAATAAGTGGTCTGACCTTCAGTGCTACTGAGCCCCTGCAGCTTCCACAAAGTTAACCTCTAAGTCCAGTAGGAGCTCAGCACCTCTGAAAATCAGACATCTTCCATTCAGCTGCAGCCACCAGATTCTGGATGCTTTTGCCCAATAGATCTGGAGTTATGTAAGTTTCACCAGTTCCTCCTGGTTCTGGAAGTTTTGGCCAAAAGGAAAACACAGCAGTATCAATTTAAAAATAGAAAAACAGTTTTGTCTTGGGGAAAGTACAACCAAAGGGAGACGCAGTCCATGAAAAGAAAAAGTATTAGATATACTGAAATATGTATATGTATCTGTAACTAAATAACAAAATCCTGTGGTGTATTTGATGTTTATGGTATAAACTAAAAATCATTTGCTTCTCTGTAACATTAAAGTTGTTAATAATTTGTGGCAGATAATACTCACAAGTCTTTGGCATCCAAACCAGATTGTGTACTGGATAGATCCCACAACTGGACCTATGCAGTGAGCTCCTTTCTAGCTTTTATTAGAGGTGGCAGAAGCTTTCTCTGCATGCAGAAAACAGCTTGAGTCAGGAGAGGAGAAATAACCCCCTTAGCAACATAGCTGCTCCATTGTTCGTAATTTTTATGCCATTCCTTTGCAGCCTCTCCTAAGTAGGCAGCTGCAATGTGGACAAAATAGCCAATAACGTGAGACTCTTAGCTTTTTTAGTGTCAGGAATTTCTGTGTTCCCCGTGGCTTCTGCTTGCCAGGTAAGCGGCCTCTGTGCTAAGAGGAGCTTTCCTTGAAGGTCAGCTTATCAGCTACACTGTAGCTTGATTTTTTTTTTTTTTTTCCTGCTTTTGATAACCGGTGATAGTAATGTGAAGAGCTCTGTCCCCATTTTGTTCCACTCTATGGGGAAGTGGGTGTTAGGTGTGTGTGGGAGGACTGTGACAGTTAAGAGACAGAACACACACAACCACATGCGTTCCCACTTTAGAAGCCACCTAACTGTTTCCAGTTGTGGGATTTCTCTACAGAAATACTTTTATTTGTAAGCCTAGTTTTCTGTGGTTTCTTAGGCTCATACCGGTCTCCCCGAGACATTCTGCAGTCATTATCACCTTTTTGGGTGGAATTTATTTTATTTTTTCGTTTTGGTTTTTTAAAAATAACTTTTTAACATTGGTGCATATATGCTTGGGATAGAGCTTGTGTAATTTACCAATCGTATTGATTGTATGTGATTGTGCCCTGCAGAGGTATATTTAACAAAAAAAAAATGAAAATAAAATTTAAAAAAATAGGATAATAAAGGAGACCATGAGATTTGAGTCGAGTCATGAATGACTTCTTGAACTTATTTAGTATTTTGGATAAGTAAGGATCCCTGTGTGCTGTTCCTATAGGTCAGTGCTGAACAAAATGTCTTTCCTTCCTTCGTTCCAGTGGCTCCACTGCTTCATGTGCAACACTCCCCTCGATGTCAGTGGGGCCAACATGGTGCTCTGTGCATTGCACAAAAGTGTGGCCACATCCAAAGGTTTGTAATATTTCAAAAGGCAGTCTGCCGAGGTGAGTGACACACACTGGAGGCCTGTCTGCTCTTCCTAGCTGTACTAGGGTAGACCTTCTACAAAGCCTCTTATTTTCTCTATTGTGAATGGTGACTTTTCTCCCCTAGAGTTGAAGGTGGGAGACCTTAGCAGCACTATGGCTGATGCTTCTGAACCTTAGCCATCAGGTGAGAGTGTGGGTGGGTCCACCAGTTCCATCTGTCACTTGAGGAACCTGAGATGCTGACACCTATCCAATGCAACAGAGCATGGTACCAGGACAAAAACTGCCTGCTCCACAGAACCAGACAAAAAGCAGGCAATATTTGATTTACTGCATTTTCCATGTCGGACACAAGAATAGTGCCTATGCAGTCTTGATGTGTCTTCTGTCTTTAGAGCCTCCCCCAGTTGCAGTGACTATGATCCAACAAAGCACTGTAAGAGCCTAGAGAGAGAAGGTGACTGAAGAGCTCTGTGTAGCTCGAAAGCTTCTCTCACCAACAGAAGCTGGTCCACTAAAAGAGAGCTCCTGACTCATTTTGTGTCTCTAATATCCTGGGACCGACATGGCTACAACAACCCTGCATGCTGTAAAAACCTGTCCATTTTAAAAATCAAATCACTTTTTGGAGCAGAGAGAGGTTTATCTCTTGGCTAAATGGCCCCAAATCTGCACTACAGTCTACCTTCTGCCAATGTAAGCTGCCCTATGTACATGGATGTTTGTTTGTTTGTTTATTTTAATCACAATTCTGCTGCAACCTTAACTTTCTAATTGGTGCCCTTCCAACACCCACTACCGTCAGTAGGAATCTTTGTGAATTTCAGGATGCATTGGGCCAGGCTCTTAGCCCTTTGCTGCAGGACAGGTTGATAATTCCTCAGTAATACCAATGTACTTTTCTTGTCCTGGTGGCAAATACGCATTCCCAATGAATTAAAGGGAGGGGGCCATGACAAATGCCTGCCTTTGCGTATGTTGAAAGTTGTATTCTCAGTTACAAGGCCTACAAATGATATTTGGTGAATGTAAACCAATTACCTGATTGTCTCTCCTCACCTTCCCTGCTCCCCATCCAGTCGTGCTGAGAACCCCCAAACTCCCATTGAAGTTTATAGGATTTGTCAGTGCTCAGCACCTTGGAAAACCAGTCTGATAAACCTTTAGAGCCCTCTTTCTAGTAGGTTATCTGTACTAAAGACCATAGCTTTATGGCTCATCTCCCATGGAGAGGCATTTCAAACAATGCCTTCAAAGGACTAATCTGTGTGTTATTCAGTAACTTGCATTGCAGCTCTGGCTGACAGTCCGGTTCTGCCAAAACCTGCTCTCTGGCAGAAATGAAAACAGGACAGTGCTTCACAAACACTTGGATTTTTTACGCATAATCCTGGGCGTCTTGCAGTGTCTGGAGGGTAGTGGGTTTCGCGTGTGTTCTTGCAGTGGCCTCTATTGTGAAGATGTTACTGATTATTGCATGATAAAACCGATCTGATTGGCTTTTTTTAAATCAAACGATGTTTATGGAGCAAACTGCATCTGAGTTGTTGAATTAAATCAGCACCCAGCTCCCATCTGTGCCAGTTGTGAGATGGTGAAGGATCATGATCCCCAGCTTACCAATGGGAAAACTAAAGAACAGAAGTGTGTGATTTAGCCCAAACTGCTGCAGAATGTAAACTACGCAAATCTTCTCCAACTTGTATTTGGTTGAGTGGGGGGAAGGGGGGCAGAGAGGAATTGGCCTGAGCTAAGTTTCTATATCTACAATCATTTTAATTCTGGAAAACTTCTGTGTGTTTTATCAGCCAGAATTGGGGAGCCCTGAAGTCTATGTGGAGAAGGTGACCAAACTTTCCCTCATCAAACTGAACTTTAAAACCTTTTTCAGATCAAACATTGCTTTGTTCAACTCTTTGCTTAACCTTCCATGGTTGGTCATCAACCTTTGACCTCAACGTCCCACCTCTTCCCTCCCTTTCTCCCCTGACTTGACTGAGCTCTGGTGGAGTGCAGAAATTCAGTGCAGAAGCAACTATTGACTAGCTTTGTCTCTGATTTTTCCCTGCTCTAAAGCAAGCGTGCCTGTCACTGTACGTTGCAGCTCACGTCCTGTAGGCGAGGAATCTGAGACACCACAAGGTAAGAGGAATTGGTTCCACAGTCCTGCTAGCTTCCAATGAGATTTTCATGTTCATTAACATGGTTTCTCATGGACTCATCCCACTTTGTAGAAATCTACACATTCCAGCCACCGCTGGACTGCTTGTCTGTCGGGGATCCCTGACTAGTGCTGAGGGGCGGTATTTGTAGAGTTCTGTCTAGGTTTCCTAGAAATCCTGGTTACGCCACTTGCTGCTCACTAGAATGCCCGCAAACCCTTCACTTCTTAAACTGTAAAGTGGGGAGCAGTTGTTTCAAGGAGGCTTGGAAAGTCCTGGCTTTCTCTCACTCGTCTCTCTAAAATGCTATTTGCCTCAGGTTGGGGACCTCAGTGGGGCACCTACTTTGCCTGGGAATTTTGCACGCACGCACTCTGATGGGAGCAATTCCACAAAGGTTAAGCTCCTTAATATTTGTTAGGCTTTCAAGCACTCTGAGCAAATAATAGTGACTGATTTCTTAGCACTACTTCTAGCATAGTGTGGAGGGAGCACACCTCTGGCATGTTTGTTAGAGAATTATCCATAAGTTTGTAACACTAGTGAATGCTGCCCTTTGTCAGAAGACAACGTTGTTGAGCAAAGGTACTGGAATGGAAAATTACTGGGATATGTGGACCCTGACTCTGGTGGGGGAGGAGGAGGTTGTTTCTAAAGTGCGTTCTGGGTGTTGACTCCTGAACTTCCCATGATCAATGCAAGAGACTGCTTGGAGCCTTGCAATTTTGAGCTGATTAAGCAATTCTCTACCTGACCCTGCCTCTCCAACATTAGGATAGAAGGGCGTGCAAAAAAAACAAACAAAAAAAATCTTACCTATGGGAGTTTTGCCATTGACTGCAGTCAGACTAGAATTCCACCATCTGTGTTTAAAACATGACCACTTTCAATTCTCTCGTGGAATAAGGCAGGACCAGCCAATCTTCTCTGCTCTATTTAGGTTTGCATCCATGCTTTTTGCAGTGATATCTGAGCATCTTTCAATAACGTTTGTATTGCCAGGGGTGGCCCCACGTATGTGGAATTCACTGGCCTTCTGTTCTTATGATACTGGGTCAGACCAAAGGTCCATCTAGCCCAGTATCCTGTCTTCCAACAACGGCCAATGCCAGGTGCCCCAGAGGGAATTAACAGAACAGATAATCATCAAGTGATCCATTCCCAGCTTCTGGCAAACAGAGACTAGGGACACCATCCCTGCCCTTCCTGGCTAATAGCTGTTGATGGACCGATCTTCCATGAACTTACCTAGTTCTTATTTGAACTGTTAGTCTTGGCCTTCACACCATCCTCTGGCAAAGAGTTCCACAGGTTGACTGTGCGTTGTGTGAAGAAATACTTCCTTTTGTTTGTTTTAAATCTCCTGCCTGTTAATTTCATTTGGTGACCCCTAGTTCTTGTGTTATGAGAAGGAGTAAATAACACTTCCTTATTCACTTTTTCCACACCCGTCATGATTTTATAGTCCTCTATCGTATCCCCCCTTACTCGTCTCTTTTCCAAGCTGAAAAGTCCCAGTCTTATTAATCTCTCCTCATACGGAAGCCATTCCATACCTCTAATAATTTTTGTTGCCCTTTTTTGAGATGGGCTGACCACATCTGTATGCAGTATTCAAGATGTGGGCGTACCATGGATTTATATAGAGGCAACATGATATTTTCTGTATTATCTATCCCTTTCTTAATGATTCCCAACATTCTATTAGCTTTTTTGACTCCTGAAGAATGTATCTGAGCTTTAGCCTCGTTATGGAAAAAGCAATGCGTAGACACTATGATGATAGGCACTAAGGCACGTGACTTTATCAGGGCTTTTAGCTTTGAAAATTCGGACATTAGGCTATCAGAGACAGCATGTCTGTGCCTGTAAATAACCCTGTCCTTGCAGTTGACTGAGAGCTGAGTTGAGGCCTGCAGCTTGCTGCTGCTCTTCCCAGTGTCCTGAAATGGGAGATATGATGCAAAATCCGTCACTTATAGACTATTGGTGGAGCAGTTCTAATACTCAGAAAAACCTCCTCCAGCGAAAATGGTAGGCTAAAAGTGAGGAAAGCAATAGCAGTTCTGGCTGTCCACGTACACAGCAGAGATCCTTGGGTGCAGATCTCAATCTTGCCTTGACCCCTTGCTCATTGCTCCCAATGAGAATGAAATGTTCAGAAGCTAGCGCTGCAGGTAGCTTTCCTTGCTATTCGCCTGCAGCTCTTCATTCTGTTTCTCGGTATCTCTGTAGCACTTGTCACCACGGCATTGTTAATTATTATGTAAATAATAAAAGTGGCTACCACCCTCAAGCAAGATCATTGTGCTAGCCATTCTGCAGACACCTAATAAGGCCGTTTCTGCCCTGGGGAGCTTGCAATCTAAAGAGAAAAGACCGCAAAAAATGAGAGGAAGGATTATCATCTCCATTCTAGATGAGGAAGTGAGGCGCAGCTTAAGTGATTTTTGCACAAGGTCACTCAGTGTGTTTGTGATAGAGCCAGGAATGGAACCCAGATCTTCTGTGTCATAGGCCACTGTGTTAACCACAAAGCCACCCTTCCTTCCCAATACCATTCTATCTAAATGCCTTTGAGTCAAAATTGTACTACCAGAGGCCACACTGGTAGTGGAACTGTATCTCTGGAATCACTCTAGATAAATGCACCTCCGCTTGCACCTAGCCATAAAGTATGCCATGCTGGGTTACTGTGGTGATGGGCACTATGGGAAAAACCTAAGATAGACCCATCTTTTTGCAAAGGCTCTCCATGGAGTACTGAGTCCTGGGCGAGTAGCCAAGTCTCCATTCCTTGTCTTTCAAGCTAGACAGAAGTGTGGTCTGTATGCTGCAGTGCATAGGATATCTGATCAGACCCAATGTTAAGCCATGTAAAAATGCATGTAGAAACCATAGTGATGGAAGTACACAAACAGGTGTACTAAACACTGCACGTTCCACTGTGCCTACACTAGGCTGGGGTGCTATGCTACTGCTGAACACAGCAACATAAGAGGTGGTGGGATTTATAATTCCTGTACAAGCAGAGGTGTGACCATCAGTCAGTGATAGTTATTTGGCTAACCTGTGCCTGATGACCCCTTTTCTGCTTGGCCTGATTTCCCGATCAGTAATACTGACATAACTTGCAGGGGCACAGTGACTGTTAATGAATGTAAAGTGCATTGAGATCCTCACACAGCAGTCGGCACTGGACGGGCACCTCCGCTTAGCACCTTGTAGGACTGCCACTTTAAAAGACCATTTTACTGTCCCCTCACTCTTCTGACTTGGTATTTCCCATGTTAGTAACTTTCAATAACATAAAGTAGAGCTGGGACTGAGCATGGAGCTCCTCTCCTGCTAAGGACTAGGAAAATGTTTAGAACAGAGCTGTCAAGCGATTAAAAAAACTAATCGCGATTAATTGCGCTGTTAATACACCTCTACCTCGATATAACACGAATTCGGATATAACGCGGTAAAGCAGTGATCCAGGGGGGCGGGGCTGCGCACTCTGGTGGATTTCACCTATAACGTGGTAAGATTTTTTTTTTTTGGCTCCCGAGGACAGCGTTATATCGAGGTAGAGGTGTAATAGAATACCATTTATTTAAATATTTTCTATATTTTTCAAATATTTTGATTTCAATTACAACACAGAATACAAGTGTACAGTGCTCACTTTATATTTATTTTTAATGACAAATATTTGCATTGTAAAAAACAAAAGAAATAGTATTTTTCAATTCACCTAATACAAGTACCGTAGTGCAATCTCTTTATCATGAGTTGAACTTACGAATGTAGAATTCTGTACAAAAAATAACTTCATTCAAAAATAAAACGATGTAAAATTTTAGAGCCTAGAAAGTCCACTCAGTCCTCCTACTTGTACAGGCAATTGCTCAGACAAACAGTTTGTTTACATTTGCAAGAGATAATGCTGCCCACTTCTTGTTTACAATGTCATCTGAAAGTGAGAACAGGCATTCATATGGCACTGTTGTAGCTGGTGTCGCAAGATATTTATGTGCCAAATACGCTAAAGATTCATATGTTCCTTCATGCTTCAACCACCCTTCCAGAGGACATGAATCCATACTGGTGACGGGTTCTGCTCGATAATGATCCAAAGCAGCAAGGACCGACGCATGGTCATTTACATCATCTGAGTTAGATGCCACCAGCAGAAGGTTGATTTTTTCCTTTTTGGTGGTTCGGGTTCTGTCGTTTCCACATCAGTGTGTTGTGCTTTTAACACTTCTGAAAGCATTCTCCACACCTCGTCCCTCTCAGATTTTGGAAGGCACTTCAGATTCTTAAACCTTGGGTTGAATGCTGTAGCTATCTTTAGAAATTTCAGATTGGTACCTTCTTTGCATTTTTGTCAAATCTGCAGTGAAATTGTTCTTAAAATGAACAGCATCTGCTGGGTCATCATCTGAGACTGCTATAACATGAAATGTATTGCAGAATGTGTGTAAAACAGCAGGAAACATACAATTCTCCCCCAAGGAGTTAAGTCATAAATTTAATAATGCATTATTTTTTTAACGAGAGTCATCAGCGTAGAAGCATGTCCTCTAGAATGGTGGCCAAAGCATGAAGAGGCATATAAATGTTTAGCATATCTGGCATGTAAATACCTTGCAATGCCAGGTACAAAAGTGCCATGTGAATGCCTATTCTCACTTTCAGGTGACATTGTAAATAAAAAGGGGACAGCAATTATCTCCCATAAATGTAAACAAACTTGTTTGTCTTAGCGATTAGCTGAACAAGAAGTAGGACTGAGTGGACTTGTAGGCTCTAAAGTTTTACATACTTTTGTTTTTGAATGCAGCTATGTAACCAAAAAAAAAAAAATCTACCTTTGTAAGTTGCACTTTCATGATAGAGATTGCACTACATATTTTAATGAGGTGAATTGAACAATACTGTTTCTTTTATCATTTTTAGAGTGCAAATATTTGTAATAAAAAAGATAAAGTGAGCACTGTACACTTTGATTTCAATTACAACACAGAATACAATATATTTGAAAATGTAGAACAACATCCACAAATATTTAATACATTTCAATTGGTATTCTATTGTCTAACCATGCTATTAAAACGCTAATTAATTTTTTAAATCATGATTAATTGTTTTGAGTTAATTGTGTGAATTAACTGTGATTAATTGACAGCCCTGAGGCATGGAACGATTTCCATATGAAGTTTACAATGGGACTAGTGAGTTTGGAGAGGAGATGGATACAGTGGCTGTTATGTCCATGAGTCCATTTGGAGGGATGGCTCATGCAAGGCTTGCAGCTGGATTGTAACTTCTCTTGCTGGTTTCAGGAGGATGCATCTATTCATGTGGTTGATCATCAGCCTCTGGGGTACAGTAGCTCCTCAGTACCACCCTGTGGAAGATATCTGCACTGCAAAGCCAAGGGATATCCCACTGAATCCCATGTGCATTTACCGTAACCCTGAGAAGAAGGAGAGTGAGGGGCTAGGGTTGGAGCAAGTGAAGGAGAAGATTCCAGAATCTACTAATCCCCGTGTCTGGGAGTTATCAAAGGCCAACACCCACTTCGCCACGGAATTCTACAAATACCTGGCAGACTCCAAGAATGACAATGAAAACATCTTCATGTCACCCCTCAGCATCTCCACGGCCTTTGCGATGACCAAACTCGGTGCTTGCGGTAACACCCTCCAGCAGCTCATGGAGGTGAGTGGCACCATCTCAGCCTCTTCAAGTTGCTATCCTAACAACTGAGGTTAGAGCAAGGTTACTAAAGGCTGGCTGCCAGCTGTTTGTCGGTGATAAAGCTCTCTCGGGCTCCTCCACTCAGGACATTTCCCTGCTTAGAGAGACCGACCTTTTGGCTAAACAAGCCCCTTGTCAGGACACTTGTCCTCGTGGAGAGCACTGCAGGAAGCTCCAGGCTGGCTTTCCTCTGGTCTGTTGGGAATCCCAACTCCTCTAGCTCCAGTGGTTGGAGTAAATTCTTCTGATGCACGCTGGGTTCGGGCCTATTGACTCCATATGGAGGAGCGAGAAACTCTTCAAGGGGCATGGAGGAGAAGGCAAATGCTTGGCTCCTAGTGGACCTGACAATGTGTAGCTAGGCTATGTTAGACACGCAGGGATAGATCATTCTTGTGCTGAAAACTGAGGGAAACCTAATGAGACCTGGGCATGGGGTTAGTGTTAGAGCTCCTCCCTCTTCCTACAGCAGCCCAAACTCTGGATGCCCCTATCCAGACAAGGGAAAATAACTCTCATATCGCTCCATGGAAATGCTGCCGGACAAAGGCTATCTCCTGGAATGAATAAGGGATGGGGTGGAGACCACAGACTGACTTCTGTGTTCAAACAAAATAAATTCACAACATCACCCAATATCCAGGAAGCCGAGTCCCTTACTGATCTCAAGGCACTTAGGAGACCCTCAGTGCAGTTATCAGCCTGTGCCTGCCCTAGGGAAATCTATGGTGCTAACCACTGAGTGGTCCCACCAGTGTGCTTCTAATGAACCTCAGGCTGATCCAGCTCCCATTGAAGTCAATGGCATAAGTCCCATTGATGCTAATGTGGATGGATGCAGCCCCTTGTGAGCTCACATGCGCAACTGCTTCCAACGGTGCACAGCTAAGCTAGCACCATTCACAATAGACTTGGAAGACAGGCTCAGTGTCTTCGCTTTGCTAGAGATCCCACTAGCAAAAATATGAATCAATGAAAAGGTGCCTGAGGCATCTCCCTGGAGCCAGCTCAAGGGCATTCTCCGGATCCACACCCAGTTGTTGCCGGGTGGTGACTCTCGGGTGGCCTGAGTGAAACAAGCTTCCAGTAGCATGAGCGTCTCTTTGGAAAGACTGAAAATAAAGCTGCCACAGAGAGCAGTCAAAGTGAGGAGCAGGGTTTTCTGGTTCTCACAATAGCCAGCAAAGGGCACTTTAGGCATGTGTCACTAGGCTGTAACTTGTGACTTTCAGGGTCTCCAGTTTCCTACTGGGACCATGGCAGTGTTAGTTTTCAGAGGGCTCCTCCATAGGGTGTGTGAAAACTCCATGGGATAGAAGCCAATAGAGGGGGGTGCAGCTGAGAATATAAATGGCTTGTGCCCATTTGTATTTGGCATTAGATCTCTAAGCAGAAGTTACTGCAGCAAGGTAAGTGCTCCTGCCTCATGAGTAAATGATTGCATGGGCTGTAGTAAAGCGGCAGTTCCAGAAACAAGATCCACCCATTACCCGAATGGCAGATTGTTTGAGCCCTCAATTATAATTGGGATTCTAGCTCTGTTCATTTTGCTTGTACTGCTCCACTTTGACTAACCAAGTGAGAGGTGTGCTTTGGGCACAGGACTGTGAGCCAGATGTGCTGGTTCTTCGGCTGACATCGGTTTCCTCTGTAGTGGAGTCATTTGTCTAAGGTACCTAGATGCACCCCCATTATTGTCCTATCCGAGCACTTCCCAATCTTTAATGTATTTATCCTCCCAACACCCCTGTGAGGTAGGGAAGTTTCAGAAGGGGCACTGAGGCCCAGGGAGGCTAGGGCTTTGCCTGGGAAAGTTATGTTAGTGTAAATAGGAATTTAAACCACTATCATTACACTGGTGTAACACCCCAGGTGGACTCTTATTCCTGAATAAGCAAGTCCACATGGATAGTTACACTGTTATGATTGCAGTGGTGTGACTATACTGGTGGTATAACTAGAAACATTTCCTGGGTAGACAAACCCTTAGTGACTTGCCCAAAGTCACGCAGAAATCCTGCAGCAGAGCTGGGAACTGAAACTGGGTCTCCCAGTTTCCCAGACTAGTGCCCAGGATTTAAAAGAATCCAGGCCTCCTGATTCCACGTGCAGCAGCCATAAGGACTCCATTCGCTTCCTGAAAGGAAAGAGGGAGGACGGTTGGTGAATGAGAATTGTGAAGCCATTCTTGGTGTAAGGTAGAGGCTTAAAAGAAGGGATCAGGCAAAAGGGGCAATTGGGGAGGGGGATGGGCAGGGTATAGTCTGAGCGTGGGAGAGGAGACATCTGTGCTTTGAAGGGGAGGAGAGAGAGGAGCAGCCGTATGATTTTCTTTGTTAAACGGTGTTTGTATTCTGGACAGTTCAAAGCCTTGTTTCTGCACAGCTGCACCCAGCTTTCTTGCAGAGAGAGACGGGGGCTCAGCTGAAAAGTTTGTGGATGTGTCTAAACTCCACAAATCTCTAGACCCTATCCAGGGGGTTGGATCAGGCCTATCTCTGTTTCCATGTGACTAAACCCAAACAAACCAAGAGCTCTCTCCACGTCCGGAGTGAGTGGTCCAGTGTCCCTGTGTCTGTGGAGTTATTGAACAGTTATCAGCCTGTCCCCTCTGCTGTGGCTACAGGAAATGGGGAGCCATGTCTGTGATTCCTTCTCTCTCCTTTGGTTCCCTAGGTTTTCCGGTTTGACACCATTTCAGAGAAGACATCTGATCAGATCCACTTCTTCTTCGCCAAGCTGAATTGCCGACTTTATAAGAAGGCCAACAAATCCTCGGAGCTGGTGTCGGCCAATCGTCTCTTTGGGGAGAAATCTCTGACCTTCAACGAGACCTACCAGAACATCAGTGAGGTGGTTTACGGAGCCAAACTCTGGCCCTTGAACTTCAAAGTGAGTCCGAAGGACTTTGGTTTCTATCCCTTTCCAAATCCTTGTGCTGTTGATAAATTCTCTCCCTTACCTCGCTTGAGTGGCCTAGTGGGTGCTGTGAACCAGGGGCAAGGGGCTGCGTATGACTTGTGTGCTTGAATGCAGCACAGTTTTGCTACTGACCGAACCTGCTTTAAGCTCAGATTCTGGTTCATCCATTTACAAGCTTCTCACTTGAGTACTGCAGCATGGTGCTCAGAACACACGGTCTGCACTGGGAACATGTCCCTCCACTTGTTGATGGCTGCCTCCTACGGAGAGACAATGGGGTGTTAAAATCCCCATGTAACTTATTGTTTTGGGTCTATTCCTCCAGGAAAACCCGGAGCAGTCCAGGACTCTAATTAACGAGTGGATCGCTAATAAAACCGAGAAGCGCATTACTGACGTGATCCCTGAGGGAGGCATTGATGACCTCACTGTCCTGGTGCTGGTCAACACCATTTACTTTAAGGTACAGGAAACAACCCTAGGGAAATCTGCTCCCCTGGGGAGAGCGGAGGTCTATAGCCATGCTTTGGGTGGGGTGATGAGAAGTCAGTAGATCATTCTCCTAGCCCAGACACACTGAAGCTTTAAGAAACAGAGATGCTGGCTCAGACCTGTCAGCTGTGATGACTCAGGGGACAGCAGTGAAAACCCAAACACACCAACATTGGGACAGAGAACTGAAAAGTGAAGCTCACTATAAGGTAGAGAGGGGTGCAAACCAAACCAAAAACCTGGATCTTCCCATCCCTGATCTTTGTGTTGCGGGGAGAGGTCTGGAATCCAGATCAGAATTCCGTGCCGGGCACCTGTTTGGGTTGTGCCAAAATCCCAGATCCAAACACCCCTAAGATATGGCAAGGGTCTGAAATTTGAATCTAGCTCCAAATTCTACAGCCCAGAAAGTACATCTGACAGCTCTGATTTCATTGCCCAAGCTGTGGTGAGATGGACAGTCAACAATCAGCACAACTGGGGACAAGCCAGTGAGTTCTGTACATCAATTCCGTTTCAGGGAGATAGTGTGGGGGCCGAAGAGCATCCTTCTGGGTTATGGGAGTTGTCCGTTCCCTAACCAGCTCTGCCACTGAGCTGCTATGTGGTATCAGCTAAGTCACTTAGCCTCTCCGTGTCTGTTTCCCTATCCGTAGCCTCCTCCCCACTGTGGGTGGGGGGGAGGTTGTGAGGCTAACCTCATTGTTCACTACAGAAATGCAAAGCACTATTCACCACAACAGTGGTGAGCCAGCTCCTTCTCTCTCAAAACTTTGGGGGATTCAGGTTCAATGGGACCTTGATCTCAGTTTGCTCCTGAAAAATGGAATCCTTGTTGAAGTTTTGTAACAGCCAAAATTGCCTCTAGTCCTTCCCATCACTAGCATGGACAATGGGAGGTGCTGCTAGTAACAAATGGGAAGCCAAGCATGGTCCGGAGAGCCTCCCTTTTTAAAGAGGGGAGAGCAATGCACTCATCCCCCCGTGGCTCAGCGTGCGCTGGGCGTGGGGCTGGGATTCTCTGATCTGTGGCTGATTACTGATTGTCTTTATGGTCCCCCAGGGGCACTGGAAATCAGAGTTCCCTGCTCAGAACACAAAAAGGGATAAGTTCTATAGAAGCGACGGCCAAATCTGTACCACCCCCATGATGTATCAGGAGAACAAGTTCCGTCACGTCTCCGTCCCCAGCGACCACGTGCAGGTAGTGGAGCTACCGTACAAAGGGGATGACATCACCATGGTTCTCATCCTGCCCACCAAGGGCACATCTCTTGGAGAAGTAGAGCGGGACCTGACCCCAGAGCGGCTGCAGAGCTGGCTGGGCTCTATGAAGGAGATCTCGCTCTCTGTCTACCTCCCCCGCTTCCGCATCGAAGACAACTTCAGTCTGAAGGAGAAGCTGCAGCACATGGGGCTGGTGGATCTCTTCAGCCCTGAACATGCCAAGCTGCCAGGTCAGTCCTGGCAGGTTCCCCCTGTGAGAGTGGGGGGAGGGAAATTAAATGAAGCAGCACTGTGTGGAGGGGCGCCAAGTATTTGAAAGCAGTGCTAGAATTGTAGTGGCTTCTCCATTGAGCAGTGCACAAGTGTCCTGATCACAAAATCCACTGTCACCACTGGGGAAAAGTCCCCTCTGATCCTAGGGGTGGCCTGTGTGGGTCAGGGTTGAATCTACAGAGAAAGGGTTGTCAGACTGGCATCTCCCACCAGCACTAAACTTGCCTGCAAATTGTTCAGTGCTAAGGGCCCAAATCTACCCTTAGATACCAACACTTAGGATTTCCCCTGATGTCACTGTGGGCCCAATACAACGGCAGCAGGGCAGAATTTGGATCTTTAGCTTGACCCTTGTCCTCATTTAATTTGCCCTTTCCCCATCAGTGTTGATTGTCTGCCTCAAACTTCCTCTGGTGTGAGATCAAAATGCTTTGGTGCTCAGAGTGGTCTTCTCAAAAATCTGTTCTTGAATTTCCCTGTCTGTTTATGGCTTGTTGGGGTTTTTTTAGGTATAGTTGCAGAGGGCCGTACAGACCTGTATGTGTCTGATGCTTTCCACAAAGCCTTCCTTGAGGTAAGCCTTGCTTTCCAGTGCTCTCCTGTAGTTTTTCTTTTAATGTAACTTTTTATTTAGTCTTTTTAACAGCAAAAACCTTTCCCTTCCCTCCTCTCCCCTCTGATAAACTTAAAATTGTGCCACTCATCTCCGATCTAAGCCTGTGACTCTTCTGGGTTCCAGTCTGTGGCAGGGGAAGATATGGCACCAAAACCACCAACAATTGAATTCCAAAGCCCAACAGCACAAAGTAGAACATGTGGTTTGGAGTCTATAAAGAACCTAGGGCCTGAGCCAGAGCTTGTTGAAGTCAAGTCTTCCCATTGACTTCAGAGGGCTTTGGATCAGACCCCTATAGCATTGTTGGGCCTATACAAGAAATACCCTGTAAGGCTGGCTGCCAAAGAATGGGGGTGCGGGTGGGGGGAATCCAGGGTTTTGGCAGGGCAACAAATTCAATGTCATTATTTTAGTTAGACGGTTCTGATCTGCTGCTTTAATATTAAAGTTGTTTGTCCTGGAAAGTTATGAGACAACAAATATCCTTTTACTTAACCATAAAACTTGCTTTAAAACATTTCAATAGCCAGTGTTTGTGATCATAGAATCATAGAATATCATGGGTTGGAAGGGACCTCAGGAGGTCATCTAGTCCAATCCCCTGCTCAAAGCAGGACCCAATCCCCAACTAAATCATCTCAGCCAGGGCTTCGTCAAGCCTGACCTTAAAAACCTCTAAGGAAGGAGATTCCACCACCTCCCTAGGTAACCCATTCCAGTGCATCACCACTCTCCTAGTGAAAAAGTTTTTCTTAATATCCAACGTAAACCTCCCCCACTGCAACTTGAGACCATTACTCCTCGTTCTGTCATCTGGTACCACTGAGAACAGTCTAGATCTATCCTCTTTGGAACCCCCTTTCAGGTAGTTGAAAGCAGCTATCAAATCCCCCCTCATTCTTCTCTTCTGCAGACTAAACAATCCCAGTTCCCTTAGCCTCTCCTCATAAGTCATGTGCTCCAGCCCCCTAATCATTTTTGTTGCCCTCCGCTGGACTCTTTCCAATTTTTCCACATCCTTCTTGTAGTGTGGGACCCAAAACTGGACACAGTACTCCAGATGAGGCCTCACCAAAGCCGAATAGAGGGGAATATGATCACGTCCCTCAATCTGCTGGCAATGCCCCTACTTATACAGCCCAAAATGCCGTTTGCTTTCTTGGCAACAAGGGCACACTGTTGACTCATATCTAGCTTCTCATCCACTGTAACCCCTAGGTCCTTTTCTGCAGAACTGCTGCCTAGCCACTCGTTCCCTAGTCTGTAACAGTGCATGGGATTCTTCCATCCTAAGTGCAGGACTCTGCACTTGTCCTTGTTGAACCTCATCAGATTTCTTTTGTCCCAATCCTCTAATTTATCTAGGTTCCTCTGTATCCTATCCCTATCCTCCAGCGTATCTACCAATCCTCCCAGTTTAGCGTCATCTGCAAACTTGCTGAGGGTGCAGTGCTCGCCATCCTCCAGATCATTAATGAAGATATTGAACAAAAACGGCCCCAGGACTGACCCTTGGAGCACTCGGCTTGATACCGGCTGCCAACTAGACATGGAGCCGTTGATCACTACCTGTTGAGCCCGATGATCTAGCCAGCTTTCTATCCATCTTATAGTCCATTCATCCAGCTCATACTTCTTTAACTTGCTGGCAAGAATACTGTGGGAGGCCGTATCAAAAGCTTTGCTAAAGTCAAGGAATAACACGTCTACTGCTTTCCCCTCATCCACAGAGCCAGTTATCTCATCATAGAAGGCAATTAGGTTAGTCAGGCATGACTTGCCCTTGGTGAATCCATGCTGACTGTTCCTGATCACTTTCCTCTCCTCTAAGGGCTGGTCCACACTACTCGCCTAATTCGGCGGGTAGAGATCGATCTTCTGGGATCGATTTATCGCGTCTCATCTGGACGCGATAGATCGATCCCAGAAGCGCTCCCCCGTCGACTGCGGAACTCCTGCTCGCCGAGAGGAGGAAGCGCTGTCGACGGGGGAGCCTGCCTGCGCCGCGTGGACCCGAAGTAAGTACTTTTAGTTCGATATAGGAAACGTCGACTTCAGCTACGCTATTCTCGTAGCTGAAGTTGCGTTTCCTATATCGATCCCCCGCCCCAGTGTGGACCAGCCCTAAGTGCTTGAGGACCTGCTCCATGATTTTTCCAGGGACTGAGGTGAGGCCAACTGGCCTGTAGTTCCCTGGATCCTCCTTCTTCCCTTTTTTAAAGATGGGCACTACATTAGCCTTTTTCTAGTCATCCGGGACCTCCCCCGATCGCCATGAGTTTTCAAAGATAATGGCCAATGGCTCTTCAATCACATCCGCCAACTCCTTTAGCACCCTTGGATGCAGTGCATCCGGTCCCACGGACTTGTTCTCGTCCAGCTTTTCTAAATAGTCCTTAACCACTTCTTTTTCCACAGAGGGCTTGTCACCTCCTCCCCATGTTGTGCTGCCCAGTGCAGCAGTCTGGGAGCTGACCTTGTTCGTGAAGACAGAGGCAAAAAAAGCATTGAGTACATTAGCTTTTTCCACATCCTCTGTCACTAGGTTGTCTCCCTCATTCAGTAAGGGGACCACACTTCTTCTTGTTGCTAACATACCTGAAGAAACACTTCTTTTGTTACTCTTAACATCTCTTGCTAGCTGCAACTGCAAGTGTGATTTGGCCTTCCTGATTTCACTCCTGCATGCCTGAGCAATATTTTTATACTTCTCCCTGGTCATTTGTCCAATCTTCCACTTCTTGTAAGCTTCTTTTTCGTGTTTAAGATCAGCAAGGATTTCACTGTTAAGCCAAGCTGGTCGCCTGCCATATTTACTATTCTTTCTACACATCGGGACAGTTTGTTCCTGCAACCTCAATAAGGATTCTTTAAAATTATGCTGGTCTTGCTTCCGCAGCTAATGTTGCAGATTTAGAACTTAGATTCATCTTTCTCCATCTCTAGATTCTCCTAAATCAGCTAGGCCCAGGTCCTCAAAAGTATCTAGGCACTGAACTCCCACCGAAACCAGTAGGAGTCGGGCGCCCAAGAACCTTTGAGAGTCTGGGCATTAGTCCCTCCTCCCCCTGTTGATTCAGGATTGTCAGTGTATTGATCAGAATAGCACAGGTGGTTTGTGGGCCTGTTTTTCAGGCATGCATAGGCCCTTCCGATTTCCACAGGAACATACTTACACATGTGCTGGAAATCATGGGGTTACACATCCACATCAGAGTTTGGAAGCGGATGAGTTTGAAAATCTGGCCTCTTAGGTCCGGATGCATCGAGTGTTAACGAGATGTAAAGGACTGTCTCATGACTTTATCACATAAGATGATGCTTGTGTATTCTTCTGTGTGCTTCAGAGCCATAAAACAATGGGGGAAAACCTTTTAAAACCGTTCCTTGAAAATCCTCAGTTAGCAGAGGGGGTGGGTGCTCTGTGGTAGCATGTGGAGAAGCCTGGTGTACCACCTGCAGCCGGCAGGACCTGGGAGCTCTGCACAGAGGGAGTGAGCATTTCACAGCCATGTGACTGTGACTTTTCTCTCATGCACTCCCAGCCAACTTGGAAGTAAGGGGGGGGGCTGCAGCATGCACATCTGCCCTATGTACATGAGGACTGTATGTTAATCCCATCTTCCGTCTGATTGGCAGGTGAATGAGGAAGGCAGTGAGGCAGCAGCTTCTACCGTAGTTATGATCTCGGGGCGTTCGTTTCCCATGAACAAAATGATCTTCAATGCTAACAGGCCCTTCCTGCTGCTCATCCGGGAAGTTGCCATCAACACCATCATCTTCATGGGCCGAATATCCAATCCCTGCCCTTAAGGAGCCGTGGCCAGGTCCCAGCCTCTCCGTCCACATGGGTATCCAGTCAATAAAATATCATTTTCCCCATGTCTGTCTCCGATGCAGCATTTTCTGCAGTATTGCTGGTCAGCAGTTTTGAGGGCCTCCTGGGAAGGCCCAACTTTCTCTCAGGGCAGCTGTCCTGTTATTTGACACAACCCTTACTTAGGGACTGTAACCTATTAAGCTGTTTACCCCCTTGCTGTCACTGTCAGACAAGAGAGGGTGATGTGCTCTCATCACCAGAAGAAGTCCCATTCTGCATTAAAAGGAGGCTGGATTCTCCCAGTATTTTGCACCAAGATTTGTTGTGTATCGTTGTCCTCATTCGGGCCTCAACTGTAACTCTGATCACATCTTCCATTTAAAAAAAAAATCCAGCAAGCTAAAATATGAATGGCCAGTTTCCTCCTTGTTATAAACCTTTCAGTACATGAGAGAGGAGCAGGCTGGTCCCGTAGAGCCCTCAATCTTTAATAAATGGGTGTTTCTCCCCAGCCCACTCTTATCCTAGTTGATGGGCACATCAAACTTCCTGCTGGGGTGTGGCGAATCTTCCCACTCACTCATAGAGTCAGAATGCCACTTCTTGAAATTTGGCCTGCCTTGCCCCTCTGTTACGATAGGGGAGGCTGGGCCATATTTGAGTGAGTGGTGTTACAATGGCCACTAACACGCTGAGGCTCAAAGTGAGAAATACTGCCCTGAAAGCTTTGGATATTAAGGTATGTGCTTTTAAAAGGTTTCCTAGGCTATGCAAAATTAGACAGCAGGATCAAAAGACTGATTTACTTAAAGTAGAATGCGTTTATTGGAATCAATGTATTGATGGTCCCAGTTCCATCTAGATTACATTGGACAGTCCCATTTTGTAAGGGGGAGGGCTCGAAATTAAATAAATAAATTTTGCATTAGAACAATGCTAAATTAAGGCATAACCCTGCTCCATGGAAGTCAATGGCAAAACTGTCAGGGTATGTCTACACTGCAATGTAAATCCAGGATTCAAACTCTGGCTCAAGCCTAACCCCCCTTCTATCTACATACACATCATGCTAACCCAAGGCTCGGAGTGAGGATCCTAGGACCCCACAAGGGTGGAGGGTTCAAACCGGGACTCGAATTCTACTAACCCTGGGCTTACAATGCAGTGTAGATGTACCCTCAGAGAGCAGTTGCCCATTACACCCCTCTGTTGGCCTTCAGGAACTTCTAGTCTCTAGGCAGGACCCCAATACACATGAATGAATTGCAGTAATTTAACTGGGAAATTTTGGCCCAGTAGCTGTGGCAGAAACACCTCTTGGCGGTGGTACACGAAGCACCTGACAGCCAAAAGCGTTGCATGACCCCACTATACTGCTTTGAAATGGTATCGACTTGTCAGACATGCCTGACTGAAATCTGTTTATTCACCAGTGAAAGGACCTGCCAGTCAAAGTTGTAAATATCTGTCAGTTACTGAAAGGGTTTTCCCCATAAGCAAATGAGTTTTTTTTCATCAGCTCTGCAAATGAGTCCTGAAAGTTCCATGTTCATTAAACTTCCATTCAGAATTACAGAAATCCACAATTAAGGTAAACGCAACAGCCATTACTCTGCCTCTAGCTCCTGCTAATCAACCCCCCATATTAAGGGCTTAAAGAATTCCTTTATCTACTTCATTTGCACAGTTAGTTTGTGGAGTTGAGAAACTATAGCTTGTGTGGCTTTGGTTTTGTGCATCTGTCTTCTATATAAGTGTGGTCTCCGATCCTTAACTTTTGCTCCACCAGTGAATAGGTGTGTAGCTATACGTCTGTGCTATACTTCACAGTGCTCTTATCATGTCAGTTTCTGAATCCTGAATAGTTGTCTTGAATGTGGCCCCCTGTTGAGGAAGAGCTATAAAAGCCTGTCTCTTATCCGTGACAAGGGCATGGTCTTGAGGCAGAGGTATTATAAGGTATTAATGTAGAGGCAGGGAGGTGCACTTCAGTCTAAATCAGGGGTCTCAAACACACGGCCCGTGGAGTTATTTCCTGTGGCCCACCATAGGCGCCGACTCCACCTGCCCCCTGCCTTCCCTCCTTCCCCCAAGCGCGCTGCGTCCCTACTCCTCTGCCTACCTCCCAGCACTTCCTGTTGCTGAACAGCTGTTTGGTGGCATTTCTAGAAGGGAGGGGGGAGGAGCAGGGACGCAGTGTGCTCAGGTGAGGAGGCAAAGAAGAGGCGGAGCCAGGGAGGGGATTTGGAGGAGTTGGAATAGGGCAGTGGCTCTCAAACTTTTTTATTGGTGACCCGTTTCACATAGCAAGCCTCTGAGTGTGACCTCCCTTATACATTAAAAATCCTTTTTTAAAAATATATTTAACAACATTATAAATGCTGGAGGCAAAGCTGGGTTTGGGGTGGAGGCTGACCGCTTGCGACCCCCTGAGGGGTCCCGACCCCCAGTTTGAGAACCCTTGGAATAGGGGCAGGGAGGGGTCGAAGTTGGGGCGGGGAAGGGTTGGGAAGAGGCAGGGCCTCATGGACTAGACGAGCAGTCTGAGGTATGAAGTTCAGCATATATGATTCTTTGCTGTGAGTAGCTGGGAAGAATGTTTGTTAAAAGTGGCAACGTATTTTGTATGAATAGTTACTTTAAAAAGTTCCTGCCATTACAGCTATGTTGATAGACTGTTAGTGTAGATCATCATCAGTGTTACTGACTACATAAGGAATAGTTACAGGTGTTTATATTTTATTAAAACCCCTCTTCGCATTAGTTTTTAAAAAGTTAATACATTGACTTTTAATAGCATACTATATTATCTTCATTTTTTACTATACTTTTGTATCGTCGTATGAAGAGGTTTCAGTGATGCAGCCCTTGGGCCAATGTACTAGTCCTCATGTGGCCCTTGTGGTGATTTGAGTTTGAGATCCCTGGTCTAAATGCTACCGTAACATGTTAGGGGTGCTCTGTACATGTATATATGTAAATAGTTTACAGATAAGGTGCCAGTAGATAGCACTCAAGGTTATGTAGCATAGTTCCTGGGTTTTGTTGGACCGATTAAAACATGCACTGTAAATGGCTTCTCCTACGCAACTCATTAAATCAGCTCTTGACACTATAGGCCTATCAATGGCTGACTGTAAGGTACTTAAGTTAGATGATCTGCTAGTTTCTGGAATCACCAGTGCAGAGAGGTGTGTTGGTTGCATGTGAGATTGTGTCCTAGTTCTCAGTGGGTCTGGGGCAGAATGAAGGGTGTTCTATATGGATTCTCTAAACCAGGATCTGAATGCCTGTGCCTTTCCATACTGTCTAATATTCAGTATCTTTCCCTGAAGTGGAGTTTCAACAGGGAAAGACCAAGTGGCTGACTATGGTTTTGTTTTTGTATTATGAGCATGTTGTAATTTTGAGTCTCCTCCCCTTCCCCCCCCCCCCCCAAAAACAAACAAAATAAAAAAAAAATTGATGAGATCTTAACTCTATAAGCCCAGGTTCAGGCAGCTTCATGTTACTGAAACTCTTAGGCTATTGAATGATTTTATTTCTCTGAGGTGCTGGGCTCTTGTCTTTATGGTGTAAAACTTGCGTAGACTGTAGGTGAGAAAAGGCTAGCAGACCCCTTGGTTCATCCCTTGCTGCTACTCTTCCATGGGAGTTGGGGTCTGAGAGAGCACCCCTCTCTGAGAGGAGGAGATGGCCTGGCTGCAGTGCTGTCTGTACGTGGAAAGGCTGG
Organism: Terrapene triunguis; assembly: GCF_002925995.2. Taxonomy (NCBI): domain Eukaryota; kingdom Metazoa; phylum Chordata; order Testudines; family Emydidae; genus Terrapene; species Terrapene triunguis. The sequence continues at coordinate 8,389,410 of NW_020664563.1, read as the reverse complement.
GACCCGGTGTCCTCAAGCAGGCTCCACAGGTGGCCCAGTAGTCCAGGGAGAAAAAGCTGCCAAACTACTACATTTCCCTTCCCTGCTGCTGCTTTTCCAGGGCAGCCTCTTCCTCTTGCTTATTGGACCTCAGTTCTCGGCTCCAGTCCCTACCCCCTAAAATTCATCTCCTTCTGCAGCCTCTGGCTTCCTTCATCTCACTCCCTCGACCCTGAAGTGAGGTGCTGATGCTGCTAGTGGCGAAGAGGAAGGCTGAGAGAGGTGCAGAGCAAAGAGGAGCCAGCTCTCGAGCCTGCCGCTTGCGCTCTGCCCCCGAAGCACAGAGGTAGGTCGGAAAGAGCTGCTCAGAGGAAGGACAAAGGCACAGATGAGCTGCCTGGAAACAGGTGAGAGTTGTTCTAGGAGCATATTGCATCTAGAGAAAACAATCTGCAGCCAGAAGCTGGGAGAACCCTGCTCCCAGGAGGGGCCTTGTGGCTTGCGCAGAGGAGCTATGCGCACTCTGCAGCCAGAAAAAGCCTGCTGGTGTGTATTTGAGGAAAGGTAGCAAAGAGATCAGGTGTTTTAGTGCTTGGCCGAGACTCACGGGTAGAAGACGTGCCCGACAGAATACGCTGCATCCTTGGTCCAGTCAGTGGCCGAGTTCACCTCTCACACTTGGAATGTTAAGTGCTTTAACCTGGTAGGTTTAGTTATAGAAGCACCAGATCTCCAGCTAAAGGAGCAGATTCCAAAGGCATTGCTGGAACTCCCTGGGGTAATGAGACTTATGTTGTAGTGCAGCCGCAGCAGTGCTGTCCCAATGTGGCTTGTATTACTGTCAGACTGTGCTATAGTCCACATGGATATAAACACACTGGAGCGAAAACAACTGAACTTTGTCAAAAGCTGATCACCTGAGAACTCTGCAGAAGGGGAACAGAAGCTTGCAAAGATGGACACAGAGTGTCGCAAGCTGTTGTACCACCGCAGCCAGAAGCCATTTACTTGCACGAGTATCTTTGGCTCAGTCTATTCACAGACTTTCCAATAGGTAGAGTCCAGAATCACTGCAGTTTGCCACCTAGGCTCACAGGAAGTTACAGGAGTAAGTGGGGGGATACTGTTTGCCAGAATCATGGAAAAGACAATAGGTGGAGGATGGAGGGTTACATAATGGAGGTTCTGGGTTATATAATGTATATATGTGTTTGCATAGTAGCTCTCCATCTCTTTAATCATCTATTCTCCACCGTCTGTCTCTTCCATGACTGTGGCAAACCAACTTCTGATCCCTCACTTCCATAACCTGGTCCCTGGCTTGACTTGCCCTCTAAGGGCAGGTTACAAGTGGTGAACTCCACCAAGTGACTTATGCTGTTTTGCTAGCCCCACTATGGTGAGGATCTTAAAGCACTTAAGTCTCAGCTTCCTATGAGACACGTGTACCCATTTTACAGGAGGGAAGGCTCAAGACTACATTCAACATTTTCACACTGGCCACTGATTTTTGGGTGCCCAGCCTGAGAACTTTGTAGGCCTGATTTTTAGAAGTGCTGGGCACTCAAACTCCAGGGTGAGGTGAGGATGTGCAGCTCCTTTGAAAATCAGCCCCAATCTCAAGTTGAGCACCTATAATCAGTGGCCACTGTTCAAAGTGTTGACTGTAACTTATCTAACAGCAGTGGCTGAGCTAGGATTAGAAGCCAGATCTCCTGAGGCTAGGTCTACACTACAGCAGGGGGTCGACCTAAGATACGCAACTTCAGCTACGTGAATAGCGTAGCTGAAGTGGCGTATTTTAGGTCGACTTACCTAGCTGTGAGAACGGCGGCAAGTCGACCGCTGCCGTGCCGCCGTCGACTCCGCTACCACCTCTTGCCGCGGTGGATTTCCGGAGTCGACGGTACAGCCATCAGGGATCGATTTTATCGCATCTTCACTAGACGCGGTAAGTCGATCCCTGATAGACCGATTGCTACCCGCCGGATCGGCGGGTAGTGAAGACGTGCCCTGAGTCCCATTCCTAGGCCTTCTTCTTTCACTGGTTAAGGAGGGTATAAGAACAAGCAAGTCCTGGGCCCAGTTTTCAGGGCAGGGCCTTCATATCACTTGCATGTGCAAACAGTGGCGCTTCAGGGGCAGCAGCTATGTTTCTGGAGTTCAAATAGATGCAGGTGGAGGCCCTAGTTTTGTAGGGGTGGCCTTTGGGTGAGGAAGAGTTGACTTCCATTTCACTTGTGGGCTGCGAAGAAGAATTGGTTAATCCAGCCTAGGAGTGTGGGCAACAGATGAGGAGGCTGTATATTAGGAAAAATTCCTCAGGTGCTGGCCAAAGGCTATTTTCCCTCTGATTCAGTGTTTTCTGCGAGGCTCTCTGCTGCTGAGCACTTTCCCGCTTGCTGTGGGAGAGTGGGCTTGATAGAACCAGGGGCTATGCTGCCCTATCACTTCAGCAAGCCATTTTCCTCCCAGCTGTGGGAGGGGAGAGTGCTGCCCCAGCAAGACTGCTGCTGTGTTCTCTGCAGAGGCTGTCAGGCTGCACAAGGAACAGAGGACTCTTGGTTCAGAACGGCCTTTTCAGGCTTGATGCCTATAAGAAGGGGCTCAAAATGGCCATCAAAAGGTCACCTCTCCTGCCTCTGAATCCCTAGGAGGGAGAAATCAAATGGGAATTTGGGGAGACCAAAGATGTTACCATCTGAGTAGTTATCAGTTCTGCTCTGTGACTGAGGGTGGTGGGGAGAAACCAAGTGGGTCCTGAGCTTAGATGGGGGGAGGACCGATAAATGAAAGACTGGGACAAGATGGCCCAGGGCCAGCTCCAGCCACAGGAGAGCTTGTGTTTGAATGGCATGTTACTAATGTGTGTAAAGAATAGATTGAATGAATATAACAGACTAGTCAGTTCCAAAAAAGACAACAGTGAGTATTAAACCATTTAATTTTCAAACCACTCACATGCATAATGTTCTTTTACAGTGTTAAAAGAAAGAAGAAAATGCAATTTGTTTTTAATACAAACAGAATTTCAAGTATACATTTATAGAATTTTCAAAGGTTCCTAACCAAGTTGCTACGTTTTCATTCACATTGTTCTTAAAGCTGTTTGAGAGCTTTTTCTAAACTGATTTAAATGTTTTGTACAATTGTTTATCTTCCCCCTTTATGTCTTAAACCCTGGTCCTCTTGCTTCCCTTCCCTATCAGCACCATCAACAATCAGTGTGGGCTAGCAGCCACACACCAGCTGGCCCTCACTAAGTGCTGGTGTGTGCCTGAGTCACAGAGAGGAAAGGAAGGTTAGAGGACCAGCTTGGGCGAAGCTTGTACAATCATTTAAGACCAGTTCTGATCTTCACAAATTACACATAGCAGGGCCCCACTTCAACCTACTGCAGACTCAGTGTGAACGTCACCTTTTTAAAATAAGGAATCTAACAATGCCCCACGCCAAAAAAAAAAAAAAGAGAAGTTAGTACAGCATGAAACTTCTTACCTGTGAAAATAGTCTCAAGTGTTAGGACAGGTGTCATACACCAGCTTCAGATTCATAGGTCAACATTTTAAAGAGATGTCCCAATTGTTATATTTTTGGTTACTCTAAACACCAGGCAACAGCAGGGTCCATGTGAGACGAGAATAACATTTGGACTTTAAAACCATAGAACTGAGTAGGGCCCCATCTACACTAAAAAAACCCAGTAACAGCTCTGTTGTGGCTCAGTCCTGTTATAACAGAGTTAAGCCTGGGGTGTGTTGATGGTCCATCTGCTGTACTTAGGGTGACCAGATGTCCCGATTTTATAGGGACAGTCCCGATTTTTGGGTCTTTTTCTTATATAGGTTATTAACCCCTGTCCTGATTTTTCACATTTGCTGTCTGGTCACCCTAGCTGTACTATAACTGGTGTAACTTCTGGCCTATTATAAATGGGTGTTAAACACGCTCTACAGTGGAGGGCACTTTTTTTAGGCCCACTTATATATAAAAGCATTCACACAGATCGATTTGTGCCCGTTCGGAGAACGCTCTCGCCATGCTGAGCTACAGCCACGGTTGCCGGGGTGGGTAATCCCCTGGTTTTTTTTAGTGTAGCCTGGGCCGCGATCTTGCACAAGGAGGGGATGCTGAGGTAGGAGGTAGAGCTGCATTTGCTTATGAGGCTGCAGCAGGCAATGGCAGCAGCCAAAGGTTTAGCAACATCACTCCCTCCAAAACTCTCTTGCTAAAACAATCCAGCTGCATGTACAAGTGGCTACAAAGCCAGCAACAGCTACACCCATCTTAAGATTTAAAGTGCATTTCTTCAGACATGGGGTTTTTCTTCCTTAACGTAACCTAGGTAAAGTGCTGTTCTCATTGGAAAAGGGACTTTGTAAAAATGGCACCTTTTTACTTAGCGGGTCTGTTTCTCCCCTGTGTCTTCGGAGTCAGATCTGCTGCCTAGTGACTAAAATAAGGTATTTATTGCTTTTCACACCTGTCAGCTCTGCAGTAGAGAGAGGGAGCTGGATTCTTCCCCTAGGGTAATAGGATTAACTCAGTTCCAACCGCAGGAAGTTAAGCCCACAGTGTTACAGGTCTAACACTGGCCTTTGGCCTTCATTATTAGAGCATGAACAAGCCAGAAAGCACCCAGCTTTACTTTCAGAACCGAAAGGTAGTTTGTAGGGCTGGCTGTTAGAAAAAAGATCTTACTTGTAAACCAAAGCTGGAGGTGGGGAGAATGAACACACAACCCCAGATGCCATTTTCACAGAGTCACTTAACAGAGCAGACCTGCATTTTAAAAACACAGGTGGGGCAAAATTAAATCTGTGTCCTACATCAGTAGTTCTCAACCTGTGGGCTGTGGACCCCTGGGGTGGGGGGAAAGGGGCACAGACTATGTCTAGGGTCTACAAAAGACTTTGAACAGCATTAAACTACATGTATAGATAACAGATTCCCCAAGGCGGTCTACATTTCCAGTTGGAATTTTGTAGGGGTCTGCAAATGAAAAAAGGTTGAGAACCACTGTTCTACATAAAAGCTTTGTACATAGCAACATGTGTAGGCATGGCAACCTCAGCACTCAGCTAGAGGGAGGTAGTTACTGTCCTGTACGTCTTCTGCAGCGTGATGCAACTCAGTGGATGGAGTGATTACTCCAGAAAACCACCACCACAAAAACCTTTTCCTCTGTTGTTTTTCTAAGGACAAAGTTACCCCAGTTCTTTTCTATTGAAAACATATTCAATCCTCCCCCTCTAAGGGGTTTCTGAATTTTAGAAATTGATTGTCAGTTTAGTATATTATGAATCAAATTTGATTAGCAAATAGTAATAAAAAGCCACTTATAGTAAGTTTAAATTACTTTAGTAACTAAATGCTCCATTCTCCTTGGGACCACACCCATTCATCACTATGCATGGGTGGAGATTTCTCAGTCAGAGCTATTCTTCTTCAGTGTTATCATGTGACTGCATAGGACAACATTTGATGCAAGAGGCAATTTTCCTGGACACATTTACAAAGGAAAAAAAGAGCCAGTAGCCCCCCAGCCTGAGGCTCACATTCACAGCCTTGTGTAGAAAAGATGGGGGTGAGGTTGGGAAATGGGAGGTTTGGTCAGGAGGAGGTGGGCAAGAGAGCCCTCCATGGGGACAATTTCAGATCAAATACAGGCTCAGATGCCAAAGGGAGGGGGGGAACGTGGGCCTTGCTTTCACCCTTCCCCCACAAAGCGCTGTTTAGAATAGCTTGCTTTCAATTTCAAGAATAAAAATCGCTACTACCTTGTTTCCTTCTTTTGTCACTCATCTGCCCTCCCCTTATGCACAGCCCAAGGTGAGGAATCACAGTACAACTGGAACACTCAGTGACAGAGCCAACACATCTCATGCTTTAAAAAAGGCTGGGGGCAAGTCCATACGTCTCCATGTTTTCCTCCAAGAGAGAGGTTGATTCGCATACTGCATTGCCACTCTAAAAACCAATCAGCAATTTTACACACAGAAGCATAAAAGAAACAAATTATAATTGAGAAGGAAAAAAACGTCCCCATTCAATTTAAAAACACTTCCCTGATTCAGTTGTCCTGCTGAAGCTGTAGCCCCAGAATCCTTTGCAAGTCATGTGCTGCTAAGGGAGGTTACTCAGTAAAGCCAAAGGGAATGCATCTCTGGTGAGTGGCATTATACGATTAATGCAAAACTCCACTCTCTATGCCATACAGCTGATCTCAGCTCAGACATGCTGCTTTCCTTATAGGCAGAGAACCCCCACGTGAATGTTCCTAATGCTTAGGAAGAACAGAAGTGCATCACACCAAAAATCTAGAGCCACTGTGGCAGATATGAGACAAATTGTGCCCTAAGCCTGTATTTTGAGTGTAACCAGGCAGCACACTACATTAACTGAATTCTACCACTGCATTTTAACAGAGTAATGTAAGTCATCATGAACTTGAGGGTGCTTCAAATTTATATTGCAACAAAACTTGAAAGGATTCTGGGGGGGAAGAGAGAATTCCTCAGCAGAAAGAGAGAGTAGTGGAATGTTTCAAACCTTTTTACAAAATCAGAGCTCAATGAGCATTTCATTGTCAACACTTTGTTAATGTGAAGCTTACGATAATGTCTGGCTTCAAATACAAACTGGACCTGGCTCTTACTGACCACTCCCACCCCGTTAAGTCAGTGTGGTAGGTGTGTTCACATACTGATTTGCATGATATAAAGCTATTAAATAAAAGCTTCACAGTAACCCAGAGAGCTTCCGTATATGTGAAAACCCTAAGGGGTATAGCATCATGGGAGGCACAAATTCCCATTTGTACTGAATGCCCTAGACATCTGGATAAAAACAGGCTCCCCACCCCTCTGCTGGCTTTATGCACCTCACAATGTACAATTTTTACTTAGCAGAACAAAAACTTAGAAACTGCTGAAGTGACCTGATCAGGTTAAAAAATCACTATCAAAAATGGTCTTTGTCCAAGGTAGGTTTTTAAGCTTTTTCAGATTTAATAATTTAAAATTTACTTTCCCCCATTTATACCATTATTTTCTGTATTTCACTACGATTGCCTGAAACTAGACTGGCCCATTTCACTCTTCTCCCCCACCCCCATATCCATTTCACAGTTTCTCATGCCCTATCCAATGGTGGTGTATTTGAAATCCAAACCCAACAGGGATGGTTTAAATAAATACAGTTCCCTGCAATACAAAAATAATGAAAATACTTATTCATGGGGGGGGGGGGTCTGAGTTTTTAAAGATGGGTTTATAGAAACCAAGCTAAATATGGGGCTTGATAAACCTGACAGTGCCCATGGAAAAATAATGTAGAGGCTTGTTTTTTTATTACTGCCTTAGATGACTATTCATGTAATCAGAATATGTAAAATTGAACAAGGAAGTTGCACAGCAGTGTTTAAAGATACCTGAATATGTTTCAAAAGTGTCACTGATATGAATGGGACAGCTCTTGGGAGAGAGCATTGAAATGATAATGCTAATGGTAAATACAGCCTGGTTTATTTGTAAACCAAGGAAAATCAGAGCTGCAGTCTGACACAGGACACAGCAGATTTCTATTGCATGTTTTAGGTAAGAAATGTAATTTCATGATGTACACATCCATTACTGATTATTCAAAAGATAGAGAGCTAAGGCAAGATTTTCAAAGGCACATACGCCACTTGCCCCTAGGGAATTAGTCACATTTTAAAGTGGTGCATGTGCTTGGAAACTCTTTGATAGTCCACTACAATTCACTTTGTCTTCACTTCAGTGCTGACACAATCCTCTCGGTCATTCTCCCATTTAAACTCAGATTATCAACTGCTTATAAATAGAGTCTGTAGCATTTAAATTTCAGAGAAAGGGATTTTTAGTCACTTAAGGAATCTGGATGCTTAACTGCCATTAATTCTAATGCCTCAGGCAGCACTGACAATTTCAGACAGTGATTGAAACACCTCTGAGGACAAACCCTGCTGCACCTGATGCAGCTATACAGCACACATTTTAAAAAGCTTGCCATCACTTCCTGACCTTGGCTAGAAAAATTAAGTGCAGTATTACAGCAACTCCCTGCAGCTGCACTGGTGGCAGCAATGGTATCAGCACTAGTATAGCCAGGGTTCAGGCACCTTGCCCATCATGCATGACACAGTGGCCAAGAGGCCAGAAATGCCTGTGCCAGTGGCTTAACATTGCTGCAGCTGTACATTGCTGGTTGTTGCTGAAAAACAGTACACATATTAGGATAGAGGTACCGCTGGGTGCTCCTAAATGAACCTAGGTTTTTAATTTGCTCCCTCCCTATGCACAACATCTGAAACATGCTAGAGACAAACAGTTCTTTCCCATCAAGCTTTGCAGGTGCATTTCATTCCTATTCTCCCCAATGCTCTTGCTGGCTACCACCAGAAACAGGCAAAGCAACACTTACACTGAAACACCCTCAGAAACAACTGTGGAACTACATGATCTAACTCCTTGTCTTGGCCCAGCTGGCTTCTCTCCCCATGTTTTGTCATTATCATGCCAATGCCACCAAACCAACCTTACTTTCCACCTTATTTCTGTTTACACTTCGCAGACATCCTCTCACTGCTTACCCAATGGCCTGGGTTGGGAAGAATCCGGCATGAGAGCTAGGTGGACACGTCAGTCAGACAGTTCCATTACTTTCGCAGCAAACTGCTAATTTCTCCAATCAGCTTGTGTAAATGCTCAGTGTTTTAAACACTATACACGTTGGTCTGCAACACACTCTTCCCCAGGCGCCAAAACAGGCTCTGCATGCTAAGCAGAGAGATGCAGGTAGCACAGCTCTTAACATGATCCTGGTTTTCCCTTTGAAGGCCATAAGAGTACACATCCCAGTCACCCACCCACCAACTACATAAAACACAAAATTTTAAAACTGGGACTCAAATACGCCCTGCTCACGTTAATAACAGCACGACTGTGTTTGGGATCCATCACCAGTGAAAGGCCACTTCCCATTTGCACAAGGCAACAGGCCTTTGCCAGGTGGGAATTTGTGCCTGCCTGTAGGATTTGTGGACGGCTTAGCAACAGAGATATACTGCAAGAAAAAAAGCGGGCTCATGCGCACCAGCAGCAAACTGAGCCATGCACTGGATTCGCTAAATGAGTCAGTTTGTTATCAGATGAAGTTTTTGCTAATGCTGCTCTAGCAACACACGCTTCCCTCCCTAGCAAGGATTGGACTAGCTTGGCAAAGCCTGACATTCCAGTAGGGGGTGCTGGTCTGAGTCCAATAACTTCTCTTCCCTCTCATCTCCATCCCCGCCCCTGGCCTGACTTGCTATTTCACCATCACTTAACACACAGTCAAGCGGCCTGCACCCTATTTAGTGTATTATTGCTTTATAAAAGCAGAACTAGGTGCCCATCCCAAACGCTGGGCTCCCTGGCCTAATTTAATTTCATAAAGTTTAAAGGCTCCTTTTCCTAATGTGAAATAATTACCTACCAGTGGATAAAACACAACAAACCACAAAACAGCTCCAGCCTGAACTCCCCCACAGCTGGAGTTGGGGAATGGAGAGGAGGGGGAGAGGGAGAGGCAGACCTTGTACTGTGCCCTGAAGGTTAACAGATCTGGACTCTGGCAGGCTGGGGGAGCGTGAATTTAAAATTAGGCCTCCTCCCAGAGAGCCCCATACTAGCAAGTCCCTGCCCAGCTAGAGCAGTGGTTCTCAAACTTTTGTACTGGTGACCCCTCTCATATAGCAAGCCTCTGAGTGCGACCCTCTTTATCAGTTAAAAACACTTTTTAATATATTTAACACCATTATAAATGCTGGAGGCAAAGCGGGGTTTGGGGTGGAGGCTGACAGCTTGCGACCCCCCATGTAATAACCTCACGACCCCCTGAGGAGGTCCCTACCCCCAGTTTGAAAACCCCTGATCCAGAGGAAGGGGGTTTGGCTCACTGTGCTCTCAGCTGTGGCCCTATGGCGTGAAGAGAGAGGTGGTCTCTCAGACAGGACTTCACTGTGCCATCTGCACAATTTAGGCTGGGACAATCAGCCTTAGTGAATGGCTGGCCAGCTGTGCCCTGAGCTTTTTACAATGAGAGTCACCAATGCCAGCAGCTCTGCCTTAATGACTTTTCTGGTCTGGGGGTGGGTGAGTTCAATATTTATTCCTGCTTCAACTGCCTTGAAAGGGGACATACATGAGCTGTGATACATGGATTCAAGGATGGTACCTAGATTCTTGGTTACTGTAGTGGCTGCCATAAGTGCTTGTAGTGCGTTGTCCCCTGAAATGCTATTCTATCATTTCCTACATATCTGATTTGCTGTGAATATCACCACAAATATCCATAGGCATCCGATAGCAAGAGGACCTAGGGAGAAATTATTGTTCGTCTCTCCTTAGTGGCAGAAACATACAAATTGCTGAGCTACAACAGGGCTTTAGCCCTCTCTACAGAGAGACCAATAGGCCCTGCACTGAAAGTGCATACATAGAGCTATATTTTTTTCACACACACACACACACACACAGACACACACACACACTCACACACAGCTCTAAAGTTACACCAACAATGTGTGTGGATGTGCAAATAGGTAAAGGCTCAGGCAAACATACAAGGGAACATAAAATGGGTAACTGTGCAGTTACTTGTGTGTGCAAAAGCAAATTTTACTGGCATACCATAAGGGCTTTTTAGAAACATTTAGGCTTGGTCTACACTAAACCCCCAAATCGAACTAAGGTACGCAACTTCAGCTACGTGAATAACGTAGCTGAAGTTCGAAGTACCTTAGTTCAAACTTACCTCGGTCCACACGCGGCAGGCAGGCTCCCCCGTCGACTCCGCGGTACTCCTCTCATCTAGCTGGAGTACCGCAGTCGACGGCGAGCACTTCCTGGTTCGACTTATCGCGTCCAGACAAGACGCGATAAGTCGAACCCAGAACTTCGATTGCCAGCCGCCGAACTAGCGGCTGGGTGTAGACATACCCTTAGACTTAAAAATGGATGTGGACACTTGAAATGGAAGCCCTGGAACAATGAGACCACCAGGCCCATTAAGGATTTGTAAATGGAACTCTCCAGCCATTTTCTCCTTCACCGATGTCTAAATGGTAGTGGGTAGAGCAGCCCATTTCACCATGTGGAAACTGAACCATTTGACTATATATAATACAGTGACTGGCATTTGGGGCCGATCCTGAATGACTACCGTCTTGCTAAAAGTGGATTTTGGTCATCATTTGCAATGATCACTGTAAAAGACTAATTAAAATGTCTTTTTCTGGGGTTGAGTTCTGTGATGACCCTGCTCTGGTCCCTCTAGTAATTCCATTCTAACAGCATCTCTGGTCAGTTTTTAGGTACCCGCCTCCTGATTAAGCTGAACACCTACAATGGCTTTAATTTCAACCACTGCACTGGAGCAATGGAAACCCTCATGCAAAAAGGGTTTCAAAGAGATTTAATAATTAGAAGACAGAGTTTAGTATCTGCCCATGGTGAGAAGTGCTTTTCTACTCTGAAGCTTTCAAATAACTGGGCTGGGTCCAGTTCTCGTTGAAAAATAGCAGTTTTCTGATCAGTCTGGGACTCTGTGGTAGAGAAACCAACACAGAGGGCTTCACCAAGCTCCATGAAATCCATGCTGGTGGCCAGACAATTCATCCAACAGGCTTGGCTGCGGAACCAACCAACAAGACATGTTCGCTCCTGATGACCAAGGTAGCAGAATCTGTAGTCAGCCATCTACACTGGAGAGACACACTAAAGCCAAAGCACTCATGCAAGAAGGTGGCCAGTCACAATGAAAACTTTAGAGGAAAAGCTAATTGCCATATTAAATGTTAGGCCATAGTCAGCAAGCTTCAGTACTTGATGTCCCCACTCCGTCTCTGGTATATGCTGGCTCTCCTCACACACAGCTGCAGTCCCTTAACCTCTCTCCCCACATTTTATAACATGCCCCTTACTTGTAACACTATCAGCCTGCCCTAGAGACCCACCTAGAGAAGGGCACTAAACGATATTAACTATAAACAGAAAGTGCAAAAAAGTCATTGTACTGGAAAAAAGTCTGTAGTTTTTGCAGCCAAATTTCCAGGACAAGCATTAAAGCTGTAAAACAACGTGGCACATTCACACTAAATGATTTTATGCAATCAAGATGGTCACAGCTGATGTGGACGCAGTGCCATAAACATGCATTTACAAACATTAAATAGCCAGACCGCCCACCAAAACCTTTGCCTGGAGTATCTTTACTAAGCCCCTGTGCAATCAGGATGGGGGTTTATAGCTGATTTAGATTAGTGTAATTTTAAATTTATTCTGCCTGTTTCCAAGAAAAAAAAGGGCTATTTTCTTGTTAATAAAAGTGACATGATTTAAAACTATTTTAGCACAAATACAAATAGAAGTACCATGTACACCTTAAATATTTGTCCATTTGTTCAACGATTCTTTTCTGCCCCACTGGGATATTTGTTCTTTGGTGTGTGTCCTCCCAGGCTCCTATATTATTTCCCTTTAACTGGTTTATTACAGTGGCTCCTGCTAAAGACAACTGCACTTAGGGGTTCACTAGTGCAGTGGTTCTCAACCTGTGGTCCGTGAACTACGTCCAAGGGCTCTGCAAAAGACTTGGCCTGAAATCTGACTGAACAGAATTCAACATACATTCAGACAATAGATTTCCAAAGGGGTCTGCACCTCCATTTAAAATTTTGTAGGGGGTCTGCAAATGAAAAAAGGTTGAGAACCACTGCACTAATATGTCCATTATAACCTCAGAAGGGACTCAGGCTGACTGCAAGCTGAGGTTTACTATGGGAAGCCTTGGCCTAATGGAATTTTTTCCTCACAAAACTGACGTCTGACAAAGCTCCTTGGGGCAGGGACTATGTCTTCCTATGTGTTTGTACAGTGTCTAGCACAATGGAACAACCAGTCCTCACAGAATAGTACCCAGCGGTCACAGTCAGAAACTGGTTAACTTAAATATTTTTGTATTTGCCAGATATGAACAGGAGAGCCTTCCCCTACTCTTCACTGTCTATTAGGAGTCTCTGGAATCAGTAAATGCAAACTGGACTGTACCTAGCTGGCCTGAAACACCCCATCTTGCTAACAGGCATTGATTATATTGGGGAATGCACAGTGAGTTCTGCTAACTCACAGAGGTAGGTGGCTCATTACCCCACTGGATACAAGGGGAGAGGGAGTAGCTTTCTAGAAGAAGGCAATCTAGGGTATGGGCTGAGTAATGCAGCAGGAGGAACACTGAACAGCCAAGCATGGAGAGAAGTTTTGAGCTATGTATGTTATAGTTAATTTCTGTGGTAATAAAACAGAACCCTGTGAGGGGAGTGAGTTTGGACTCTATACCGTGTGTGGACTGTTTTTGTGAGCAGACTGGGAAAGATACCTGCTCACATAGACCAAACACCATTCTGTATTCATTCCCCTCTGCCCCCCACTTCCATTGAAGTGGTACAAGTATAGTGAGATCAGAGGGCTCTCTCTCCAGTGATAACTATCAGTTGGGAGCCTGAATTCCCAGTCCTACCAAGTAAAAACATGTCTAAATTACAGTGATGAATGACCTACTATTGCAAAAAGAGTACACATTTCAGAATATGCTCCATAATTATCTGAATACAACAAAACCTAGCTGGCATGGCTAACAGAAAAGCCATGCCAGCACCATCCAGTTTCTTGGATCAATGTATTCTTAACAATTAACTCTCTGATTCACCAGCTAGAGACTTAGGGCTTTGTCTATACACTGCCACAATGTGCACTAGAGGGGTGTGAATTCTAAAGCACACCAAAGGTGTTGTCCGCTAAGTGGCCTGCATGGGCCCTGCAGGCATGCACTCAAAGTACCCTAGTCCACCTTAACATAGTACTGCTTGTAATTATAAATAATTATTCCTTTCCATGGTGGTGCACTTTAGAATTCACTCTCCTCTACTGTGCATGGCTGCACCATGTAAACCAGCACTTAGCTTTAGCAGGGAACCGGATACAAATGCTGCAATACTTCTCATAGGACCCATCTGCATTACAGATTAAATAGTCAGGGGAACAGTCACATTATAGTGCAGACAATGCTTTACCTGTGTTCCATACCAGGCTAAAGCCCTGACTCAGCTGTACTGGTGGCATAGGTGGTCTCTTAAGGACTGTTACAGGCTAAGAATGCACACGTATGCGACTGCTGTTTTATACTCAAGGTAGGTTAATAACCACTTCTCTGCAATCTAACAGTCATTTCATTATTGGCCAATCACAGCGGCAGTAACTAATGTTCTACTGTGGCTACAAGAGAGTCAAAATGATTCGACAGACGCAATTTGCTTTGCTAATGTCATTGCTTGTCAGCGCTCCCTTTCCCCTCATGCCAAGCAGGGATTTGTCAATAGCCAGTAGACCTAAAGGGTGCTGCTAGCAGATGCAAAAGAAAAGCAGCTCATTTCAATGCACAAAAGAACTAGCAAATAGGCGAAGCTATAATACCGAGAGCCATCAGCCCCGATGCCAACTCTCTGATCTCATTTTGAGAGCTCTCTGCTCAGCCACCACAATAAGATACGTGCCTCTTCTGAAGTGGCTGTGAAACCCTCTTTAGGGACTGTCAGCTGCCGGGGGTGTGGATTGTAATGGGGTAATCTGTCCCATCTAATTAGATACTAACCGTACAAGCCACACTTTGAAAAACTCTGAGACACTAGGGAAGATACCAGAGAAACCAGTAAAAGATTCAAAAGGAGAAAGCTTGTTTCTCCAAAAATATAAATATTTAACTATTTTGGAAGAGAAAAATACAATTTAGAAATTTCTTTTTTTAATCCATAATCCATTCTCTTCCCCACCCAGTCTCAAAGGTTTCAAGGTTCAAATTCCTAAGAGATTCCCCAACGCTGGGTCTCAAGTCAGAAATATGGATGTAAATAAGACATCTAAGAACTGCTCAGAATCATCCCCTACAAGTGCCCTTCTGCTGCCAAGATGTGTCATCTAGCAAGCTGTAGTTCGTGACCAGATTAAAACTAAAGTTCGATTAGACTACTTCAGCCCAACTTAATATTGAAAGGTTTATACATCCCTAATGATAGCTGGAGTAAGAAAAATTCTGCTTTCTTCACCCAAAGCTTCTTTTCTCCCCACCATAACGTATTTATCCATTGCAACCATTCCCAGGGCATACAAGATACCAAAGCGCTGGATGGTGATATTGATGATACAGCCGAATCACAGACTGACTGACTTTTATGAACAAGAACAAAATAAATTAAAGGAAACAGTAGTAACTTCTTCACAGTTTGGAGGAGGAGAACACAGCAAGAAACCTGAAATCTTAGAATCCCCAGGAATAGGAAGTAAAATAAAGCAATGAAGATTCTGGCTAGGAATATTTTGAGTTTACATCAGAAGTTAAGACTGAAGATTCACGCCAGAAGCAGAGATCTTACCTGCCATGGAGAAATGGTACAAAGCACATCAGACTCTTTTCTGTCAATGGGCCAAATTCTGGTCCCATCAAAGTCAATGGCAAGATTTCCAGTGACTTCAATGGGACCAGATTCAGCACAATTACACTAAAACAATAGGTCCCAGCCATTCTCCCTCAGTAATATTCAGGGATAAGAAGATTCTTGTGAAGCTAATTCAAGCCTTGGTATGGAAGACATACATTCCCAGTCAGACTCCCACTCAACCATGCAAATTTCACTGCCTAGTCCTCTAGATCAGAGATTGCCAAACATTTTTGCTGAGTCCCCCTTTGTCGATTCATGTCCCATGCTCATCCCTCCATAACTGTGAGGAGGGAGAGTATCAGGGAAGAGGGGGGCTCAGTAGTCACAGGGGAACTGGGGTGGCTGGCTCCCATGGGGGGGCTGGAGGAGGCCCTGCTGGGCGGAGCAGGGTATCATTATTGCCAGGGTGCAGCCTTTTGCTCCCTGCTCGCAGAATCCCTGCCGGCCTCCACAGCAGAGGAGGGTAACTGCTGGCTGCTGCAGTGGAGGAGCGAGATGGGCAGGGAGCCTGGTCTTGGCTGCACAGAGCCCCAAATGCTTCCCCTGCTGAACAGACCCCCGCCCCCGCCCCTGGCCTTTGAGCATGGCCCCATCATGTCCTCGCACCCCCATTAATCTTATGGTGTCCCTCCCTGGGGGACATGCCTCACAGTTTGGGAAACTTTGCTCTAGACCGTCTGTCCTTTTCTAGCTAACATCTGTAATACTTCAAATCCACCTTCCCAAACTCCAGGCTCTGTATCTCCCATTATGCTTGTCAAAAAGCTACATTTTCAAAGACAGCCTTTTTAGTATGCACTTTGTTGCTCATTCATGTGCAACAATGTGCCAAGGTAACTAGAGATGGGAGGACTCTTCTGTCCAAAATCTATCACCCACTTGAAATGGGTTGTTCCCCCTCCCGCCCCAGATTTACAACAATTTGAGGTTCCAGTTCCCCTGGCTGTGGCACAACATGAGCTCTGGACTGCTGCCTTTTTAAAACCAACATATTCTATTCCCCAAACAGCCCTAAAAGGCCTGACACGGATTGTGTTCAAACAACAGCCTGTAGTGTTTGCATAGTACTAGCTTCCATTTGGTTACAAATATATATATATTTTTTATATAAAAATTTCCCTTGAATGACAATGGCTTAAATAATAAACATTTTTTGCTAGCTCTAGAGTCTTCCCTTGATGATCTTAAAGCGCTTTACAACCATCAATGAGTTATGCCTCACATCATGTATTCCACCCCAATGAGTATCATTATTTCCATTTCAATGAAGGGAAACTCAGGCACAGAGACTTGCCCAACAACACATAGCCCATCAGTAGCAGAGCTGTTCAAAGAGCCCAGATTTTCTGACTTCAGATCCCAAGCATTAGCCACTATAGATCATCCTCTCATGAAAGAGAGAATTAAGGGAAATATTTTTCTCTGACAAACTTGAATTACACAAAACCCCAAACTAAAAGCACAAACAATTTGAGGTTCCACAAAGCAGCATTCCTTTGGCTTCTCCTATCCCCAAAATATTTCCGCAAGAGCAAGCAAAGCAGTTAGCAGCCCTGAAAATGGAAATCATCTGCGTGTTCTAATCACACCTCTAAATTAGTCAGGCACCATTGTGTGCAAAACAGCAGATTTTTATAAAGTTTAACTAATAGGTTTTCTGGGTGCTAATTTTTGCTGTTAATTAAAATGCATGACTCAAAGTATCCATCTTATGGGCTAATTTGCGCTAAGTAAACTGCATCTTCCAGATCATTTTCATTTGTTCATCAGCTTCTGCAGTGGCACATAAAAGTTAAGGCCCAAATCCTCCAAATGGATCTGTATGGACAAATCCCGATTAAAGTCAAAGGGGTTCCACACAAGTGTAAGGGTCTGTTCTCTTAGTTCATTTGCAGGATTGGGGCCACATTTTTAAATGAATTTATTACTGGTGAAAGTTGTGGCACTGACAGCACTGGAAAGTGAGGTCATGTGGGTGTCACAGGATAGATACAGAACAGGCAGTAGGAGAGAGCTTTTCACAGTCAATTTGTTTCAACCCTGGTCTGGAAGGACCATATGTGGGGTTACACATATCCTGGCTCTATGCTCATTCAATCCATGGTCTCTCTGCTAAGACTTTCGGAAAGACTGCCAATTAGTTCCAAAAGGAATTTCCTGCACTGAATAACTGTCAGATGGTAACAAAGTTTAGTCACTACCCGTCTTAGTGGGATTTAAACTAGTGATCTAGAAGTGAAATTATCCATATTCCATTTCTATTTCATCATCCAGGCCTTTGAAAACTGAATTCTACGGAAGGTGACTTGAAAAATTTACCAACGACCTGACTAGCCAGAGGACTAAACATACTGATCAGAGTATGAAAAATGATCAGTGGGTGCCCAACAGGGAACTCCATGGGCAATAACCTGATGAGAAGCCCAGAGACTGATACGAAAGATAAGTAGGGGCTGCCCCCCTAGCTCAACTGCTTGAATTCTTATCAGGTTGCTATCCCTGGATACTGGTAGAAGGCTCTATCTTTGTATCAGCCTCTGGCTAGAGATACAAATAAATGTTGTACAGCCATCCACCCTTCTCTAGCAGTCTGTGGGAAAAGAGAAGCAGCTCTCTTTTCCCTTCCTGCAACCCCAGAGCCTCCTGGCTACTGGAAGAGTGTGGGGAAGAGTTTGCCCTTCCCCAGCCTTCTGGCAAGGAGGACCAAAAGGAGGAGCTTTAGCTTTCCTGAAAAGCAGCAGCACAATATTGAGACGATTCTTGTTTTTTCCACAGCTATTCACAGAAAACCCAGTGGCAGCAGCGAAACTGCCCAGAGTGGCATTAATTTCACACTGCTGCTACTCTGCAAAGCTATGGCCAGCAGTGAAGGGACCAAAGCTTTCTGCAGACTCAGGAAAACGCCTGCATCGGTTCACATTTGGAAGGTTATCTTTGCAACCGTCAAGAACTAGAAACTTATTTTTTTTCCATTACAGAAAAACAATATTCTGCAGAAATTTATGATCCATGTTCCTCTCTTGCCAGGGGCACGTAGGCAAGTGGACTTTTAAGCCCTGGTTCTGAAGCTCTAACAGAAATGTTAATTACAGAAGTATTAATATATTGTACGACAGAGCTCTTCTCTATACATCCCCCTTTAAATCATGGTTGAAATCACAGTTTGGCAAAGGTGAAGAGTTGCAGTTACACACTGAAATGCAAAGCCAGATCCCCAGCCAATCCAGGATATGTCTATACTAGAAAAATATTTCCCTTTTTTTCCCAACATCAATGGAGCTGCAACAAAGGTATGATTGCCAATGTACAACGGCCTAAAGTTTTTATCACTGTGTCATGAAAAGCTGCTCAAAGCAGCTGCACCCTTGCTGAAAAATGAGTAGTTTTTCTATTGTAGGCAAGACACCAGTCATTTCTATTCTCCCATCTTGGCCTCATTTTCACTAGAAAACTGAACCATTAGTGATGATAATTTCAGAAACAGCCCCTTCTGAACTGGTTCTCAAATTGCTAGCATAGATAGCTTTCAGCATTGTTAGAGAAAGCACTAGAGACACCAGGATCTCCACACACACAAATACACACACATACACATTCAGTAAATGTACAGAAAGAGTATTAATGATCCCCACTTCCATACTTTACACCTACCCTAGCTACAAGCTATAAACTTCACCTCAACGAGGCCTGGGCAAGAATATTGGCTCTTTCACATGCAATCAGAAATGGTTGTTTGTACAACGGCAAGTGCTGCACACATACAAAAAATTCTTTCACAAGCTTTATTATTGTTTATTTTTTAGACTAGCCTAGGCTAATAATAAAAAACAATTTCATGGCTCTTGCCAGGCCAATTAAGAGGAGCGAATCAGCAAGCAAGGAGGTGCTGATATGATCCTAGATTACTGGGATCGCCTCTGTTCACAGTATCAATACAGTAAAAACCTGTTCAAGAAACTCACAGCCATGCCATACGAACAAGGCATTCACTATTTCATTTCAGCCCTTCATCGCTTAATCTCGATGGATTTGTTGCCATCGGCTTCGGAGAAATTTTGCTTGTATAGCAGTTACTGCACCTTCACCCTTCTCTTCACAGCAAGCTCAGCAGGGAAACTTTCCCACTATATATGTATATAAATAATTTTATGTTTTACAGTTGGTAGTATTTTAAAAGTTCTATTTTAAACACTTAAAAGTTTGTAGGTAACTAAAAGTATTTTCTGATGCTCTCTAGTGTGAACAGGATAGTTTGGATTTTTTTTGGTAAGTTCAAAAGCTATGACTAAAGCAGCATATTCTGTGCATCCCATATCCCCTCTTGCCTTGATTCTGGAGAAATCCACACTAACAACCACCTCTCTCCTTTCTTCTGTGGCCACTTTCAAACACGCTTAAATTTTCCGGTCCTATTTTGTTTGACCTTCACTAGATCGTTGACTTTTGATGGTCCTGGGGGTGACTGCTTAGAACAGCTTTCACTGTTTTATTCTGCCACTTGACAGGAGGTACGGCATCAATGTCTATGTTTTAAATACAGTAGAACCTCAGAGTTATGAACACCTCAGGAATGGAGGCTCTTCGTAACTCTGAAATTTTCATAACTCTGAACAAAAAATTATGGCTGTTCTTTCAGAAGTTTACAACTGAACATTGACTTAATATAGCTTTGAAACTCTACTAGGCAGAAAAAAAATGCTGCTTTCCCTTTATTATTTTAGTAGTTTACATTTACCACAGTACTGTATTTGCTTTTACTTTTGTCTTTGCTGCTGCTTGATTGCGTACGTCTGGTTCCAAATTAGGTGTGTGGTTGACTGATCAATTCGTAACTCTGGTGTTCATAACTCTGATGTTCTACTGTAATCAACAGAACTGTACTCTGCAACTATCCTACCTCAGAACATCCCCAAAGCTTCCCTCTGAGAGAGCATCCTCATTGCAGTCTATCATGGCACCACCGGATTCAAACTGCCTATTCCAATTCGCCTCCCCTAAATTGCACACACAGAACCACACTACCACAGCCTTCGCTAGCTGGGAAAGAGGTGGAGAAGGCAGCGTGACCCTTATATTACACAGAAGGAGAGTGGATAATAATACTTTGCCCTTCTAAAGATTCTTCCATCCAAGCATACTGTGAGGTAGGGAAGTATTATTATCCCCATTTTACAGATAGGGAAACTGGCACAGGAAGGTTTGATTTGCCCAAGGTTACACTGTAAGGTACATCTACACAGTAAAACACAAAATTCTGTGGCAAGAAGTCTCAGAGCCTGGGTCAATTGACTTGGGCTTGTGTTGTGGGGCTAAAAACAGCAGTGTAGATGTTCGGGTTTGGGCTGGAGCCTGGGCTCCAAGACTCTCCCTCTCTGCCAGGTTTCAGAGCCCAGGCTCCAGCCTGAGCCCAAATGTCTACATTGCTATTTTTTAGCTCTGCAGCATGAGCCCTGCTAGCCTGAGTCAACTGACCAGGCTCTGAGACTCACTGCCACAGGTCTTTTTTTGGTATGTAGATGTACCCCAAGTCACTAGGAGGGAAAGGAATAAAACAGAGGTCTCCTGTCCACCAATTCTGTGCTAATGTTTACACTGTTTTTCAGACGCCTCCTTGCTCCTCCCACCAGCCTGATGTTCATCCTCCCACTTCACACACTATGTTCCCTCGGAAGACAGGCTTCCTTCAGACACGCAGCGTCCCCTAATTCCAAGCTCCAAAAGCAGTAGGACCAGTAGTTCATTCCTATTTGCACTTACATACAACCCAGCACCAAAGCCAAAGCCAACTCTTAAACTATTGCATATTTTTAAAGACTTTTTAAAAGGGCATCAAGACATCTGCTCTTTTGAATTTGCACCTATGGACCTGCACTTTTTTATTTATAAACACATACGCACGTACAAACATGTCTGAGACATGATGCAGGCATGTCTCTCTGGGTTTGGTACACTTACCCTTAACTTCAGAGCTACTTGGAATATAACATGTGCAAGGGACAGAGTTACGATTACTGTAGGAGCAGCAACTTTGAATTTCCTGAACCACTATGAGGAGTTAATGTCGGTTTTTTTGCATTTGATTTATATAAACTTATCAAACTAATACATGGAGACAGAGTTAAAAACAACAACCCATGATAATTTCACTGGGATTGGACTGTTTCGATATATAGTATTGCTGTTATGTAAGACCAAGTGCAGGGGACGCCAAAGATGACTTAGGTAGCCAGCCTCTCGTTTGTTAATTCATCCAGACAAGAAACCTCTTCCTAACTCTTGGCAACATGTGAAGCACTGCAGTGTGCAGAAACCGGTCAGGAAGTTGGAATGCTCTGTGCTATTAATACTAGCACCAACAAGCGCACCCTGTCCCAAATCCCCTCCCCAAAAAATGTAGACGAGTCTAATGCAAACCTCACAGCTGCTAATTTTACTTTCAGTAGCCTAAGCGCTTCAGATTTTGCTGACCTCTAGAATACTGCTCAAAGGTTGCTGCCTGCTTTTAACAAGCGGGCAGAATGCCATACGCCTGGAAAGGGCAAGCAGAAAGCCCTAAAATAATGGTTTAATTAAAATTTTAAAAGAGACACACCAAAATAAGACAGGATAAATACACTCAGGCAGGGCAAGATCCACCAGGAGAGTGAGATTTCTTTAACATGACAACTACCTGGGAAAAGGGGAGGGTAAGTGTTCCTTGCCCCTGCTACCTCATGTGATGGACCAGCAGCTGTTGCGAAGACAGACACCTGTGCACTGCACTCACTGAATTAGGGCCATTACAGCCAACACCACCACAGAGACCGAGGTGCTGAGCCAAAATGCGGTCAAGAAATAAAACGACTGCTTCTCCTGGATCGCTATTGAATATATTAAAAACATTAAAAAATCCCGTCGATCCCTGAATCGGAAGTCGATTGACCCAGTTTTGTTTTTTCCCAAGGAGATGAGGAAAAGGGGGAAAGCTTTTAGCACTTTGTTTTTGTTAATCTTCTGTTTTGGCAACATCCCGTCCGGTGGTGGCATTGCACTGATACCAGTACCAGCCCGCCGTCTCGGTGCTGACTGCTTACAGCCAAACGGGAAGAGGGTCCTCCCCCACAGCCCGTTTCAATCTGGCCCGGTGGTAGACACAGATCCCTGTGCCGTTTCCCCTGCCACAACAGCTTCCTCCTGCGGGGGAGACTCTTCCTCCGCCTGCCCCCTGGAGGTGACGGTGGTCTCGGGGGAAATGCTGTGCGGCCCCTCCAGAGGCACACAGCCAGGGTGGTTTTTGCGAAAGTGTTGGTTGAGGATAGCCTGGAAGGGGAAGCTCTTGCCGCAAACGTGGCAATGAAAGGGCTTGTTGCCTGTGTGCTTGCGGATGTGGTACTCCAGCTGATCCTTGCGGGTGTACTTTTTACCGCACATGCGGCAGACGAAGGGCGTGATGCCCATGTGGAGACGCATGTGCCGGTCTAGACTGCCTTTCTGGTTGAAGGATTTGGCACAGTAGATGCAGGTGAGCCGCGGGTTGTACCGGAACCACCGCTCAGACACTTCCTGTTCACGGAGATACTCAACATAACCGCTCACTCCAATCATGGCAGACTCCTCCACCTGGGCCAGACACATTGAAGACAGAAAAAGGAAGACAGTCAGCTAGAAAGAAACAGGATCTTTTTAATTCTCTCCTGAGCACCGATCCAGTCAGACACTTAAGTAAGTGCCAAACCTTGAAGTCAATAGGACTACTCACATGCTCAGCCTTAAGTACACACTTAAGTGCTTAGCTCAATGGGGCTTTCGGTCTGAGGACTAATAGATCATCAGCTAAAAGGCACTGCTATAGGTCCTAACTTGTTCCCTGGGATCTGGGAAGATAAATATGGCTATCATCAGTATGGCACTTAGCTGAATCGAGTTTTGGATCAAATGTAGCAATGCTGCGTTCACTACCCGAGAACCTGGACCAGTGCCCTTTTATTAAAATATTGGTGGTTCCCTTTTCAATATTACTTGTAAAAAGAAAAGTAAGTGAATGGACAGAGATTTTGTATGATGAAGGCAAAGTAAGTGTATGAAAATTACATCTGAAGAGCTCTAGGTACTTCACAGGCAATGAATTATATCTCACGAATGGGTCATGAAGTCATTATTACCCCACTTTACAGATGGGAACCTCAGGCAGAGAGGGTTTAAATGACTCGCTCAAGGTTACAAAGCAGGGAACAGCATGCAGATCTCCTAATTCCCCCATTATCTGATTAAGCTATAAAGAAGGGTAGCCAAGGGTGGCTCTTTAACCACAAGCTTGGAAGCTAGGACAACCATGCACATTGCATAAGTTCAGTATGAGTGTGGTAGCTGGCCAGGAATAGCAAATACATGGTCTCTTGGATACCTGCACTCTTGCCTGCAGGTTGGGAGGATACAGCACTTGCATTTGAAGTGTTACACCAGTTTCATAAAATGCCAAACCCCCAGACAGGTAGCCCATGTAACCCCGGAAGGGCCGTCCCTTCAGTGGGTAAGCATGGAGCATGTGACAGCAGGAGCATTCCAATGCCAGGTGCCTCGCCATTCAATCATGCTTAGAATAGAAAGCTGCTTGGGATTAAATGAAAGGAACAAAACCACAGCACATTACATGAAAGTGCTGCCCACAGGTACTCTATTTATAGGCAAGCTTTATGGCACCCGCCATACCAAGCCTAGTGGAGCAGGGTGATGTGACACTTGAGCATTGGCGTGGCTAGAAGTGCACAATTCCAACCAGTCTTTTCAAATGGAGTTTAAGGCTATTTCTGTATGGAGAAGTAGTAGCCTTTTCATACTTAGGGTAGCAACCACTTTCCATGATAAAGTCCTGTCTGTCCTGCCCTATATGTTTAGCTTGATCTGAACATTTCTGGATTTCTTCCGAAGGCACAGTAGGATGTTTTTGCAAAGTATGATGAAAACTCAAGGTATTTTTAATCTTATGGCACATTACAAACCTATCAATTTGAATTTTTGACTTTTGTCTAACTTTCCTTGGTCTCCCCTCTAGCTTACAATGGCCTGTTACTAACCTTCAAACTTCCCATAAAGTTAAGTCTCCTTGAAAACTCAGGCACCTGCTCTATGTGAAAAAAACAGTTTGTTATAAAGCTATTAACAATGGACAGTCTGGGGCCCAATCCTACTCCCATTGACAGTTATGGACTCAATCCAGCACCATTAACGTCAAAGGGTATTTTCTATCATTGACCTCAATGGGATCAGGAGCAGTCACTTTGGGCCTGGATTTCAGAGATGTGGAGTGCCCACAGCTGGACTTCAGCTGGAGTCCTGGGTCCTATGCCTGAGAGAGAGAAAGAGAGAAGTGGCGGCCAACTTTATTGGCCAACTACAGCTTAGTAGGAACACAAGAGTCCTTCTACAGATGATATCTTACAGAGCTCTGCCTTTGGCTCAAGCAGTAGATGCAAAGTTTTTTAAAGCTGTAGTCCTGGCTCTGTAGCTGTGCATGGTTTAATCTGGAGAGGTGGTAGCCTCCCATTGTTAAGGTTGATTTTAATTCGCCATTATAACAACAACAACAAAATCCTCATGCTTTCCAGGTTTATGGACCAGTGACAGGCAAAGTATGTGCTAAACATTTACTACATTGAGTACGTACATTCAGAAAGTAAAAGCCTTTAATATGGCTGCTTTTTGACATCTTTGCAAAATGTCTTTTTCCTTGTATTCCTCTATCCCTCAAAGACATGTTTTTAAATGATCATAGGTGCACTTTTACCACCCCATCAAGGGCATCAGTGAAGACAGAACCCAGAACAATCAGCACAAGCTCCTAACACCTGAACTATTCAAGTTAGCTGGAAGCCAACAGACAGCTTTTATCTTCTATGACTCTAGCTATCTGAGGGCATTTTTAGGGGGAAAAAATCCCTCCAGAACTACTATCAACACAGCTGCAACCATGTCAGCATCAGCAGGAGTTTGTGTAAACATGGTTTGGCGGTCTTCTTGTTCTTTTAACCAAAGGGTGAGTTACCTCTTACGTCATTTATAAAACCCAAGCACTTAAAAAGCAAGGGAATAAATAGCAAAGGTCATCCTAAATCTTACGTTGCCACAGACACATACAGCATTTCTATCAAGTATAACATGCATATGCAGTCACAATGCAGTAACTGTAACTATCCAACACCATCATTCACTGGTGATCCAAACCCCTGAGCTAGGTTGTGTACCTGGGAATTGGGCTGCTTAGGCTCATCCATCCGCCCGGGAGACTCACTTTTCGATCTGTACCGCTCAGTTACAGTAACCATGCTGCCCGAAGGGCTAAATCTGTGGGGGGAAGAGTGTAAATAGAATTTTTAATGGCTATTGATGCAGTATGTTCAGTACATGTACTGGGGGGCAAGGGGAGCACCTGCAGAGAATCTCTCCTTCCCCATCAGGAGACAGAATGTGGAGCAGTGCAAATGTAAAAAACACCAGGACAGACTGGTCTGTGCTTTCAGTGTTAATATCTGAAATATGAAACTGGGTCAATCAACTTGATTCAGGAATAGACAGATTTTTGGTTGCTACTAAAATAAAAAGGGAAATGAGATAGCCCACTGACTCAGGCAGCACTGCAAAAGAAACCTCTGTTCAAAAGGCACCTCCAGTCTTCCAACTCCCTGGGCAAGTATAGCTGAGGGATGTTTCACGGATGATGCAGATGGCTCCAGGGAAGGAGCGGTGGAAGTTGTGTGTGGTGAAAAACGATGGATACCCAAGTGTCTAAGGCCAGCTGATCTAAGGAGAGGAATGAACAGAATCACAGAAATTAAAAATGAGACCTGTCTAGAGCTAGTTTGTTCCCCTGAAGACCAGCCCAGGATCGTTACCTCCAGTATAGTTTACAGAGCTTGTATAGTTTTAAATGATGGGGTATCCACCATTTCAAGGAAGCTGCTCTCCCAGAGGACTGGAGGGTTTGGGATGGGAGAGAAGAGAAGGAATGGTGAGGAAAAGCACCACAAATACAGCCGGAACCTTTTGCTTTAATCAGAACAAATGAAGTAGAGGGATAGGAAGTCGACAACACAAATATAATCACCTCTTATAAATGAAGGCCTTCTGCTCTTACCAGAGAAACTGTCACATCAGGAAAGAACAGTGGTTCATCCAATCCTGTGTTCTCTTTCTCAAAGTGGCCAAATGATGGCTGCTTCAGAGGAAGATTTAACATCCCCCACAACACAGTGAATTCTGCAATCCTGTACCATGGGGAGGCAGATTTCCTCCTTACAGCTGGTGACCAGCTTGTTTCTGAAGGAGAATGGTTGATACCCTTATGATTTTACCCTATCTAGCCTGTAACTGGAGACACTGTTCTTATTCACCACACTGCAAATACTTGAAGACTAGTAACAGATATACTTTTAAAGAAAATCTTTCAGCACATATGCCTAAGAATAGTGTGTGAAATAAACAGTGATAGATGATCAGGGAAGACACATGGTCAAGCCAGATACAAATATTGTGGAGTCTGCTCTTCCAACCACACTCAGTAAATGGGTTAAAGGAACCTCACCTGTCAATCTCACTGCTGGTTGGCCTAACCACTTTGGCTCCTGATGACCCTAATGTGTAAGTCTCCTGGCCCATCGATCCGTGGCCTGTTGTGTCAATTACCATGGTCGTGACCTCCTCAGCGCTGCTCCCATCTTCTCCCGATGGCTGATTCTCTGTTCCCAGCCACTCCTCCAGGTTCTCTGTTTTAATGCGCACTCCTCCAAGCACCCTAACATCATCGTCATTCCGTCCCCCACGGTCTGCCACTCCTGTCTCAACGTACCACTGTCCTGCTCTGTTAATCCGCAGTATGGGCTCCCTGCTCTCTACATCTGAACTCTGCTCAATTATCTGAGGGCTGGTGGACTCCTCAGGGGGGCTCAGCTCCCGAATGTCCAGCACAGTGCTGACCTGGCCTAGACGACTCCCTTTTGGAGTGTTGTGGCGCGGGCTCAGAGAGCGGTTTAGATTTGGGGTAACCCGGTGAGACTCTGGGGGTCTCTCCTGATGCTTTGTTCTAGTCTGGCTCGGTTCAGCTTCAACCTCTGCCACGTTAATTTTGAAGTGAATTCCCTCGAGGATCTGCGTGCATTTGTCTATAATGTGCTGCATCTGCAGGAAGCTGGCTGCTGTTAGGTAACTGATGATGTCAGCCAACTGCAGGCATATCCGCCCGGTATAACAAAAGGAAAGGAGCTGCTCAAAAACAGTGGGGTTCTTAATGACTGAAATGGAGACCGTGCTCATCTCGTTCAATGACATATGGTCACGGAAGTAGGGTGAGCTAGCAGCCAGCACCACTTTGTGAGCACGGAAAGCTTGTCCTTGCACGTTGACCACTATGTCACACAGGCGGCCCTGCATGCGCAGCTGGTTGAGGTGGCTCAGGACAGAGTTGCTGAAGTCAGGGATCTCCAGCTGAATGTTTCCACTTTTCTCCATGGCTGCCCCAGTTGTAGGAGTACAACCCAGCTGGAAAGAAAAACAGGATTAATTGGACTAGTGATAATTTGCACTTGGAGCACCTTTCACCCATGGATCTTGGGGGTGACTTGATTACAATGTATAAATACCTACATGGGGAACAAATATTTAATAATGGGCTCTTCAACCTACCAGAGAAACGTATGACATGATCCAACGGCTGGAAGTTAAAGACAGACAAATTCAGATTGAAAATAAGGTGTACATTTTTAACAGTGAGGGTAATTGCCCATTTACCCAGGGTCATGGTGGATTCTCTATCACTGCCAATTTTTAAATCAAGATTGGATGCTTTTGTAAAAGCTCTGCTCTAGGAATTATGTTGGGTAAATTCTCTGGCTGGGGTTATGCAGGAGGTCAGACTAGATAATCAGCGGTTCTGAAACTGTGGGTTGGGACCCCAAAGTGGGTCAGGATCCCTTTTTAATGGGGTCACCAGGGCTGGCATTAGACTTGCTGGGGCCTGGGGACGAAGCCTGAGCCCTGCCACCCAGGGCCAGAGCTGAAGCCTGAGAGCAGGGATGGCCAAACTTTGGCTCGGGAGCCACATGCGGCTCCTCAGAAGTTAATATGCAGCTCCTTGTATAGGCACCGACTCCAGGACTGGAGCTACAGGTGCCAACTTTCCAATGTGCTGGGGGGTGCTCACTGCTGAATCCCGGCTCTGCCACAGGCCCTGCCCCACTCCACCCCTTCCCGTCCCCTCCACTGAGCCTGCCATGCCCTCGCTCCTCCCCCTCCCCCCCAGAGCCTCCTGCATGCCACAAAACAGCTGATCGGGAGGTGTGGGGAGGAAGAGAGGGAGAAGCGCTGATCAGCGGAGCTGCCCATGGGCAGGAGGTGCTGGGAGCCGGGGGTGGGGGAACTGATGCAGGGCTGTTGACGTATTACTGTGGCTCTTTGGCAATGTACATTGGTAAATTCTGGCTCCTTCTCGGGCTCAGGTTGGCCACCCCTGCCTGAGAGCTTCAGCTGGGTGGCGGGGCTCAGGTTACTGGCTCCCTGCCTGGGCTGAAGCCCTTGGGCTTTGGCCCCCCCTCCAGAGCGGCAGGGCTAGGGCGGGCTCAGGCTTCGGTCCCCCCTCCTGGGGGTCACGTAGTAATTTTTGTTGTCAGAAGGGGGTCGTGTTGCAATGAAGTTTGAAAACCCCTGGACTAGATGATCACAACGGTCCCTTCTGGCCTTGTAATCTATGAATCTTGAAGCACTTTGATTTTCCCAGAGGTGTTGTGAAGCTTGATTTACTAATGCTTGCACTGGGTCTCAGCTTTTGCATTCTGTGGATCACTTTATAAGAGAATTAATCCTCTTATGGACCCACCTCCACAACTCCCGCTGCTTAGCTCTCAAAAGTTCACTTTGTGGGCCTCCAAATTGAGCTCAGTAGAAGTGATTTTTCCTGGCTTGGAAAACATTACAAATGATTGAGACACTAATATATGTAATTGATTGCCTAATGGATGATGATAATACTTACCACTTATACATTATTTTAATCTATAGATATCAAAGGACTTTACAAAGAAGAGCAAGTATCATTATACCCATGTTTTACAGAAGGGGAAACAAAGGTGGAAAGTTGAGGCCTAAATTTCCATATGTCCACTAACTTTGGTTGCCCAGCTTCCAAGAACTTTTCAGAGGGGCTCAACCCGTGTAACTTCATTTGAACTAAATGAAAACATGGTCCTAGGTGTCTCCGGTAGGGCACTCAAAATGGAGGCTCTCAGTATTAGTAGACACTTCTGAAACTTGCCAAAAAAATCACACAGTAAGTCAGTGACAGAGGCTAGAAGAGAATCCAGTTCTCAACTGCAAGTCCTGTGCTCTATAAACTGGCCAAGCTGCCGCTGTGAAAATGAAAAATACAGTAGCTAACATTTTTGTTTCTTTGAGCAAAGAGATGAATACACCAAAATATTAATTGTGGATCATGATGGTTAATGACGAGAAGTTAATTAGTTTTCCTTCATTCATTCTTCTATGAACCTCGTGTATCTTGTTGGCAAAGTTTGAAAATGAGCCTTGGCCATATATGGTAAAAATTTCAAATGGGCCAAATGTAGATGTAATTACAAATAAGAATGATTAAAAACCTGAGACTATAGATGCAGACCAAGTAAATAGCACTCAATAAAAACCACTTGTGACATAAACAGGCTCCAACTTGGAAGGTATTTGAAATGCTGATTAGACAGACTGCAGCAGGCATCAAAACAATTTTGAGGAATCCAGGAATATCCTGCCTTAGATTGTATCTACTCTGAGAAATCACAACGTCAATGGGACTAGTCATATGCATAAAGTTAAGCATGTGTGTCTTTCCAGGATCGGGGACTAAGGCTTAAATGGCACTCTGCAGGGGGTTTGTCCATGCACAGCAAAATACGATACCAAGCTTGAAGCTACATAACCGTCTGTCATACCACAAAGCTGTGCAAAACATTGCAAAACTGTACAATGCAGCAGGTAGAAATTTTGTGTATCTACAGGGTGGTTAAAATTAAAACCCATAAGTTGCGCAAAGCAATTGTGCAACTTCACAGTGCCATATCTAAAGGTTCTTCCTTTTTTTCCTGTCTTTTAAAAAACAAACAAGAAAATGGAGTGCAAAGGTCTAAGTTAATGCAATGCTAAGGTTAGAATTTTAAACATGAGGAAATATAAAAGCCAGGGTCTTGATTGTACTGTTAACAGTGATGTACAAAGGAAAGGAAACTGGATGGATATCCTTTTGTTTTGGAAAGCCAAAAGGTGGGTTGGTTTGTTTTATTTTTTTTAAAGAAGCATTTTATTCTGTTTTTTTGTTTTCCTTAGCAGTATCTGGAATGTCAAGTCTTGTCTTCCTCGGTTTGTTGGAGGTCTCAGAGGTGTCAGATGTGCATGATGAGCTCTCTCACTCCTTAACTGAAGGGACAACAATGCTGAATCTTTAACAAACAGATCCAACTGTTTGTAGGGTGTTTGAGTAAATTGGTGGTAACAAAACAAAGTTTCACTTCCCCTCTTAATTAATCTGGTGTCACTTGTCTGATATCTATAGCCCTAATCCCGCAAACATTTAAACACATGCATAACTTCACTCATGTGAGTGGTCCCGTTGACATCAAGTTATGCACATACCTTTTCAGGATCAGAGGCCTGAGCACACTACTAAGTTCCCCACTTGCACATTTCTAATGTAAAAATAAATGGTATTTTTTCTCTTGTTAAATCATTCAGGTCTTCTTTCTGATCATAAACACAGAAAGGCATTGCATCAGGGTATATTACACATAGGGTTCCAGGCAGGACTATGATGGGAGGCAAGGGTTAATGGATAAGGTTCAGAAGCAGCTGGAGCCTATTAGCCTCCCAGGAAACCAGCCTGAGATACATAAGAGAAGGAAGACTCAGTTAGGTGTTGGCTACTGGGAGTCCTATTCTACAGGCATGGCAAGGGAAGTCAGCTGTTTTTGGTAGAGCCTCTTAAAAACAATCTGTGAGTTTGTTTGCCTTAACCCTGAAGGTAGAGGAAAATCAGAACCTGTATTTGTTTCCCTTAAGCAGGGTGGATTTGATTTAATTTAAATCACTAGTCAGGAAGACTTGATTTAATCATGGATTTCTACATACAAGTGCATTCTTGTTGGTTGTTATAACCTTAATACATATTCTTCACAACTCAGAGATAGATGCAGGTTTAATTTTTAGAAGGTACACACTATACATTTTTTAAAGTGATTTATTTTGAAAACTTTTCAGATTAGTTTTACAGCTATATCAGAAAACGATTGATTGGTTGGTTATTTCATTTACCAAAGGTAACTGAAGCAGATATTTATGAAGTCATTGGGAGGTGAACTATCTCCACTTCAACAGGTTAATCATTAATATTTGGAGGATTTTCTTGCCATGCTGTATTAGGAGGAGAATATCACCAGACAGACATTTAAATTGTTTTATTTAACTATTTCTCACCTCTATATAATTTATTTAAAAGCATTTTTGCTGTTAATAAGCAGGTTACCTCTGGTGACACAAATCCACAGTTTGAGAACTGCAAAACTAAGCATCTCTGATGGTATTTCTAGACTGAGCACTGAGTCCCATTGGGTAGATAGAAAGATTAACCTAAATAATCTATACAGAAGCCCCTGGAACCCCATAAAATTGGGTCCCTAATCCATGAACTATTGGAACTCATTTACAAAACTTTTCTTACACATTACATGAATATATTGTCTCATATTATGGAATAGGGATTATAATTCTATAGTGAGATATCTTTGAGCTACAATGTATCTTAATTAAAACTATCTTTAGATATGCTTTTTGAGGAAAAAAATCTTTTATCAAAAAAATGATTTTTTTAATTAAAAAAATAATTGACTTTTATCCACCCTGCCCCAAAGGCAAGGGGATTTGAAGACCTTTGTTTACATTGACTCTGAAGAGATGATACTTTAGGACTTTTGGTTGTAGTTTGTCCACAGACAAGTTCCCTCCTTTCCCTTTGAAAAATCATCTTTAACTTGCCCCCACTGTTAAGAAGGTAAATTCCAAGCAATAAAACATAAACATACACTGTATGAGTCAAGGCTGCTGTGAGACCTTGATTTTTGCATTTTCCGGTATATTAGTTCCTAACCTTAGTGTTGCAAAAAACCTGTGTAATGCAATTTAGAATCACAGAATTGTAGGACCTCGAAAGGTCTTCTAGACCAGTCCCCTGTACGCAAGGCAGGACTAAGTTCTAGACCATCCTTGACAGGTGTTTGTCTAACTGGCTCTTAAAAATCTCCAGTGACGGAGATTCCACAACCTCCTTAGGCAATTTATTCCAGTGCTTAACCACCCTGACAGTTGGGAAGTTTTTCCTAATGTCCAGTCTAAACTGTCCTTGGTACAATTGTAGGTCTGGGCTACACTATCGGGGAGGTTCGAACTAAGATACGCAACATCAGCTATGCTATTCGCGTAGCTGAAGTCGAAGTATCTTAGTTCGACTTACCTGGCCGTCCTCACGGCGGCGAGTTGACCGCCGCGGCTCCCCCGTCAACTCCGCTTACTCCTCCTGCCGAGGTGGAGTACAGGCGTCAATTCGGTGATCGATTTATCGCGTCTAGACGAGACGCGATAAATCGATCCCCAATACATCGAACACTACCTGCCAATCCGGCGGGTAGTATAGACGTACCCTAAGCCCATTGCTTCTTGTCCTATCTTCAGAGGTTAAGGAGAACAATTTTTCTCCCTCCTTCTTGTAACAACCTTTTATGTAATGGAAAACTTATGTCCCCCCTCATTCTTCTCTTTACCAGACTAAACAAACCCAATTTTTTCAATCTTCCCTCATAGGTCATGTTTTCTAGACCTTTAAACATTTATGTTGCTCTTCTCTGGACTTTTTCCAATTTGTCCACATCTTTCCTGAAATGTGGTAACCAGAACTGGACACAATACTCAAGTTGAGGCCTAATCAGCACAGAGTAGAACGGAAGAATTACTTCTCGTGTCTTGCTTACAACACTCCTGCTAATACATCCCAGAATGATGTTTGCTTTTTTGCAACAGTGTTACACTGTTAACTCACATTTAGCTTGTGGTCCACTATGACCCACAGATCCCTTTCCACTCTACTCCTTCCTCCGCAGTCATTTCCCATTTTGTATATGTGGCAGCTGATTGTTCCTTCCTAAGTGGAGTTCTTTGCATTTGTCCTTATTGAATTTAA
The DNA here is from genome assembly GCF_002925995.2 of Terrapene triunguis. Lineage (NCBI taxonomy): Eukaryota > Metazoa > Chordata > Testudines > Emydidae > Terrapene > Terrapene triunguis. The sequence goes on along the minus strand of NW_020664563.1, from coordinate 8,355,637 downwards.
TTGTATTTACTTCAGACCATTTCTCCAGTTTGTCCTTATTTTGAATTTTAATCCTATCCTCCAAAGCAATTGTAACCCCTCCCAGCTTGGTATCGTCCACAAACTTTATAAGTGTACTCCTCTGTGCCATTATCTAAATCACTGATGAGAATATTGAACAGACCCAGACCTGATCCTTGTGGGACCCCACTCGTTATGCCCTTCCAGCTTGACTGCGAACCATATGTGCACTCCCTCCAGGTCTTCACCTGAAGAGCCTTTGGAAGCATCAGTTGGGCAGTACTACTTGCAGGAGCATATTACACTTGTGCCCCAGATGCTGCAAAGGCTTATGATGTATTTTAAATACAATTTAAGGTATTGGCCTCATAACACTTGTTTTTTGCTTATATTAGAAAATGCCTCACTCTGAGGTGCCATGGGAGTTGAGGCCACCAATCTTTGCCTAAAGTTTGGGGGACTGGTTTTCAGTGACGGACCCTCAACTTGAACTTCTCCCCTGTAGCACAGATACACTCTTAGTCATAAAGAGCAGGTTGATGACTTGCAGGGAAAGCTGGAAACCCTGTGTTGGAGGGGCTGAGTTGAACAGGAGAGGCTGACAGTATTAACTATTGGCACCGGCCAACTTGAATAGCTGTTGAACTGTAAAATGTAATTTGGACCAAGAACTTGTCAATTATGAACTAAAATGGGGGATCTTGTCACTCCAAATCACCAACTTTTCCTATCAACTGACCAGGCTTGCCAGCTCTTGTTTTTTTAGCATGAGTTTATATTTGGTTCTGAAAGCCTCAGCTCCTGGAGTTGGGTGATAATTGCAGTTTGTTTTTGTTTTGTTTTTTAAAAGCAGCTTCTAGCTCATGGTTGCAAAGAAGTTTGAAATCATGAACTTTAAAGGCTCAAACAAGGCAAATAAAAACCCCAAGTTTATTCAGTTAAAATCTCACTGGGGTGGGGGTGGGGGGAGCCTAACCATGACTTCTGAATGCTCGGAGTTAGCAATAGTAGGGCTCTTGTCTTAGAAGGTTTTATCAATACATCATGCAGAGTCTGACATTATCTGGAGACTAAAGAACACTTCACTCCTGATTCTTTTCAGAAACTCCTGCACAGGAGTAGGTGACAAAGTCCCTGGTAGCGAATGCTGCTAGGCTAGCACGTGTGTAGAATGTGTTGGGGCAGTGGGGTGTCTCCAAACAACTGCTGCCAATAGCCGGAGCACACAAACCCAACATAACCAGCAGGAGTCACCTGAAACAGCACGAAACAGCATTTCATACCCTATACAGCTCCAGAACTACTGTTTGAGCCAAACTTCTGGAAACAGTCTCTTAAAGGTTTCAGCTCTGCTGGATTCACACTGATGCCAGCAGCCTGAGTATACTTCAAGTCACTGTTCTCTGCTTTCTTGATGCTACTTTCCCCTCCTTCCCCCCCCCCCCAACTTTGGTCCCAGGCAAGCCACACACTTCTGCTCCAGGACCAGCCCTCTAAGGGAGGGAGATTTGCACAAGAGATACTTCTCATAACTGGGCTACAAAAGCTGCTCCTCTACTGTAGCATCACTCTGCTTCTGCCAGCTCTTCCAAAACTGGAGCCCCAAGGAACCACCTTCAGGGCCTTTCACTACAAACTAATTTCATCACTTCTTCCACCACTTTATCTCTGGAAGCCTGAATTCAGTCACCAACTAGTTAACTTTGGTGTCACAACTTGCTTGTTCTCATGTGTACTACCTGCATCTATCTCTTTGACCCCTGCCACTCTTTATCCTTCCCTAGTGCACATCTTTCCCCACAACCACTTTCCTACCCTGTGTCTTCCTAACAACCTGTGGTGCTTGCACACTATCCAGCCTCCTTTACTCCAATCACTCCAGTTCCATCAGAATAAAACAACCCAAAGTAAAAGCTTTCACTCTTTAAGAAAAGTTAAAATGCAGAACCATCGTGGCCTGCGTCTCTAACAAACGGAAGCAACCACATGATCTTATCACTGTAATCTTTTTCTTGGCTTCTACCTCCCAATAAATATTGTTGCCCTTGCACTTTAATAGTAAGTTCCTCCAGGAAGGGACTGCATCTTATGTTTGCAAGGCAACTGCACCCTTGTTGTGCTGTGTAAATAACATATGGGGGGGGGGGGTGTCCCCAAGGTGAAGTAGGAAGAATCCTGCCCTTCATATGGAAGGGGAGTAGGGTAGTGGGTGAGAGGATGTGTGGGCCAGGGTAGGGATGAGAGGGTCTGCCCCTCACAGCTTGCATTGACACTGCAGCGCCACCCATGCAGGCAATTGTAGTGTGGGGGTTTAGTCAGGGCATGCCATCTAATCCTACTCGGAGCAGGTCTAGAGGACACAGTGACTAAAAACATGGGTGGCAGCCCATGCCTTGTATACACAAGCAGTCACACGATCACTAGCCCTGCCTGGTGGCTGTGCACTTAAGGGAGAATTCCCCCAAAAGTCTAGTGTACACAAGACCACAGCGTGGAGGTTATTGCTAAGGAGGATTTCAAGGCTGGTGGGTAGCTAATGAGTTTGCTGGATGGGGATGTCCTGCCTTTTGCTAGGAAAAAAGCAGATGTGCTACTCCTGGGGGGATAGAGGGACAGCACATCATTGGGATATGCTTCGGGGACTGCTCTGGGATGGGGTGTGGGAAGGAGGTACGATGGGTAGGACAGTGCGGGGAGGGGGGAACGAGGGGAGCTTGCTCTTGGTGGGCTGGAGCAGCCACTCACAGAGGGGTTGAGGAATAGTTGTCCTTGGTGGGAGGGTGCTGGGGTGGAGCGGCCCTAGGGACAGGAGGGAGCTGACCCTCATGGGACGGGGCTGTGGGTGGTGGAGCAGCCCCGGGAGGGGGATGTGGCAGGGAGCTGCCCCCGGTGGGACGGGGCTAGGGGTGCTTGGGCAGCTCTGAGGCGGTACTGGGATGAGGGAGAGGCAGCCCCCGGGGGGGGCGGTGCCCCGCCGATGGGCGCTGCCCCGCGCGGGGAGGGTGTCCCTGGGAGCGCTGCGCTGCCCCCTGGCAGGGGTCTCTGGGCCCGGGAGGGGCCCCCTGTGCCAGCCCCGCGGGGGTGAGAGTGACAGCGCCTCGGGACCTGGGCTGTTCCAGGCCTCGCCTCGCCCCACCCCGGGGGGCTGCCGGACCCCGAATACAGCAGGTACCTACCTCCCGGGGGTGGGAACGGGCCGGAACACCGTCCCGGAAGCGAAACCCCCCGAGCGGGCCGCACCCCGGAAGAAAATTCCTCCCCCCTCTCCCAGTTCGTATCCCCCCGCCCCCCGGTGCCCCGGTAAGGAGCGGCCGTACGTCATGTGACCACGCCCATTGGAATGTGGCCGCCATGGCTCTTTGGGGGTGGAGACTGGCTTCCGTCATCGTCATTGCTCTGTCCTATGAGAATAGTTTTGCGGGGACCATGATTGCCGCTGCATTGTCACGTGACAGCGTTTCGAGGCGGACATATATACCGGTGGCACCGCCTCCTTCTTCCCTTTTGCTGAGCCGGTGCGTGCACTACAGTGGTCTGGTGGTTGGGTGAGTATCGCGCGCGTTTAGGCCTCTCTGGCGGCTCGATGCTGATCAATGCCGACTCCATCGCAGTCCCGACGCGGTGTGGTCCCCCTCTCGGAGGGGCTTTGCCGCCGATGGGTGCGGGCTGAGGAGGATGGAGGTGGATTGTCCAGCCCCCCCCCCCCTCCCCGTGTGTGGGCTCCTGCTCCTCGTGAGGCGCGAAGCTTAGGTGGCTTCATTGATGTTAATGGGGGACTCGTGGCCCGTGAGCTCTGGCCAGGTCGGCGCACCACAGGGCCCCTCCCCCAGCGTGCAGCGCTGCCCCCCGTCGGCCTCGCTGAAGGAGGAAGGTTGCATGCTGAGGGTTGTAGTGCCCTTGCGCTTTTCTAAGTTGGCGTAGGGGTGGCTTTGGTAGGCGCCGACTTTGTGGGCATCAGAGGCCCTGCATTGTAGGGTTTGGGATTGGACTATGGGGTTGCACGTGGTGCAGTGTTAGGTGAGTTGGACTCTGCCCTTAACATCTCCGGACTGGGAGGGTCTTCAGCAGAGCATCAAGTGACTCTAGTGTAGTGGTTTTCAACGTCTGGTTCGCAGGTGATGCCTAAGATTTTCAGAGGGGTCTGCACCTCCATTCAAAATGTTTTATGTTGCTGCAAATGAAAAACGCCTGCTAGTAGACCTGCCAAAGCAAGTCTGGTGGGTGTGTGTGTGACAGTCCCTGACTCTCAAAACGCAGCCCATTGCTTTTCCTAAAGCTGTTCAGACACAGAATTTTTAGGCCTGAACTCTACCAACCAGCAACTTGTAGGAATAGATCAAAAATAGCGTTGTGGCCCTGTTCCTGCATTTTATAGTGATGTGTAGAGTCCGATGTAAGCTCGTAGTAGATTAACAGATCTTGCCATAGCTTGGGTGCCCATTGGTAGCTTCTCAATAGGAAGTAGCTTGAGGAGGGCTTGGTCTTTCTTCCAGTCTGTATGGTGAAGGTGGAGATAGAACTGGAAAGATGTAGCATCAGTGTAGTTGGAGGGTGGAAATGCCCTTAGAGTAAGTTGGAAAGAATATATGAACGTTGCATGAGAACACGTGGTGGAAAGTGTTGAATCTTTCCTAGTGTAATGCTATCTTCAGTAGTAGGAGAGCAAGCAAGTCTTTGTACAAGCATGGTTTTTCCTTAGTAATAGTTAACAGGTCCCAGATTTCCTTTTTTTAATGGGATAGTGTCATGTCTCAGTGCAACTTGCCCTCCATGTACGTGCACATGATGAAAACCATGTTGGTAGGGACATCTGAGAGTATGATGAATACCAACATCTCTGAGCTGGACATGGGGTATATTCATTGCTGTGCAATGGCATAAATAGTTTGGAGGTAGTATGTTCTAGTCCAGTTTAGACAGGCAAAATCAAATTGTATTCGTGATTGCCTGAGTGTAACTAGGTGCCTCTATAAAGTTATAATTGCATTGTAGAAGGAATGGTGGGTAATCATTAGTGTCCCACTTGGGGGGGGGGGCTGTATTTTCTTATTGCAAAAAAATTATCTCGTTGGCATTAACTGGCCCTTTTAATAGTCTGAGATCTAACAATAGTGCCTACAGAACAGGTTTAAATGAATTTGTAGTAGTGTGTGCTGTCGCTGTTCTGGAATAATTGCTTTGGAGTCGTATTAGTCTTGCACCTTTTGTCAACCTGACATAAAATTTTCAGACTATCTAGGTAGGCTTTTTTCTGAAACTGAGGGAATTATGTAACATATACATTATATCTTCTGTTTTTAGCCATGATACATCAAGCAAGTTCTTCCCTCGCTGGTAACTACAAAACTGGTAGGTACTGCTTTCTAACTGTAGGGTTTAATTGGAGAAAAAGTACTATCTGGCCTAGTACAGATCCACTTGAAAATGTCTGGCTTGACTCTTTTCAAGAAATCTGGAGTGCCTGCTGATCTCTCAGGAGGTGCAGGGCTAGTGTTGCTCCATGAATCGTCCAGTAGCTGTTTATATAGCATGTTGCTCTTAATTGGCCATCTTCTATGGCTGCATGGGCAATAGGACAATCACTTCAGATAGGCCTATAACAAAAAGTTTTGAAGTGAAAGACTGCGCTATTAAACTGAACAGCCAATGATGCTTTAAAGATAAGAGTAGTGGACAGAAGTGATTTCTGAGAACTCTATTCTGAGGCTTTATTCAGTGCCTGTTATCTTTGATCTCAGACTTTGTTTTACCAATGCCTGATTCGGTTTCTTTGTTTCTTTTGTTAGCAGACAGAGACCTGATGCCACTTGCTAAGGTAAAATCATTTTTTAATTTTTTGCATCATAAATGAGGGACAAAGTTACTTAAAGATAACTAAATGTAAATTACGGTCTAGAGGCCTTATTTTTTTAATCCGATCAGTACGCTAGCTAAATATTTCCAGCAGCTAAATACCAGACTTTCCCCTTGTGCCAAAATGATGACACTTATTTGCTACTCTTGACAAGAGAATGATGAGAGCTCTCAACCACCTGTATTTCAAACTGAGGCACAACACTGTTGGGAACAGTTTCATCTATTGATGTCTGAACCTGTTTCATAACTCTCCTCTCTTTTCTCAGGTTTTAATGGAGGAAGTTGGAAGCCCCATAGAAGGAAGATTCTCCGGTAAGAAACAGAATAACTCCTCTTGGAAAAACATATCCATGGCCCATTAATGGGTTTCTCCTTTCTTCATGGAGCTGAGGCAGTGCAATGACAAGGATGGTTATGGAAGATGTTTAGAGTTCTGTGTCTGCTTAATACATCAGAACAATTCTAACTCTTGCTATTACTCAGTTTCTTGGATTGTCTTCTCCGGTTGAGTAGCTGTCTCTAGAGCATCTCTTCATTCAGAGCCACTCCTGCCTTTTGGTAGATCACACTAACTAAACCAAACTCCTTATTAGAAAAATAGCTTAGAACCAGTCTCACCAAAGCCGATACAGTGATGACAACATAGTTCAGCAGAATGCACAGTGACGAACACAAGCTTTGTCTTTCGCTCCCATCTGATGTATCTGGCTATCATGTGATCCTCCCCGATACATATTAGTAATGGTAATGGTGCCTAATTTTTCCTTTTCTCTTCATATAGGCCTGGAAGATGAATCCTGATGATGAAAGGTAAGTCATTAATTTTGACCTGGGCAGGTTGTTCCTCTGGCCAAAACTGCTGATTAAAAGTGATGTTTGGCTAGTAGATAGTGTCTAGGGAAGAAATCAACTCTAAAGAAGTGGCTTATTTTTGGGCTGCCCAAGTCTTTCATGCACCTCAGACAAATTTAGAAGTAAACTAGGAAGTAACTTGACTTGCTCTGTATTTTCAACTGCTGTTCTCTCTTCTCTCCAGTGGAGGCTGTATATGATAATAACATAGTTCAGCAGATGGTCTGTGAAGAACATGCTGTACTGTCTCTTGCTCCTATCTGATGCATCCTCCAGTTGCTTGTGACTTACTCTGGCAGCTAGTTCACAAGGAAAGCTCAGGTCATAAATGTGCTCTCCCTTTGTCTACCAAAAAGTGCTCTGAAGACTGGCTGACTTACGGCAAAATTTCTTTTTTTGCTAGTCTCTAGTAACTGGATTAGAGAGAAACTCTCAAAAGGGGGAGAGGGGAGAGTCAGTTCCCACAAACCTAGAAAAGGTGAAGCACAGACTATATTAGGGATAACTTGGTGTAGAACTTATTTTTGTGCTTGGATACTATTGATCCTAAAACGCATTAGATCAAATAGCTTGGTTTAATACACTTAAGTCAATGGATGTGCAGTAGCTTTACAGGAAATGCTATGTAAAGCCACTTCTCCAGTCTGTTTTGCCCATTAAACTAGAACAGTTAGCATAGTAACATTACAAATCTATCTAAGCACTTCAAGATAAGACACTTAAGTATGTCTACACTACAGCGTGTTCTACGTTGGTAGAAAAATCTTTTGTAGATAACCACCGCTTCTGAGGTGGATTAAGTTGACAGAATCTTTTTTTGTCAATCTAGCTGCATCTGCGCTGGGAGTTAGGTCTACTTAATTTCACAGACCTGAGTGATGTAGTTATGTTGACCTCTGTTTTAGGTGTAGACCCAGCCTAAATGTCTAACATGCTGGTACCCTGCTGACCGTATTGTTTTTGTGGTCGTCCCCCTCACACCCCAGGTCTGTCTTCCATCTGTTTTGTTTGTTTTGTTTTGTTTTATTCTTACATTGTTAGTTCTTTGGGGGAGAGACAGTCTTTGTTCTGTCTGTACAGACCCTTGCAGAAAATTGGTCTTTGTCCATGATTGCTCCTAAGTGTTCCAGTAATACAAATAATAATAAATAACTAGTGGTATGGGTACCATAAATATCTCTTCTTTACAGGCTGTGTTAAATAGATTGGCTTCGGATGACCACCTGCCTGATGTATGGAGATAAAAATTCCAATTTGAACACAGTTCCATAATGTTTGCAGGGAGAGTAAAGCACAGGACACTTCATACAAAGGTAACTTTGGAGGACACACTTCTAGTGTAAATACATATTTCACACTGTCCTGCAGTCACCTATTGAATCTGCTTTACTCTTGCTTCTGTCCTATTGATTGAGTTTGAATGTTGGCAGTAGGAAACCTTAGACCTTTCAAAGTGAAGCCAGGAGGGGGAAAATATATGGAACAAACAAGAAATGTAGTATGTAAGGTTGAGCTAATAGCATCTGATCCTGTTAGACAATTTTCACTAGGATTCTTCAAATGTGTACAATGAATATTCTTATAGTATTAAACCTGCTCTACGGGGGGCAGAAATCCTAAGACTGAACCATGACTTGGAGTACTGGGTTTAATTCTTGGCTTTGCCACACACTCCTTCAGTATTGGGTAATTCGCTTCATCTCCCAATGCCTTGTTTCTTCATTTTATGGATGGAGAATAACTTTCTCTGGCCTGTCTGTTGAAAACGTAAGCAGTTCAGAACAGGGACTGTCTATGGTGCCTAGACAATCCCTGGTAGGTTAATGTTTTTAGAAAGCTGATTTGCATTGTACAGTCATATGGTATACAACCTCTGCTTTACATTGCAGCAGGCGTAGCTTTAGGGGAAGCGGCCACACCAGTATTTTAATCTGGCAACTAGGTTTAATTAGATTGCCAAATGCAGAGTACATTTTTATCCTGCTGTAATTGTAATAACATTAGAAGTTTAACATGCTATTGACTAATTGTGGGAACTGTCTGGTTTTTAAAATCTCTGTCCATAAGACTAAGAGGTGGCACTGGCAGATGCAAGAAGCTGTTAAGTTAGTCAGGGTTTGCTCCAGAGAGAGCCCTGTCCACCTTTATTTGGGTGGTGGGCTGATGTGATCTAGGCCTCCAGACTTGTCGTCTTCACTGCAGAGTTAACTTAGGGGCCACACCTGAGTAAGACCCTAACTGTTCACTGTCCACCTGTGGCCTGAGTGGTGGTACTTTACACTCAAGCTAGTGTATACCCTGGGACAGGCCAGCTAATGCCTGAGTGCTGCTTATCTCCTTGCTTTGCAGTCAAGACTCAGCTAAATCAGCTGAGTGCTGATAACCATCCAGTGCCTTCCCATAACTTCTACCCTGTGTGCTCAGGACAGGCAAGTTCTCAGACAGCTCACTGAGCAAATCATAGCCATGGGATATGCACCCAAAAGTCCTAGCAACACACAAGTGGATGCAGCACCAGTGTGGACCAGTAACTAAGATATGGCTTTGCAGTCTGGCTGCTTGCACCCAGGCTAAGCCAACCTGGGTGCTCAGACCCAACTGCTGATCACCTGAGTTACTTCATCAGTGAGGAGATGTACCCAGGAAGGGGGCAGTAAAATAAAGAGCTCCTTGAGAGTCTAATAGGATTGGTGCAGGATTCTTAGGCAACTACCCATCTCCTAGGTTAGAGAGGAGGATGTCATGTGTAATGGAAAACAGGCTGTCTGTGTACTGTAGATGATGATGAATCAGGTCTCTGATCCTAATGAGGATAAAATTGACTAAACACTGATACAGTTGTATAATAATTAAATACTATAGCAGCTTATTATGAGCTCCAGCTAATACCAGCTTTCTCTTGCAGGCTTCCAGGGGGTGCTTGGGTATCCTGTAAGTACTGTATTTTTAACTTCATGGGAATACTAGAGTAACTAGAGGTGGGAAAGGGATGGGTCTAGAGTATGCCTCTAAAATAATAAGGTTCTAGCTATAATCAGAGGATCTGTTAAAGTATATAGAAATATCAATGCTGGTTGCTTATTGCACATCACATCCTAAAATAGTAGAGGGATGGGGGGTCGAACTGGCAGAGGGCCCAACACTAACAACTTACCTAGTATCAGAGGGGTAGCCGTGTTAGTCTGGATCTGTAAAAAGCAACAGAGTCCTGTGGCACCTTATAGACTAACAGATGTATTGGAGCATAAGCTTTCATGGGTGAATACTCACTTCGGGCGTCTGACGCCCGAAGTGGGTATTCACCCATGAAAGCTTATGCTCCAATACATCTGTTAGTCTATAAGGTGCCACAGACTCTTGGTGGCAACTTGCCTAGTGTAGCAAACATGTACAGCTCCCATTGACATGAGAGAACCGTTTCTCATCTGATACTCCACCACAGCCTATCCCCACCACACAGATTTTAGTTAAAAACAGTTTGTTGCCCAGTCCATACAAGCAGCCTGTATGATGAGATGCAAATAGACTGACTCAATCATGGAGGTCTGTAATTAGCTCTATCTGATTTCAGGCATCTGGCTTGGATTTTCCTGTTTCATGGTTGGTTGTCTCTGGGTTGTCCTGACACTCTGCTTCATTCCAGGACTGGGGTGACTTGGATGTACAGAGTGCTGTTATTAGCAGTGGTAAGTCATCAGTCTGCTAGTTTTGCTTTGGTTTTAACTTCGCTATTGACATAATGTAATAAATAGTTCGGTTCCCTGCTACAGTCTGGTGTCCAGGTGCTGGCATCTAAGGGTCTCATGCATTATAGTGGAAATCATACTAAAGTTCTTAATGTAGAATTCCTGTGAGGTTTCCTGGCTTGTCCTTTTTCCTTTTCTGCCACAAGATTTCAGGTACTGTTAGCCTGCAGGGCTCACTTAAGGATAATCCAAGGTAGTGCTTCACCAGAGACTTAATGCTTTGTTTTGAGACCTGTGGATAAACAGCCACAGTGGATTTTGAAGACTTGTGTTCTAGGGAATCGTGGAATGTTGTAGGCTAATACACATAGCAGCTGTCTCCTACAGGGTTTATAATGATGTTGACAAATGTCTGACCTGAAATCAGTATGTGGACTACTTCATTACTGAAAGACCCTGTAAATGAAGTAATACAGAAATGAAGACACACTGTTTTACTTTATGCAGAATTGCTTCCTTTTTACTCCTGGAGAGCTGTCAAAAAGAAACTAATGCTCTCACTTCTGCTTGTTAGGTCCTGGCCCTGTCTTGACTAAATTTGGGTGAGTATGTATTTTTGTTTAGACCAATAAGTTGTTAACTTGTAGCTAGTAGGAGCATTGTTGTAACCAGTGATGAAATTAGATTCTGCCAAATGAATGTCCGTGATATTACTCCTTTCCGTTCCATTTACTCTGAGGTTACATTCTTGCTCTGTCAGAGTTCGAAATGGGAAAGGCAGTGTGTCCTCTAACAATGACTGGCCCAGAAGCTTGGAGTGGAAGGGATTTTAAAAATGTACTGAATACATGGAGTGTATTGTGGCTTCTCAACTGTTAGAATACTTTAACTTGTCCCTTTTGCTCTAAAGGGTACCAGTTTAAATGACACTTATGTCTGGATGAATACCTCTCAGATGATGGGGTCTGAAACCTCTACTGCTTAGGATGGGCCAAGGAATGATCTGTTCACCCCCTTAAATGATTAAATTAACAAAGCTTTTTAAAAGCTGGTTCATACTTCACTTGATCACTTCTGGTAGTCTTCCACACTGTAGATCGAGGAAATCTAGTCGAGCGGGTTATAGTCTAGCTAGTTTGGGTTACTAATTCATGTTATAGTACACTTTAAAACAACTTTCTTTTCCCCCATAAGCGTTAATATTAGAAGATGATGGATGATCAGGACAGCATTTCAAGTGAGAGGTTTGTATCTTATTCTGTTCCTTTTGGGTTATATGTGGCAAAACCAGCTGGGTTTTAATCCTGTAAAAGTAACTGCATTGTGTGATGGAACCAACCTTTCGTTGTTGTGCTTGTATGAAGCTCAGTGGCTTCACTTAAATACTATAGTTTTAAACTCTGATCCTAGATACAGATGTGTACTACTGTCAAACACTAACACTTTCAAGAATGCGGAGATGTGTGGTAGGTGCGCCTCTAAACAATTAAGGAGCAAGCCCTTGTTCCAGTTGTAAGATACTGGGGCTTTCAAAAAAAACCTCAGTTTTAGCCCAGCACTGTTCTCACTATAGTCAGTGGGGGTAAACTCCCATTAACTTAAATGAGAGCAGAGGGGGGGCCAACACAGAGCACTCACGAAAAATGTTAATAGGCTTGTAAGGTGGGACTTACCCATCTTGAGATGCTCCTAAATTTTCTTCTGTTTTGAATATGCCTCCTGCACCCACTTTAACACTATGATACCACAGAAGCAACATGGGAGTAACTTACAAAAAGCTTAAATTCCTACTATAGCACTTTGGGTCACTCTGCGAAATGGTGATGGCAATTCTTGCAGCAGAGTATTTCATGGGATGAAATGATTAAAACTGCATAGTACACATCTGGGCAGAACCTTGGTCTCCTGGGCCCTAGCCACTGGACCACAGTGATGACTCGTTGTCTGCAAGAGTCATATATAGGTGCAAATTCGCCAACATTGATATTGGTGTCTGATTAGTACGAGACTATTCCTCCAGTACCTGCAAAATGTAAATGTTCAGAGAGGATTCTAGCTGTGAAACCAGACTGAGTCTATTCACTGCACTTGGAATCCACATTAAAATCTACTAACTGCATATCTAGGATGCCTCCCTTGCAGCTGTATGATAGAGGTTACCTTCCCCCGTGCTTTCCTTTACAACTGAACAAACAGTGTCACTTGGCTTGTGGCTAGAATTGAAGCCTGTGATGACTTGGATTATAAGAGTAGTGGACAGAACAGGTTTCTGAAAACTTCACTCTGAGGCTTTGAAACTAGTAGTATGTCTGCAGGCAGAGCAAAGAATGACATGTAACATTTGAATTTTTTTTTTTTTTCCCCTCCAGGGCTGGAGCGCACTCCTGGAAAAAGGATCACTTTGCTGAGGTAACTCTTCACTTGAACTTGGAGTAGAGTCTTTGCTCTGGTTCCCTGGCTGACAGTGGAAGCACACACTATGCTAGATATGTGCCTTGAATAAAGTGTTTGCAGCCATTATGAGCTGCTCTGCTTTTTAGAGTTAGCTCTGGACAGTTGCCAGAAGCTGGGAATTGGTGACTGCAGATGGATCACTTGATTATCTGTTCTGTTCATTCCCTCTGAAGCACCTGCCATTGGGCACTGTCGGAAAACAGGATATTGGGCTAGATCACTAGTTCTCTAACTTTTTGAATTGGTGACCCCTTTCACACACAAGCCTGAGTGCAACCCCCCCCCTTATAAGTTAAAAACACATGTTCAAATATTTAACACTATTATAAATGCTGGAGGCAAAGCAGGGTTTGGGGGTGGAGGCTGACAGCTCACAACCTCTCATGTAACAACCTCATGACCTCACCCCCAGTTTGAGAAC